>NC_084843.1:14954758-15271544 GCF_033115175.1 Lepus europaeus | reverse complement strand
CTGGTTGCTCCACTTCCAGTCCAGCTCTCTGCTATGGCCTGGGAAAGCAGTAGAAGATGGCCCGCTTCCTTGGGCTCCTGTACCCACATGGGAGACCAGAAAGAGGCTCTTGGCTCCTGGCTTTGGATTGGCGAAGCTCCGGCCGTTGTGGCCATTTGGGAGTGAACCAGCGGATGGAGGACTTCTCTCTCTCTTTCTGCCTATGCCTCTCTGTAACTCTTTCAAGTAAAATGAATAAATCTTAAAAAAAAAAAAAGAATAAGACACAACTAGAAAAATTAGTGCCATCAGTAATTAAGGTAAATCATATTTGTCTTTTCTGCTGATTATTTTAAAATGCTAAAATCCTGTAAAACAAAATTTTAACTACACATGAAACACTAGCCCTTTAATATAAAACATGAAATAGCATTTTATCTTAACAAGTTCAGCCTATGCTTAATTAGCTGGATTACAACCAGGAAAGTGCTAGAATGTCATGAGAGTGAAAACTGTCTATGACTCTCAGGAGTATAAGTGACACTAAGGAATACTTGGCAAGTCTTTTTTCAGGCATAGTAAGAAAAAAAAAGTAGAGGAAAATATTCAAGAATCTCCCTGATGCCAGCAATATATGACAGCAAATTAATTTCCTGACTGTAATGAGAAGTAATAGGATCTACATCTGAATTTTTGTGAGAGTTAATGAAAAAGGAACCTTGAAAACACTTGAGATTAATCTTTTTTTTTTTTTTTTTTTTTGACAGGCAGAGTGGACAGTGAGAGAGAGACAGAGAGAAAGGTCTTCCTTTGCCATTGGTTCACCCTCCAATGGCGTACCGTGCTGATCCGAAACCAGGAGCCAGGTGCTTCTCCTGGTCTCCCATGGGGTGCAGGGCCCAAGCACTTGGGCCATCCTCCACTGCACTCCCAGGCCACAGCAGAGAGCTGGACTGGAAGAGGAGCAACCGGGACAGAATCCGGTGCCCCGACCGGGACTAGAACCCGGGT
Source organism: Lepus europaeus (assembly GCF_033115175.1). NCBI lineage: Eukaryota > Metazoa > Chordata > Mammalia > Lagomorpha > Leporidae > Lepus > Lepus europaeus. The sequence goes on along the minus strand of NC_084843.1, from coordinate 15,270,554 downwards.
TGCCGGCGCCGCAGGCGGAGGATTAGCCTAGTGAGCCGCGGCGCCAGCCGAGATTAATTTTTCTAAAAAATTCATGTTCTAGTGAAACCACCTCTCCTACTTCCCTAGTAATATTCTAAAGGAAGGAAAAAAAGTTAAAATAGGAAAAAAAGAAAAAACCTGAGACCCAAATTAGAAGTCAAAGAGTCACACAGACGTCCCCTGAGTTCATAGTCAATGTGCTTGCAAATGGCAGACTGTGTAGCTGGAACAGAGGCCGCAGAGTGCCTTGTTGGCAGTCTGCCTTCCTCTGAGTATTACATTAGAGACCATAGGCAGACCATAGGATCCCGCCACTGCTGCACCGCACAGGAAGGTCAGACTGATATTGAAATATTTAAAAGACATAACCAACACTGGGTACATTATGTCATTCTTGTCAAGTGGACTAAAAAAGGTCAAGTTTTGGTTTTATCACTAAGCGACTGCACAAATTTGAATTAATCCTCTCAGTTCTCCCAGCCATTATGGCAAATAAAGATGTATGTATATTTTAGAGCTGCTCATGCATTGCTATATGCTGGGGATACAGAAAATATTCACCCCATTGAAACTTACTAATACCACATTCAGTGAGGAAGTATGGCCCAGTGTTGATTTTATTCTGCCTATGCGAAAGCAGAACAACTTTCTTTCCCATAAGCCTGACACTGCTATCTCTGACGGCCTCTTCAGCATCTCCACTTGGGTGTCCAATAAGCAGCTTACAGATTGAAAACAGAACTCATTATCCCCCCTACAAAAGTCTACTCTTCTGTGTTCTCCATATCTACTAACGCTACCATCATTCACATCCAGTCAGGCCAAAAGCCTAGGCATCACCCTTGATCTTGCTCTCTCCTATGTGAGAGAGCCTATGTGCTCTCTGTAGTGAGCACACACATAATTCCATTTACTCAGCTCTTCTAGGTAAACCCTTCTGAGCTCTGCCTTGTGGTCTGGGTCGGCCTGCCTTTCCCTTTTGCCAGGCAGCCCCCTGGTTCTGCCAACAGGGGGTGCTAGAGGGAGGCTGGGAGACAGAGAAGCTGAGTCCACCTCTTCCAATTGGTTGTTGGCTTTGTTCCAGTCATGGTTGTCTCACCAACAGCGCCTCCCTCTGGCTGTGGCAGTTGGCTCTGGTCTCTCTTTTATGGCACTACAAAAAATTAGCTTTCTGGTGCCCCTGGGGAGCACTCCTTCCTCAAGGCGCTCAGGCCTGGTCTGTGCCCCCCTCCAGGCCTCTAGTCTGTGAAAACACCAACCTCTTGCCTTTGTCCCCCTGCAAGTTGTCACTGCTGGACCTCCATGTTTGCTGTTTGCTGCTTCAGTCCCCTAACAGCATGTAACACGTTTCTCTCTGCTGAAGTGACCCGTGTTGCTTCTGCTTCCTGCACCCTAAGCCCTACTGTATTGGGTCACACAGTGGTCCCAGGAAATAGACACTCAAGAAGAGGATCTAGGATTGTTTGCTTATGTCCTTAGTTTTGAAAGCAGTGCTTGGCTCTTGCTAATAGAAAGAGGGAATCTAGTTACCCATAGCTATGCAGGGCATTATGACTGATTGTGAAGTGGTAACCAGAACAAGTGGCTTAGAGACCAGGAGGCTCTTGTATGTGACGCTGTGGTAGAACTGAAGATTGTAAGTGGATTAGCTGCTCTGACTCCAGTGTATGGATTATGGAAGGAAAACAATCAGGGGTTTCAACTTTCATCCCAAGTCATAAAGAACAGAGAGCATTGATGGTGGTCCAAAGAAAATCTACTATTTCTTACAGCTGCAGAATCAAACATAATAAAAATCAGACTCAAAATTTAGTTGTCTGGGTTGCAGAATGATACTTTAAGTTGAATTTTACAGTCTTGCTGTGTTTCTTGTGTTATGACATTGAGAAGGAGTGGGCGTGAGACTTGGAAAAGTGACCTCAGAGTGGAATTGGACAGAGTTGAACATTTTGAACTCCGAAGTCTCTCTGAGCCTCTCCAGCATGAGCATTCTGCCCTACTGAGCTGGAGGCTAGGATTACTTAGAGATCCTGTAAAACCTCACTTAGGGAAATGGCCTTGCAAAGAGATGCTTATCTTTCTCTAGACCCCTGACCATCCCAAATGACTCTAGACTCACAGCCAGTCAGACCTCAGCATGCTCCCAGGAGGTGAGTGCTAAGTTTAACCTGGTAGGGATGTCTTACATCTAAGAGAATTTCCAGATTTTTCTACATTGTAAAGTGACAAAAACCTGGGGAATATATTGGAAATGCATTTGAAGAGTGTTACTCCAAGGATAAAAGATTGCAAAATTAGGTCTGGCTAAGTGTATTCCTATTAATGCATTTACAAGTGGTTCTGGATTTTATGTATGTGAACTAGCACAGCTAGAAGTGGCTCTAACAGTTTAATTGGTTGATTGAACCCTTAAGGCATTCGGATCTGGCTAAAAAGCCCATGAGAGCATTTCAGGCAAGGAAAGCCAAGACACTCTGGCAAAAAATGACCTACATGAAAGATCTCTGTGAGATCCCAGTGGAAAGAAGGGGCCATCAAAGAAGGAGGTACCTTTCTCTGAAGGGAGGAGAGAACTTCCACTTTGATTATGGCCCTATCTAAATAATTTCGGAGGTTGTGGACTCAAAAGGCTTCCATAGCCTTGGCAGCTCATGACAAGAGCCTCGGGTGATCACTAATGTCATAAATAAGAGTGTCAATTGTTAAAGCAACAACAGGAGTCACTGTACACTTGCTCCCCATGTAGACCTCTGTCCTTAATGAGTTGTATGATGAGAATTAATGGTAAAACTAGTATTTCAAACAGTACTTTATACTTTGTGTGTCTGTGTGGACCCAAACTGTTGAAATCTTTACTTAGTATAGAGTTGATCTCCTATATATAAAGATAATTAAAAATGAATCTTAAGGAAGAATGGGATGGGAGAGGGAATAGGAGGTGGGACAGGAGCGGGATGGGAGGGCAGGTAAGGGGGGAAGAACCACTATAACCCAAAAGCTGTACCTATGAAATTTATATTTATTAAATATAAGCTTTCTAAAAAATAGTAATTGGTTGATTGAACTTTGGATTCTGTTCCATTCTGTCAGGACATCCTTATTATGGACGTAGAGGAGTCTACCCACAGATCAAGTAAGGAAAGAATGTGAAGCTCATTTATCGTTTGCAACATGCATTCCCCGCCCCCACTACAACCTTCAGGAAGGCTAAGAGGGTACTCTGCTCACTATAGTGAAGGGAGCAAGGGAGTGGCAGGGTCCTTAAAAGCTCTGTGGTGGAGGGATGAAGTGGGAGGGGCTGCCACTGAGTAGACTCTGATTTCTATCCTGAAGTGACAGAGGCCATGTGGCAGCACTTAACTACCAAATCCAAAGTGGAATAACGACGGTAATGGCAGCAGCAATCATTTCAGTGTCACCAGCTTGTCTTGATCCGGCAAAGCAGAGATTGCGATGATCTTGAGAATGCCTACTAAATATCACTTGCTCAGAGCAACAGTAAAATAATCTAGATTTGGTGTTTAGAAACCTGAATCAAGTCACAGCGAAAGTGTTAGCCTCTCATCAAGTTTCTAGACTTTGGACTGCTCATGGATCCAGGGCCTACTGATTGGTGGAAAGGTCAGGTCCCTTTGAGGAAAGTCTTCATGACAATGTCACAGTAATACACTATAAGCCTCCCCCCCTAGGGGCATGTAGGCATTTCTTAAGGACACTGTGCACTATACTCAACGTTTTGGGAAATTCTAGACATTTTCTCTAAATGGATGGCATTTTCTGAAGACTCACGATGCTACTGTGGTCTATCAAAGTGGTGGCTTATAGTGTTCATGTAATAAATGGTATTTTGGCTCAGTTTCATCCATATGTCCATTTTATGAGGATTTCCTCAGGTTAAAGAAAACTCCCGGCTGGCGCTGTGGCTCAACAGGCTAATCCTCCGCCTAGCGGTGCCGGCACACCGGGTTCTAGTCCCGGTCAGGGCGCCGCATTCTGTCCCGGTTGCCCCTCTTCCAGGCCAGCTCTCTGCTGTGGCCCAGGAGTGCAGTGGAGGATGGCCCAAGTGCTTGGGCCCTGCACCCCATGGGAGACCAGGAGAAGCACCTGGCTCCTGCCTTCAGATCAGCGCGGTGCGCCAGCTGCAGCAGCCACTGGAGGGTGAACCAATGGCAAAGGAAGACCTTTCTCTCTGTCTCTCTCTCTTACTGTCCACTCTGCCTGTCAAAAAATAAAAAAAAAAAAAAAGAAAAAAGAAAACTCCCATGAATATCCAAAGGCATAACCATATCAGCTAAGTTCTAGGGATTCAATAGTTTGCAGTATGTCAACATATCCCCTACAAAACAAAAGACAAATTACTGTACCCTGTATTATCTACCACTAAAAAGATGCACAAAAGGGACAGGCATTTGGCTCGGTGGTTAAGATGCCCACGTCCTACAACAGAGTATCTGGGTTTAATTCCTGGCTCCAGCTTCCTGTCAATGCAGACCCTGGAAGACAGCCATGATGGGAGACTGGATAGCATTCTGGCTCCCAGCTTCTGTTTCAGCCCTGTTGCAGCTATTGTGGGCACACTGAGGAGTGAACCAATGGATGGGAGTGCTGTGTCTTGCTCATTCTATGTATCTCTCTATCTATATATTTCCCCCTCTCTCTCCAGATGTTTTTTTTTTTAAGATTTATTTATTTATTTGAAAATCAGTGTTACAGAGAGAGAAGGAGAGAGATGGAAAGAGAGATCTTCCACCCACTGGTTCATTCTCCAGATGGCCATAGTAGCCAGGGCTGGACCAGAGTGAAACCAGGAGCCAGGAGCTTCATCTGGGTCTCCCACATGGGTGACAGCTGCCCAAGGACTTGGGCCATCTTCCACTGCTTTTCCCAGGTGCATTAGCAGAGAGCTGGATTGGAAGTGGAGCCCTAGGACATGAACCAGTGCCCACAGGGGATGCCGTAGTCACAGGCGGTTGTTTTACTTGCTATGCCACAACACCAGCCTCAGTTTTGTTTTGTTTTTAAGGCACAATGATTGTTGGACCTCTTTGGATTTCTGGAGATTATACATACACCATATGCATGTACTACTCCAACCTGTTTTCCTATGCATCCGTAAAGCTACTGATTCTAAATGAAAACGTGGGCAATAGAAGGCTACACTGTAGTTCCAGGATGCAGCCCAGACTGCTTTGCCTACTGAGCCCATGACTCCACATATCCAGCGAGTCTCAAAGTGTTTGCGGTGTGTAAGGATGCCATTCGGAACCCCTGGCAAGCCAATAGGACTTTGGAGCAAGCCATGCCCTCTGCTACTGATAATGCTTCCTATTTTAAGAAAAAGCTACCGTATTGCTTGTAGACCTGACTATGGAACATTGAATAATCATATAACCTGAGATGCCATCAGGAAAACAAGAACATGCTCAAAGAACAATGGCGACATTAAAAGGACCCAGAGGGCAGCTTGGAGGGACTCCCATCAGCCAAAACTTGAACATTTAATAATAAAAGAGGAGAAGAGGAATGAATGATGACCCTTGGTTAGAATAGGAAATTATAAGTTCATAGTGATATAATTCAAGGGAAATTTTGATAAAGAACAGGGTGTTTGTGTATGAGGAAAGAGGACTTGAACACTGGAGAAGTCTGGCAGTTTCCTGTCTTACCAATGGGTCAAAGCGAACAAGATGAAAACAGGTGCCACCCGATGGATGTCCAAGGATAAAATGTCTGTGATAGTCTCTCCAAGAATGCATGTCTGAATCTAACCAAGAGGAAACATCTGAAACTGAAATTAAAGGTCATTCCACCAAATAAGTGCCTATAGTCTTAATTTAAAAGTGTCAGGTCATGAAAGTGAAGGAAAGACCAAGGAAATGTTTCTGATGGAGAAAGCTCAAGAGGCACAGCATGTATTCACAGCACGTGATTCCGAACCGGCTCCTTTTACTGTAAAGGGCGTTCTTGAGAAAACTGGCAAAATTTGAAATGGAGTCTGTGAATTAGATGGTAGCAATTTGAATATTATCAGTCTCCATGTGCAGAAGGCTTATGATTATAGTGGGTTGAAGATGGCTGCACAAAAGATATGTCCACATTCTAATCCCTAAAAGCTGTGAGTGTGACCTCATTTGGAAAGAGTCTTTGAAGATGCAACTAAATCATCTTTGCAGGGCCAGTGTTGCGCAGCAGGCTAACATGTTGCCTGCAAAGCCAGCGTCCCATATAAGCACCGGTTCAAATCCTGGCTGCTCTACTTCCAATACAGCTCCTTGCTAATGTGCCTGGGAAAGCAGCAGAGGATGGCCCAAGTGCTTGGGCCCCTGACATCCAAGTGGGAGACCTAGATGGAGTTCTGGGATCCTGGCTTTGAGCATAGCCCGGTCCTGGCCATTGCAGCCATTACTGGATGGCTGATAGAGCAGATAGAGGACCTTTCTCTCTCTCTGTCTCTCTCTGTAACACTGCCTTTCAAGTAAATAAATAAATCTTTTTTTTAAAAAATCATTTTTACAGGTGCAATTAAGTTAAGGATCTTAAGATCATTCTGGATTATTAAGGTGGGTTCTAAATCCAATGACAAATGTCTTAAAAAGTTTATTTATTGAAAGGGAGAAAAAGAGAGAAATACATAGAGATACCTCATCTGCTGGTTCACTCCTCAAGTGCCCCCTAGAGCCAAGGCTGGGGCCAAGTGGAAACCAGGAGCCCACAACTTAATCTGGGCCTCCTATGTAGATGGCAGGGACTCAAACACGTGGGTCACCATCTGCTGCCTCCAAGGTGCACATTAACAAGAATTTGGGATTGGAAGTGGAGCCAGGACTCTAACCCAGGTACTCTGAAATGGGATGCAGGCATCTTAACCACTGTGCCAAACGTCAGCTCTGACATTCCATATCAGAGCACCTGAGTTTGAGGCCCAGCTCTAACCCCTGACTCTACTAACGCAGACCCTGGGAGATAGCAATGAAAGCTCAGATAATTGGGTTCCCATCACCCACAGAGGAGACTTGGATAAAGCTCCTGGTTTCTGGCTTTGGCCCAAGCTAAATCAGCAGATGGGAGGTCTCACTCTTTATCTGTCTGTTTCTCACTCTTTCTGTTTCTTAAATAAATTAATAGGAGAGAGAGAGAGAGAGAGAGAGAGGGAGAGAGAGAGAGAGAAACACACAAATATGTGAAGATGGGAAGCAGAAGTTAGGGTAATGCATCACTAGCCAAGGAACACCTGGAGCTACCAGATGTAGAAAAGGGAAAGAAGGGACTTTCCCCGGAGACTTCAGAGGGAGCACCACCTGCCGACGCCTTGACTTCAAACGTCTGGCCTCCAGACTGTAGAAGGATACGTTTCTGTTAGTTCAAGCCACAGATCTGTAGTAATTTGTTACGACAGTTCTAGGAAACTAATGAGTTGCATTGTAGTTATGTTGAAGAACGTTCTTGCTTATGGGAAATACACACAAAACTACACAGGAAGGATGGACAAATGAATAATGTCAGCAACTTACCAGCAAATAGTTTGGGTTTTTTTAAGTGGTACTTGAAGCTCTACTATAATTTTGAAATTGTTTTACAATTTAAAAAATATTAAAATAAAAAAATTATTAGAGCAATTGTAGGTCATAGAGGCTAGCAAGATGCCAATTCCCAAGGATACTCCAAGAGATGCCTTGGTGAGGGCACAGATTCCAAAGGACATGGAAATCCCAGAATACAAATGAATCAAGAGTTATCAATAAAATGTTAGAACTGGCCTTCCAATAGGCATTTAGAATTCTGGATTATGCAAAAATTATTCAATCCATTCTAAGAAACTTGCACTTGAGGCAGAGGATATAAGACAGCAATTGATGTTCTGAAGACCAATGTCTCCCCCAAGATATTCCTTATTAGATATTCCTTTTGATGGCCAATTCTCCATGGCATTGCAACATATCCTGGACTACGTTTCCAAGGATGTTTGCACATTTTTTTTTGGTCAGGCAGAGTGGATAGTGAGAGAGAGAGAGACAGAGAGAAAGGTCTTCCTTTGCCGTTGGTTCACCCTCCAGTGGCTGCCGTGGCCGGCACGCTGCGCTGATCCGAAGCCAGGAGCCAGGTGCTCCTCCTGGTCTCCCATGGGGTGCAGGGCCCAAGGACTTGGGCCATCTTCCACTGCACTCCCGGGCCACAGCAGAGCTGGCCTGGAAGAGGGTCAACCGGGACAGAATCCGGCGCCCCGACCGGGACTAGAACCTGGTGTGCTGGTGCCGCAGGCAGAGGATTAGCCTATTGAGCCGCGGCGCCGGCCTAGCATCGTGTATTTTCTCCCTTCTGGTCAACGGATGGATGTAGAGAGAAATCTTCCAGGGAAATTCCAGGATAGAAGTTTCCTTTTCCTCAGGAAAAGTTTGCTTAAATTCCAGGACAACACAGATGAGGTGTCTCTCCAGAGGGAGCAGGGGCAGCTTCTTTCAAGACTGGAGGTTGCCTGTGCGCACTCCCTCTCAGCTGTGCGGTGCACTTGAGTGTGGCATGTACTTGGACCTGCTCCACACTGCCCCCTGTGGGACTGGGGGTACTGGTGTCAGCCTAAAGCTCATGATTCCTGCGGAGACCCGAGTAATAAAGTTTTTAATTCCACCTGGACTTGTTTCCTTCCCAGTCAAATTTATGGAGGTATGAGAGGCAAAGTCAAGTGTGCCTTACCAGCTCCCCACCACACTGCTTCTTAGGAAGTGCTCGACTATTTGTCAGCTACGGTGTGGAAAAATCACACCTCTTCATCACTGCTCCTGCTGCACACTGGTCCATACTGGTACCTGACAACACTGCTTAGTAGCTCGAAACTACTTGGTGAATTCATCACCACCACAAGAGGGACTTTTCTCGGGGCCGGTGCCATGGCTCACTTGGTTAATCCTCTGCCTGCAGCGCCGGCATCCCACATGTGTGCCAGGTTCTAGTCCCGTTTGCTCCTCTTCCAGTCCAGCTCTCTGCTGTGGCCCGGGAAGGCAATGGAGGATGGCCCAAGAGCTTAGGCCCTGCACCCGCATGGGAGACCAGCAAGAACCACCTGGCTCCTGGCTTCGGATCGGCGCAGTGCCGGCCATTGCGGCCATTTGGGGAGTGAACCAACGGAAGGAAGACCTTTCTCTCTGTCTTTCCCTCTCACTGTCTGTAACTCTACCTCTCAAATAAATTGATGGTAGACCTACTGTGCTAATTATCCCTACCATGGCTCCTTAAACAGTGTCAGCATCAAGCCAAAGGTTCAAGTGCAGATCTCACTTCCACAGTCTATACCTGCCAACTCACTTCCTAAAATAATGGCAGTTTAAAAATGTTCCCACCAACTCATCAAATAAGAGATTGCCAACATCTTTGTCACCCCCAACCTGGCTTCATGACTGAATGTGATAAACAAATGAAATCCACTTGAAAACAAGATGATGAACACCACAGAGCAGGCATCTGTTACGCAAGAACATTTCAGCTAGCGATGGCTTAGTGTGTATAAGTATACTCCGTGATGTTAACATGATGACGAAATCATCCATTGAGATATTTCTTAAAACACGTTCCTGTCATTAAGCAATAAATGATTGTATGTGTCAAAACTGTGGTCTAGCCTTGATGTATTTCAGGGTAATGAAAGCGAGCATTCCAGATCTTCTCAAGTTTTATCTTATAAGACTTCCATGTAAATGTAAAATCCCATGACACTGATGTTATAGGGTAAGAGTGGGAAAAACAGGGCCGGCGCCGTGGCTTAACAGGCTAATCCTCCGCCTGCGGCGCCGGCACACCAGGTTCTAGTCCCGGTTGGGGCGCCGGACTCTATCCTGGTTGCCCCTCTTCCAGGCCAGCTCTCTGCTATGGCCTGGGAGTGCAGTGGAGGATGGCCCAAGTCCTTGGGCCCTGCACCCGCATGGGAGACCAGGAGAAGCACCTGGCTCCTGACTTCGGATCAGCGAGATGCGCCGGCCGTAGCGGCCATTGGGGGGTGAACCAACAGCAAAAAGGAAGACCTTTCTCTCTGTCTCTCTCTCTCTCACTATCCACTCTGTCAAAAAAAAAAAAAAAAAAGAGTGGGAAAAACAGAAGGAATATATGAAGGAAAAATGATACTTCCCTAAGTACCATTTTTTCATCTGTGTCACTGAGAATTCAACCAGTTATCTAGAACCAGTGGGATCACACTGTCTCTCACACCAATTTACTCCAGGGAGTTGACTATGCGGTTATGGAAGCTGAACAGTGTCTTTAAGGATGGTGTCTTCCTCTCCAACGTTGAGGCCTGGTCTGCAGGGCAGGCGTCTGCAAAGAGGCAGGTCACAACGTGGGGGCAGCAGGGACAAATGACCAGAACCTGGGGCTGTCTTCCTCTCACCATCTCCGACTTCAGTGATGTCGACATCCTGCAGGAGAACCCAGCGTCTTTGTCATAGAGACCAGCACACTTCTGAATGAGTCATCGGAGAAGGTGACGGAAGCTGGGGAGAGGCGGAGAAGCTGCTCCACCCCCCAAGAAAGTGGGCAAGGGCTACAAAAGCACCAGGAGATCACAAAAATCATATGCCTGAAATAGCTGCTGCTTTGCTTCTGCCCTCCTAATCTCATAAAAAAATGTCTCTTGTGGCACACCCTTAACCGAAAACACAGGGAAGGGGATTATGGGAAACAGTCTGGCCTAACCAAATAGACACATTCCATCCTCTGTTAACTTGGCACACAGGCACAGCTCTTCATATCACATTTGATTTTCAAATGAAGACAATAAAAATGTTAGGCTTCTACTAAACGTAGTACAACTATGTCGTATACAACTAAAAATACACTACCCATGTTTCCAAAAGAGGCTAAGATCTTTCTGTCTTTGGGTGATAGTCATTCTTTCTTGATTTTATTCATACTCTCCTTTGTTATAATTTAAATACTGACATGATAGGAGAATAAGAGAGGGAAGGAAACAAGTTCTCTCTCTCTCTCTCTCTCTCTCTGTGTACATTCCTATAAAAACATGGAAGAAATACTCTTAACTGACTTGGTCCTTGTTTTTACAACTGATCATGTGGTCATAGTGGTGTATGCTACTCAGTCCCCATCCCTCTGCCCTCAGCAAGCACCTCAGCTGGTTGTAGTTCCTTTGGTGACCCCAACCATTATACCAGAAGGGTCTGGGCCATTAGAGCAGCTTGAATGGAATGGGGTTGTTATCATAAAAAGACACACATAAGGATACAGAGGCCACTCCCCCAGGAAGGGACCAAAAATCAAAACCTGAACATGCACAAAACATAGCTTCAAAATGTATAAAGCAAAAACTGTCATCACCAAACATAGAAAAAGTTTTAACAGTGCCTCTGTAAGAGTCTAAATTACGTGTCTCAGAAGCTGACAGAACAAGCAAAGAATTAATAAGAATATACAAGATCAGAAACAAAATATTAGCAAATTTGACCTTGGAAACACTGCCTCTACCAATGACAGAATACACATTATATGGTTCTATTTATATAAAGTTTATATAAAGTGATTTATATAAAGTGATGTCAAAGCAATGTATGGTATTCAGAGTCGGAATAATGGTGACCACCTCAAGGACCAGTGGCTGGAAAGGGGCTTGAAGAGTCTTCTTGGGTGTGCTAATTCTCTCTGTTGATCTAGGGGCTGACCTCCTAGAGTGCTCACTTTGTGAACAGTCATTAGGGTGCTCACAGACAAGTGATTCTGTGTTATACTTCTATGAACATTTTTATTCTAAGAGAAAGGGGACTCTTGGATTTGATAGGGTTGAGTGTTGCTGCTCTACATGATCGATCTGACTCCTTGCTTCCTCTCTAACTGCACATTGAGCTCTCTTTTCTCTTAATCTCATCCGTGTTACAGCCACACACATCTTCCTCACATGTGCCAATTCCTGCCATCAGAAGACATTTGCACCCACCATTCTCCATGACCAGGAGACACTCTTGTTTCCTATTCACAGTTAATTCCCTTGTTTGTTCAAATGGCACCACCTCAGAGAAGACTTCTCCAGCCACCTGACTTAAAATAACACTTCCCCAAGCAATCTGCTCTCTCCTTACTCTACTTTCTTCACAGCATTTATCCCTATGAGGATTTTTATTATGTATATGTCTGTTATTACTCTTTCTCACTAGAGTGTAAATTCTGTGTGGCATGTGTTGCCCAGTTAACTTGGTTAAGAAAGAATTTTGTTAAGTCTTTAGAATTTCTTTAAGCTTTTTATATCTTGGTGCATTGTCAGATTTTGTAAATGTTCCATGTGAGCTTGAAAATGTGATTTTCTATGATTATAAATTTCTCTACAATGTTCACCTTGAATTTATTACTCATGTTATTTAAATATTCCATTTCTAGGGGCCTGTGCTGTGGCTCACTTGGTTAACCTCCGCCTGCGGTGCCGGCATCCCATATGGGTGCTGGGTTCTAGTCCCGGCTGCTCCTCTTCCAGTCCAGCTCTCTGCTGTGGCCCAGGAGGGCAGTGGAGGATGGCCCAAGTGCTTGGGTGCCTGCACCTGCATGGGAGACCAGGAGGAAGCACCTGGCTCCTGGCTTCAGATCGGTGTAACTCCGGCCATAGCAGCCATTTAGGAGGTGAACTAACAGAAAGAAGACCTTTCTCTCTGTCTCTCTCAGTCTCTCTGTCGAATAAATTTTTTAAAAATTCCATGTTTTTGCTTATTTTCTGAGCTTGATCTGATTATATGAGTGAATTAAAATCTTCAAATACAAAGGTTGACTTCTCCCTGTAATTGCTTTAATGTTTTGTTTCTATATTTGTAAGATCTATCCACATACATGTATGTTCTTGATCTATTATTATTATTTTTTAAATATTTATTTATTTATTTGAAAGTCAGAGTTACAGAGAGAGAGAGAGAGAGAGAGGTCTTCCATCTGACAGTTCACACTCCCCAATTGGCTGCAATGGCCAGAGCTGCGCTGATCCGAAGCCAGAAGCCAGGAGCTTCTTCTGGGTCTCCCAAGTGGGTGCAGGGACCCAAGGACTTGGGCCATCTTCCACTGCTTTCCCAGACCAGAGCAGAGAGCTGGAATGGAAGTGGAGCAGCTGGGTCTTGAACTGGCGCCCATATGGCACACTGGCGCTTCAGGCCAGGGCGTTAACCCACTGCGCCATAGCAGCGGCCCCTGATCTATTATTATTTTATCAGTATGTGATACTCATCTTTATCCCTTGGATGTTCTTCATCTTCAATTCTATTTTGTCTAATATAATTGCTAACCTGGTCTTTCTTTAATTCATATTTTTCTGGTATATATTTGTCTATTCTTTTACTTTAGCCTTTCTCTTCCCTTTTAAATGTATCTTTTTAAGAAAATATTGTGCTATTTAAAACTCCAAACTATGTATCTCTAACTTTTAATTGATGAGTTAAATCCATTTACATTTATTATAGGAAGATCCATTTCATGCTTTCAATTTTTCATTATTCTTTAAAGTAAACTTTTTCTTCTCTCCTACATTTCATTGGATCGAGCAAATTGTTTGAACAGAATTTGAAAGGCATACTATTTTTATTTTTCTGGTGGTTACCCAAAATTGAACACTAAATTTCCCAATTTTCTTTCCTAGCCATTAGGCATGGTTATAGAAATTCTAGTCAATGAACTGTACATAAAAATGTGGCACTTTTAGCAAGGATCTGTTAGGAAGGGGAAGGTGATCTTTTCCCTTGGTTCATCCCTTACTGCCTGAAAATTGGTACCTGAAGTGCCAGCGCCTCTGTGGGACTATGACGTGATCCTGAGTTTGACAGCACTGGACGGTGGCGCAGAAAGTTATGAGCACGGCGACTCTGTGAAGTCATCATAGGAATCCTGGCTGCCTATCAGCAAACTTATTTCCTTGACAATCAAGCGAACTTCTTAAAGCCACTATTTTTGGGGATTTTTCTGACATTATGTAATAGAACCTAATAGGCCCTGCTCATTTCCAGGAATTACTTCCTTCATTATAATTTTCCAGGCTATGGGGCATGGCAGTCCTATACCCAGTTTGTGGCATCTGGCCTTCCCCCATAGATTTCTCCCACTCTAGCTTCTACACACAATGGATTTTCTCAAAAGTAGAGCCTCGGATATAGAGAAAGACTTGACTCCGAGGAGGTTACTTCAAATCTCGGACTATGAGGAAGTGGGGCGAGTGAGCAGGGAGGAGGAGGAGCATAAGAGGATGCTGAGGTCACCACTGTGGGCAACGGGCTTTGATCACACGGAGGCCTCCTGAGACTTGTGCAGAACACTTCCCAGAACTGCTTCCCAGAACCTCCCACCAGGACGGGGCGCTACAGCATCTACCCACCAGATTCCATCCTCTTACCAGCTAAAAGTTGTCCCTGTGGATGCTAAGTCCATTTGTGCCTTTGGAAGAAGCAGAGCCTTCCATATACAGAATTTCCAGCAGTGGAAGTTCTGAAAAAGACAGCACAGGATTGAGGTGAGACGCTGTCACCATGAGGTTAGCCTGATCTTGTATAGAACTATACACAGTGGCCACAGCTGTAATCAGAAGTGAACCAAGGAGCTGGTGCTGTGGCATAGCAGGTAAAGCCACTACCAGTGATGCTGGCATCCCATATGGATGCTGGTTCATGTCCTAGCTGCTCTACTCCCTATCCAGCTCCCTGCTAATGGCCTGGGAAAAGCAGCAGAAGATGGTCCCAGTGTGCAAGACCTGGGTGAGACTCCTGGCTCCGGCACTGTGGCCATCTGGAGAGTGAACTGGAAGATCTCTCTCTCTCTCTTTCAAAATAAATTTTAAAATCTCAAAAAAAAAAAAAAAAAGAAAAGAAAAAAGCAAACCAAGGAAATATAACAAAGGACACTAGAGTTCGTGATTTTTATGTAAGGTTCAGAGATCCCTCCGTTTCTCTCTTGTTTCTGTGGCACCTGCAGAATAGAGACCAGGAGAGAGAGCCTGTAGCCCATGCTAATTCATTGTCATATCTTGCAAGAATCAATCTTGCAAAATTTGAAATTCACTTCTTAACAATTGTTATCCTATCTCTGACTGCTGTTTGTAAACGGATTCCTCTTCCATTTCCCAGGCCTTAAACACAGGGGCCCTCAAGTTTGCATCTGTTCTATCTTCTTATTGCATCATCTCACTGAACTACCTCATTTATTCTTTTATCTCACTTGCCATCCTCCAGAGATTATTCTCAAGTCTTTTATGACCAGCCCAGATCTCTCCCGACTTCTGAATCCGAACTTAGCACTCTCCACTAGAGCTCCTCATAGGTGGAATTACACAGAAGATCAACTGTAACATAATGTCAAATCCATCTGTCTTTTTTTTTTAAATTTTTTTTTAATTTTTATTTTTGACAGGCAGAGTGGACAGTGAGACAGAGACAGAGAGAAAGGTCTTCCTTTTGCCGTTGGTTCACCCTCCAGTGGCCGCCGCGGTAGTGCGCTGTGGCCGGCGCACCGCGCTGATCCGATGGCAGGAGCCAGGTGCTTCTCCTGGTCTCCCATGGGGTGCAGGGCCCAAGCACTTGGGCCATCCTCCACTGCACTCCCTGGCCACAGCAGAGAGCTGGCCTGGAAGAGGGGTAACCGGGACAGGATCGGTGCCCCGACCGGGACTAGAACCCGGTGTGCCGGCGCCGCAAGGCGGAGGATTAGCCTAGTGAGCCGCGGCGCCGGCCCTTAATTTTTTTTTTTTTTGGACAGGCAGAGTTAGACAGTGAGAGAGAGAGACAGAAAGAAAGGTCTTCCTTCTGTTGGTTCACCCCCCCAAATGGCTGCTATGGCTGGTGTGCTGCGCTGATCCGAAGCCAGGAGCCAGGTGCTTCCTCCTGGTCTCCCATGCGGGTGCAGGGCCCAAGGACCTGGGCCATCCTCCACTGCACTTCTGGGCCGCTGCAGAGAGCTGGACTGGAAGAGGAGCAACCGGGACAGAATCCGGCGCCCCGACCAGGACTAGAACCCGGTGTGCCGGTGCCGCAGGCGGAGGATTAGCCTAGTGAGCTGTGGCGCCGGCCCCATCTGTCTTTCTACATCTCCATATTCCCCATCTCGATGGATGGCACCTTCACCTAACTTCATCCAAGCCAGGAAGCCCAGCAACATCGGAGGACTGGTCCTTTCCCTGCTAACGCTGGATCTCACCTCATCTCTCAGTTCTACCATCACTGTCCCACTCCTACAGCTAAGAACTCTTATAATCTCTTGCCCGAACTTTACAAAAGCAGCAGAAATGGTTTCCTGCCTCTACTTTCTTCCCTTGCCAAGCAAGCTTTGGGTTACACCAGCACACAGTGTGGCCAGAGGTTTTACAAGGTTTGTGATGAAAGCTTCCCACCTCCCCCCTCCCAACTCCCCTTCCCCCCTCCCAACTCCCAGTTTCCTACTCCACACAGGCAACCTCTTTCAACGTGTTGAGAGGGCTCTTATTTACTTCTTCTGTTTAATAATATGCTGTTATTCCTTGATGTTTCTGTTAGGCATTATCTAATGTCTCCCAACACAGATAATGAGGATTTAGTTTCCTTACATACACACACACACACATCTCGCCACCATCATCACACATCCATCCTTCCATCTTCCCAACAGAGCAATATCACAGTCCTAATTAGATCAATGTTCAGTGTTTATATTATGATTACGTAAATTATCTTTATAGGTGAGCCACATACACCATGATTACTAGTTCCTACATTTATTTTTCTCAGTGCTAATCATAATCTAGGTTTTTTTTTTTTTTCCTTTGCTTAGTTTTCTTTGTGTCTGTCACTAATTTAACATAGACTTTCCTTGTTGGGAAGATCTGCTCAAATGCGGGTTTATCAGTTTTATCTTGAGAAAACCTCTCCTGGAGCAACTGACTTCTCTTATCCGGATTGGGTGGCTGCTCCATAGCTTGTTGACATCCTGCAGTTCTGCTTCACCCTGTGCTGGGCACTGTTATCTGTATCTCACCTTCTCCTTTGGTTTATTCTCTGAGTTTGGATGGAACACATCTTCTAGCAGTTTCCTGAGAAAAGGTGCAAGGTAGGAAAAATTTTTAGTTTCTTGAACATCTGAAATGGTTTATTTTTATTTTATCCTTACACTTGATTGACATCTTAGTATAGAATTCTAGGTTGGGAATAATTTTACCCCAGAATTTTGCAGGCATTGCCTCAATGCCTTCTCACTTCCTGTGTTGTTGAAAAGTGTAATGAACTAATTCTTGATTCTTGTAGAAACTTATTTTTGTTTCTTTGTCATTGGAAGTGCGGCAAGATCTTTCCTTGAACCCAGTGTTCTGAAATTTTACAATAATGGGTACTAAAGTGAACTTTTTTCTCAATAGTTGTTCTGGTATTTAATAGGCTCTCTCAATCTGGAAACTCATCTTTTAAATCTGTAAAATTTTATCAAGAGTATACTTTTAATGACTTCCTCCCTCTATTGTCTCCAATTATTCAGGTGCTAGATCCCCTGGACTGACCTCTAATTTTTAAAATCTTAGTTCCTCCAATTTTCATCATTACATCACTTTTGTACTATATTTGGGAGACATTTTTAAGTTTGTTTTCCATCCTTTTTATTTAATGTTTTCAATTCTGTTATCATATCCTTGATTTCTAGGAGTTCCTCTTTTCTTTTCTAAATGCTCTTTAGAAATAGTACACTAGTGTTATTCTATGGATGCAAAATACTCTTTTCATTCCTGAGAATACTCATTAGTATCTTCTCTCCATCTCTCCTTACCCATTCAATGCAAGAAACCCTGTTTTAAGCTTCCTCAAATTTGGCGACCCCCACACTGACAGATCTTCCTGAGAGAGGTGTGTATTAGTCAGCTTTCTGTTACTGTAATCGAAACACCTGAGAGGAGCGTCTTGGGAAGGAGGAAGTTTATTTCAGGTCACAGTTCGGAGGTTCACAGTTCAAATCCAGCACCATTAATCTGGGATTTAGTGGAGACATCAACGGCAGAGCTTGGGTGCAGAGCGACAATCACATGGTGAGCCAGGAAGCAGAGGGAGGACAGGTCAAATTCAGCTCCAATAACCCACTCTCAGAACTCTTGTCTCAGGGCACGCCCCCTGTGGTCTGCAGACCTGCCCCTAGGGTCACCTCTCAGACCTCATAGTTAGATCATGTCTCCATCCTTAACTCACCAGCCCTCAACATAAAACGGAAGAGTCTGGAGAACCTGCTCAATTCGTTACAAGGTGCATGAGAAAAATGGGAAGCCTGGGCACATGTGTGGAGCCGGTCAACTGGGCATTGCCTCCATCAGTGTCATCGGATCTCTTCTCTTGGGCTACTCGGGTTCCAAAAAAGACCTCTGCTATCAACCCGCATGGGTCAGAGTGATGCCTTTATCATGGGAGCCAAGAGGAGGATGAGGGTGTGCTTGTGTGTCTCACCTTCCACAGTGTTTACTTTCATTTTATCCTCTTCCCTCCTCTCCAATGCCACCCTCCCCCCCAAGTATGCAACCCCTGTCAGTAATTAGTTTTTCTAACCTCCCACCAGGATCAGACAGGGGTAGTCAGACAACCTTGTGGATGGGAAAAGGTCTGTTTGATTCTAAATAAGCTTTCAATCCATTCTGACATTTTTGGTCTCTTTTTATCTCCACTTCCAGAGCCAATGAGCAGTTCTGTGGGTGTACAAGGGTACTTCAGAAAGCTCATGGGAAAATGGAATTAAAAAAATAAGGATATGGGGACTGGCATTGTGGTGTAACATGTTAGGCAGCCACCTGTGACTCCAGCATCTCATATGAAAACCAGTTCATGCTCCACTTCCCATCCAGCTCTCTGCTAATGCACCTGGGAAAGTGGCAGAGGACAGCCCAAGTGATTGGGCCCCTGCACCCATGTGGGAGACCTAGAAGAAGCTCCTGGCTCCCGGCTTTGGCCTGGCCTAGCTCCGTCCGTTGTGGCCATTTGGGGAGTAAACCAGCGGATGGAAGACTCTCTCTCTCTCTCTCTTTCCGTAACTCTGCCTCTCAAATAAATAAAAATAAATCATAAAAAAAGGACATTTTGGTGCAAAAAGTTTTTGAAGTTCATGCATGGGCAGAGGCTTAACCTGCTATGCCACAACGCTGGCCCTAGTTTTTTTCCTTAATATATGGTTTCCATGAACTCTTGGAAAACTCCCTCCTCATGTATATGATTTCAAAAACTTTGGCACCAAAAACTATCTTTTAGTTCCATTTTTGCACACTTTTTGAAGCACCTTCCTATCAATATATTGCTTTGATTCCTGGCTTTCTTCCTTGTTGTCTTAAGAATGAGCTTTTTTGGGTCAGCCACATCACTTAACCTCCAAAGGGGTTACCATCTATTCTCAAGGCTCTGTGTCTGTTATCTCCTCTCCCAATTTATTCGTTCTTTTTGGTTTATATGCTGAAAAAAATTTACTGCCATCTTAATGGTTTTGGGTGGAGAATGCTGCTAACTTCATGTATTAGCCCACATATTTAACCAGAAGTCTAACTTTGGAAACAGGTACCACCTAACCCTACTTCTATTTTCTGTCTTTTCAACTCCCTTCCAATTGGGCTTCCATTTTCTAGGGTGTTCTGTGTCTTCACTAGTTAAATTTCATTTTATTTATTTATTTTTTTCAAAGACATATCCATCCATTTGAAAGGCAGAGTTACAGAGGCTCCACCTGCTATGCCACAGTGCCGGCCCCAAATTTCATTTTAGAAAACAATCTGTGGGGCCAGCACTGTAGTGTAGCAGGTAAAGCTGCCGCCTCCAGTGCAGGCATCCCATGTGGGCACTGGTTCAAGTCTTGGCTGTTCCACTTCCAGTCCAGCTCTCTGCTATGGCCTGGGAAAGCAGTGGAAGATGGCCAAGGTCCTTGGGCCCCTGCACGCACGTGGGAGACCTAGAGGAATCTCCTGGCTCCTGGCTTCAGAGTGGCACAGCTCCAGCCCTTGCGGCCAATTGGAGAGTGAACCAGCAGATGTAAGACCTCTCTCTCTCTCTCTCTCTCTACCTCACCTTATCTATGTAACTCTGACTTTCAAATAAATAAATAAATCTTTTAAAAAAAGAAAACAATCTAACAAACTCATTCACTCTGAGGTTTAATGAATAATAGTTTAATATGTGATCTCTCCCAATATTAATTTTAACAGCAACTAAATTTCTTATTTGCTTAAGCCAGAGGAATAAAGTTCTAATTGAGGAGTTCAGGTTCCTACACCTAAGTGTTTTAGAAACTAGGAGGAGCCTTCCTGTGTTTTCTCAAATCACAGCTTACTGAGCTGGGTACAAGTATACCCATGTATTAGCTGATGATGGTGTTAGCGTCACTACAGGATTCTAGGGTGAGAATAGGACATAGGAATATCTCTTCAGTTATAATTCCAGTCCAATACATGTGTCCAGGAACCCAGATAGCAAGTAAATGAATCATCATTCTGAATATTGATATTTATCTAGAACAAAATATGTATTTTATTGTGTCTGTACTAAGTATACAAAGATAGGCATCGTCAAACACAAACAACTCTCAGCCTGCTTTAAACAGACCTCCTCATACAATTAGTAGTTGTAAGGTATTATGAAAATACAAAATGCACAACAATTAGTCCGGGAGAATAATTATTGTTAACAATACGGCTAACCATCTTAAGCTATGTGAATAATAATAATGAACACTATATGTGCTCCTGGTCGAAGCAGAAAGAGTGATCCAAGATTTCATAAGGAACACATTGCAATTGTTAGCAAGCAATAGAGGATGCCCCCAGCACCCGAGGGGGTGGGTGGTACACAGGAGATGAAGGTCAAAGTCACTTGCAGTGGAGTACAGTGGGGATTCTGTGGGGAGCAAAGAAGGCCAGACTAGTTACAATCCCCTAAAAATCTTGATTTCTGGCCTTAGGATTTTGATAAACACTATTCTGAATAGCAAGAATGCAGCAACACATGCCCCCGCATCTCTTTCTACGGGTGGATACTAATTTTCCTCTCGCGTGGTAGGAGCCATTACCCACACTCGTTTTCATCGCTGGTTGTGCACAAACTTACCCCACCTCATCTCATCAAGAACTTAATGGTCCTTTGGGTAAAACACCAACTCCCGCATGAAGCAAACCCAACGTCCTCCAGTTGTTTCAACCTAAGAGACCAGCTAGCCGTGCTTCTGCAAGGCCGGACCGTGAACGCTGTTCCATGGTGTTTTCAACACTAGCCTCCACCTCGGGCGCTGCATTGGAGCTCCCTCCTGACTCTGCCTGGTGTTTCCCACCACCCTCTGACACCCGGAGAGAAAATGCTACACTGAGCCGTGGCACCTGACATCAAACACGAACCAAAACCCTTACCTCGGATTACTCCACCGACCATAGTGCCACTTGCCCATCGGGGACTTCCTGTTTTAACGTTTTTCAGTGTTAACATCCTAGGGTTAGCCAAGCCATGTCGCCACGCTCCTGAGTTGATTTCTTCACGTTTTTGCTTTACGAATACCGTGAGGGGGAAAAAAAATTTAAAAAGGAAAAATGGGTTGTTTTCTTTGCCCATAACCCAAATCTGTCCTTAGCAGACCCTGCCTCTGACACACACACACACACACACACGCTGAACGTCACACACACACACACCACACACACACATGCTGAACGTCACACACACACACACGCTGAATGTCACACACACACACACCACACACAGGCTGAACGTCACACACACACATGCTGAATGTCACACACACACACACACCACACACACACACATGCTGAACGTCACACACACTCATGCACACACATATGCTGAACGTCACACACACACACACACCACACACACACATGCTCATGCTGAACATCACAGACACACACACACCACACACACACTCACATACACATATGCTGAACGTCACAGACACACATGCTGAACGTCACACACACACACGCCACACACACATGCTGAACGTCACAGACACACACACACATGCTGAACGTCACACACACACACACACGCTGAACATCACACACACACTACACACACATGCTGAACGTCACACACACACACACGCTGAACGTCACACACACACACATGCTGAACGTCACACACACACCACACACACACGCTGAACGTCACACACACACCACACACACTGAATGTCACACCCACACACACCACACACACACTCACACACATGCTGAACGTCACACACACTCACACACACACCACACACACACAGGCTGAACGTCACACACACACACATATGCTGAACGTCACATACACACACACCACACACACACACTGAACGTCACACACACACACACTGACGTCACACACACACACCACACACACACACACGCTGAACATCACACACACACCCCACACACACACACACACCACACATACACCACACACACACACGAACGTCACATACACACACACCACACACACACACACTGAATGTCACACACACACCACACACACACTCACACACATGCTGAACGTCACACACACTCACACACACACCACACACACAGGCTGAACGTCACACACACACACATGTTGAACGTCACACACACCACACACACACACGCTGAACATCACACACACACACCCCACACACACATACACCACACACACACACACACGAACGTCACAGACACACACACCACACACACACACACACGCTGAACTTCACAGACACACACACATGCTGAACGTCACAGACACAATCAGCACAGCACTCCCCGGGAGACACAAAGCTGTCTGTCACAACGCCCGCTGCAAACATGCAAGGGTGCAGGGGTCCCCGAGCCTCGGAGCCCAGCGAAGGCCGTCGGGCCGGACCCCGCCTCGGGCAGGCCTACCGGGTCCCGCCGGTCCGGCCGGCCGCGGCCTCCGCGCCCCCCGCCCTCCGGCAGGGCCGGGCCTGGCGGGGCCTCCCCGGGCCGCGGCGGCGCCCCCTGCAGGCCGCGGCGGGCAGAGCGGGCGGAAGGAACCCGGGCCGGGCTGCCACGGTGTCCGAGCCGCGCCGCGCCGCCGCCGCCGCCACCGCCGCCGCCGCCGGAGCCCCGCGGAGCCGGAGTCCGCGCCGCCGCCCTCGTCGCCGCCCGCCGCGCCCCGGCGCCCACCGCAGCCGCCGCGCCGCCCGCGCACACCCGAGGCGGCCGGGCCGGGCCCTGCCTCGGCCCCTCTGCTCGTCCTTCCCGCCCCGCACCGGCCTTCACTCTGGAGCGGCCCCGGCAGCCGCAGCAGGGGCGGCGGCGGCGGATCGAGGAGCTCTCCAGGTCGTCCCGGGAGAGGCTGCTGCAGTCCCGGGACAGGATGTTCTCCAAGTTCACCTCCATCCTGCAGCACGCCGTGGAGGCGGTGAGGCCGCGGGCTGCGGGCGCACGGCAGGCCGGGGATGGCGGCGGCCTACGCTCGCTGCGGCCCCGCGGCCGGACCGGGCCCGGAGGGCGCTCGGGGACGCGGCCGGGCCCGCCGGGCGGGGGTCCGGCGGGGCCGCGGAGGCCGCCTGGGCCCCTGGGGTGGGCCGGGGGTCGGGGCTCCCGGACCGTTAACCCTCTGCGGGAAACAGCGGTCAGCCTGGAGCCAGACAAAGGGGGCGCCCCGGGCGCCTGGGCCGGCGGGTAGGGTTTGGGGGGCCGGGGGTGAGCGCGCCGGCCGGGACCTCGCCCGGACCCCGAGGGTCGCTCTGCAGCCGGAGCCTCGGGTCCGATCGAGCCTGCTCTGAGAGCCGCCCGGCTCGCCCAGCTCGGGCCATGGGTTTCCTTTCTGGTCCAGAGCGCTTCCTGGCCCCTCTGGGTCCATCCTGCGATTGTGCGCTCCCCGGAGGGTGCTAGCAGAGACGCACATTTTCCAGGGAGCCGGGAAACCGGGGTGCGCCTGGCCGCCGTTTTCATAATCAAAGGGCCGAGTCGCGCTGCTTGTTTACTTCGCCCAAGTTCAAACATGCCTTGTGTGAAGAAACACCACTTTGCTCCTTTAAAACAATGGCGTTTTGGGTTGTGCCGTGGAGCACTTTAAATCCGTAAAAATGGCAAAGACTGATAACATAAGTGTCTGGCTACGGAATAAAAATTAACATTTTTTACTTCAGTAATGAAAACAAAACTCGAGTACGGTTGTTATAAGATATAGGGGAAATGTTAAGACATTTAACCACAGGACAAGCTCTTAGGAAAACAAGTCGAGATAGACAGTATTTCGTGAATGAACAGGGTTAACAGTTAAGGACTGTGCAAATTGTAGTCTTAATTTAAGCTACAATGTTTAGTTTTCCTTCTGCAATCTTCGAACAGCATGTTTATGTTAAAAGAATCTAAGACATATAAAACAGTGATGCTTATAATAATTCGTATTCTTTAAAAAGACTTTCTAAACACTGAGTATGGCTTAGTATTGAACTAGGTGGGAATAAATATTTATTACATTATTTATAGCCATGCTACCTCAGGCTGTCATTTACAGAAATAAGTACTGAGAAAAAAGGAAGATGGCTTTTCTGCTCTCCCAGTAATGGCTTATTTTTGTCCTGAGGCCCTGGTTTTCTCTCATTATGTTTTTATAATTGCATATGTTCGCATCTACCAAATTAGGCATCGTCTGACCGGCACCATGGTATCCAGGTTCTTTACTTGGGGAGGTTGGTTAGAGAATGTTGGGTAATATTCTGCTGGTCCTGGGAGCTGGTGCCCTGTGTTTGGAAATGTAGTGTTTTCCGCTGTGACTATGACACTACCTGATTTACCTGGAAGTGTTTGGTTACTTACACCTGGTCTTACCCTTCTCTCCTGGGAAGGGATTCGTATATAATAAGGCCTTTCCTGGAAGAATGTTTGTTCATAGGCCAAGATTAGTTTCCAGTTATTCAGTTCTGTTTGTGTATTTGCTTCATCGTTTCATCTGGGAATGAATCTTGCTATCCCTCTGTTAATTTCCTTAGCTTTCCTGTGTACTCCTTTTGATTTTGATTAACATAATTGCCAGGACTCTACAGAGCTGGGAGATAACCCTGTACCTGGTGGGTGACTGTGTTCAGCTGTGGCTTGTGTGGATCTGCAGAATAAGGCTTCCCTCTGCTGCTACTACTTTCCAGTCTTTATTCACTTAGGTCAGCCTTGGGCTTTTTTTTTTTTTTTTAGTTGACTAAATGCATATTCATTTAAATAAGTGTTGAGTTTTCTTTATTTTTTACTTAATGATTTCTTCTCACTTCCTATTAAGTGCCTGTAACAAGAAAAATGGAACTAAGATATTTTCAAATATAAATATTTGAAAGTGTATTCTTAAGCGGATAGACTGCATTTTGAATGTAGGAGAGAAGGTCACACCTTGAGCAGAACTGGGATGTGCCTCTTGCCCCTGTCCTCAGAAATGAGCCTCCCTTGGTAGAGTCTTAGGGAGTGGGTGTGTTCCAGTTGCCAGCTGCCACGTGTCACAAGTCTGAAATCAGGCGGCTCTGGGGATTGTGAGGTTAGATCAGGTTGTTTCAGCCTTTGACTTTGCCAAAGGCCAAATAAAACACTCTCCATACGGTATTTAGGGAGGGCCTAGAAGGCTCAGGCTAGTTCCTTTTCAGTTCCTACCAGTTCCCTCTTGAGGGCAGATTTCTCCCAAAAAGCATCAAGCGCTGTGTCGGGAAAAAAGCCTTCTCTGTTTTAACCAGCGCAGCAGAAGTTGGCCTTCCGAATTCGAATGCAGTGCTTCCTCCTTAGATTGGAGTGAGAGGTAGTTGATGATGATTGCTGGGACCAAGTACGCTTTACACATCTACCCTGCCTTGGGAATTAGACCCTCAAAGCAAACGTATGTAGTGTTTTCTTAGGTGCATTCTTTTCCGAGATCTTGAACTTTAGTCCTTTTATTCATGCAGCAGACATTTCTGGAGCCTCCATGAGAGCATGGCCCGGTGTGAGGATCATGGGTGGATCACAGTGCCTACAGTCTAATTTGGGAAACGAAACGAATACACAAGTTAAAGCATACAAGCAATTCACAAGAATGGCCCCTGGCCCCTGGAGCCCTACAGGACAGCACTCCAGTTCTGCCTCTGTCCCTTCCTTGTACCCTGGGACGATTCCTTTAATCTTTTTATATTTCAGTTCCCTGGAATGGAGTCTGCTTCATTGGATTGTGAGGACTAGAACGAGGTGATGTGCAGGCGTAGTGCCTGGAGCAGTGAGTGGTCAGGGTGTGGGATCCATCGTTCTCATTACTGATTGGCTCAGCCAGTGGGTTACGGAGGAAGGGAGCAAGCACTAGGGACTGGAAGTGTCTGCCGGAGATGAGACTTGAGTTGGATTCTGGCGAGGCAGAGAAGATGGAAAAAGGGTATTAGGAACATTGAGAGGCGAAAGAAGAACTTTTAAAGACCCCGGGCATGGAATGGCCATGATACAGGAGAGACGTGGGGCAGAGGTGGCTTTTGGAACACTGATTTTCATCTCATTATCCATGTAGATCCTTTAGTGTGGTGTACATTTGGGAGAAGTTCTAGGTTTCTAGGTAAAAGCAGTGTTTTGTAGAGCAAGTCAGTGAACTGGTTTGGGAGTATGGAGTACTGGAGTATGAGCAAAATGAACTTACGGTGAGAATTTAAGAGCAGTGTGTGTCGTTGATTTACTCTATGTCATTGAGTGCTGCCGGGACACCGGTGAGTGCTGATTGGAAACTGGAGAGCCAGTGAGGACAACAGTGACAGTCCCAGCCCTCATGGAGTTCACAGTCTAGGGGAGGAGGTGGGTGGGTAGGGAACAGACTGGCAGAGGGGGCCAGGGCCTGCAGGGCAGGGGCTCTGTCCTGGGCAGGAAGAGGCGGGCAAAGCTTCCTAGAGAAAGCGATGCCTGGTGCTGCCTTCGTCTCTGCATCTGGTGGAGATAGTGATTGCATGAATTTTAAAAACTTTAGTCTCTGTATTGTTGAAAGTTAAATTAGGATCCCTTGCTGCTGATTTACACTTCCTTTTTTTAAACCCAGAGCATAAATGTTTTTATACAGTGATAGAACAGGTCATTTGCATGTTAGAATTATTAAGAGAGAAGCTAGTCTAGTAGGACGTTTTACATAAATGTGGAAATGTATTTGGATTTGAATGAGATTGTTACTAATCCAAGTTATGAGCAATTTAGAACTGTTTAGCTCTCTACTTAGCAGAGAAGTAGGTTTCTAATTTAATTCTAACTCCTGGGAGAGAGGTGTCTACAAAGTAACTGACTCCATCCTGCTTTGGATGTGACTAATTTACAGCCAAGGTCTTGGCACAAATCTTTTACAATCTCTCTGGTTCTGTGACTTACACTCAAAATCCAGTTGAACCCCTCTGGTGAAATAATGTGGGGAAAAATTGCTTTGCTCCCTTACTTACCCAGGAGAGCCCCTTAGAAAAACTGAGCAAATGACAGTATTTCTGAATCACTTAAGAAACCAGGTACACTTCTTGACACAACACAGTTCACCTGAGTCTGTCCATCCCTTAATACATTTAACTCCACAAGGCCAGTCTAGAGATGCCAGGTCCAGAGAAGGAGAGTTTTACGTGTTTTGAAGAGAATCCTAAAAATAAGTCACCGATTAAAACATTTTTTTAATCTGAAAGTTTGTTCTCCCAAGTTAATACTTTCATTCTTAATTTTTTTCCTAATTTTTTTCTGTCTTCTGTAAGTAGTTTCTCTCCCCTACACCCAAAGGTTTTAACTCTTTTCTTAAAGCCTTGTTTTTAAAGATTTGATGGAATTCTATTTGAAAATGAGGTTAATATTTATATTCTCTTAATTCAGTCCCGTTATTCACAGCAGTGTGAATGAGCAAAACTAGAACAGCTAGCACAGTGTGATGGTCATTGAAATACCATCAGGTTCTTTTTGTTGTTGTTAATTCATTTCATCTTCTGTACTGAAGCGCTTAAGATGTCTGTGACCAATGTTTATAAGTTGCACAGTAGTTTGGAAATTATTTTGACAGGGCTGCCAACCTCGAGGTCACTACTGAGGACATCCAGAGATGAAAACAAGTTGCAGCGCAGGGGTAACTTGACCTCTTCTAGGTCATCTGCCGGGATGAAGTATATGAAGAGGGAAGATTACGCTGCCATTTCTTAGGTTCTCAGAATAGAAACCTATTTGTCGTTGACTAAGTGGGATCAACTCTGTACTTTCTCAACAAAATTAATTGGCAGCGCTGAGACCAGAGGGACTGTCACTCTTTCTCTGTTTTTAAGGAAAGAAAATGTTTTAGGAGATACATCTAAGTCTTCCCTATCCATTTAAAAAAAAAAAAAAAAGATTGATTTTATTTGTTTGAAAGGTAGAGTTAATGAGCGTGAGAGACAGAAAGGTCTTCTGTCTGCTGGTTCACTCCTCAAATGGCAGGAGCTGGGCCAGGCCAAAGCCAGCATCCTGGAACTCCATCCGTGTCTTCCATGTAGGTGACAGGGACCCAAGCACTTGGGCCATCTGCTGCTGCTTTCCCAGATGCATTAGCAGGGAGCAGCCAAGACTCGAACTGGTGCTCATATGGGATGCAGGCATTGCAGGCTGTGACTTAACCCACTGTGCCACAACTCTCCACTTAACTCACTGTGCCCCTTTTCTGTCCATTTAACACACATTTGGAATATTGATGGGTTTTCTATGAGATGGCTGAAGGATACAGTTTTGGTATTAAAAACTTCTGAAATAATTTTCAAAGCTAAAATGTGAAACATATTTGATTCTGGAATTTAAATTGGTAGCTCGTGTAGTTATATTGCCAAAAATATGTTCTGCCTAATCCAGGCTTAAAAAAGAGAAGATTTGCATCTGTGTGTCACTGAATGTGGAGAACAGCCTTAATCTGATTACGAAGTTGACTTTGGTAAATGTTCTAGTAGTGGAGATGTGTAATAAAATACTACCAGCTTTTTACTATTTTGTATTTCAAAGTCCTTGGTACAAAGATCCTTGGTTATCAGCAATTTCATTTGATATCTCAGTAAGAGAATATTAGTGTGTTTTCATTAAGCATGGTTGCTTTTGAAGCCGTGTGTGGCCACTAGTTTTTATGGGAGGAGAAATTAGCCCAGTATTGTAGTGTAATCATAATATTGATAAATGTATTTTTCCTTTTCCTTAATAGATCATTTTTACTTTCTTGGATTTAACTCATTTTGTTTCTCCTTAATATCTGACATGTAAAGTTACAGCTCCCCTCTTATTTTTATGCTGCTTTAACATCATAACAGACAAATATAGTTGTAACCTCATGGGAAACAGTTAATGCCATTTTCTTAATTGTTGTGGTCTTTTTTGTGTGTGTGTAGCTTGCACCTTCTCTTCCTCTGCAAGAAGATTTTGTTTATCACTGGAAGGCAATCACCCATTACTACATAGAGACTTCAGGTAAGGAACAACACTGATATTAAATGAGACATACAAACTACTAAAATATATTTCAAATGAATTTTCAAGGTTATTTAGATTTACAGACAATTTTATACTTAAGTCATCTTTCAGATTCATTCATTTTATTTAAAAATATATTTATTTTGTACCTACTATGTGTCATATTGTTCTAGGCAGTAGGGGAATAGACTGGTCAGACAGTGTCTCTCTCCTAATAGAGACTGGGGGGAAGCAAACAATATATAGACATGCACTTGTAGTATCTTAGAGAAGCCTTAAAGAGAACAGGAAGGGTGGCTGGGGAGATAGGACTGTGTGTTAGGGAGGTGGAGTGGGCAGTCGGCAGTTTGGGGTTGGAGAAAGCTTTGCTGCCCAGAGTGACCTGTGAGCTGAAATCAGAGCAGGGCGGAATCAGCCTGGTGGATGCTGGGAAGCCAGTGCACCCGGAGAAAGGGAGCAGGGAGAAGATCCCTGGTGAGCAGAGGTGCAGCTTCACACAGGGCCTTCAGTTTTTGCTGTAGGTTGGGAAGCCTTGGGAGGATTTAGAGTGGGGCTGTGACGTAATCTGTTTTAAAGGGATCACTTTGGGTTCTGTGAGAAAATTCGGTTAAAGGGATGCAGGGGCTAAGCTGCAGAATGGTCGCAGCCAGAGATGATGGTGGCTTAGACCAGGATGGAGGTGGGAAGAAGTGACTGTGTTCGGGACATATTTTGGAAGGTCTGTTGATGGCTTGGATATTGGGTGTGAGAAATTAAGAGTTGAAGATTGGCCGGTGCCGCGGCTCAGTAGGCTAATCCCCCACCTGTGGCGCTGGCACACAGGGTTCTAGTCCTGGTCGGGGCGCCGGATTCTGTCCCGGTTGCCCCTCTTCCAGGCCAGCTCTCTGCCATGGCCCGGGAGTGCAGTGGAGGATGGCCCAAGTGCTTGGGCCCTGCACCCGCATGGAAGACCAGGAGAAGCACCTGGCTCCTGGTTTCGGATCAGCGCGATGCGCCGGCTGCAGCGGCCATTGGAGGGTGAACCAACAGCAAAAAGGAAGACCTTTCTCTCTGTCTCTCTCTCTCTCTCTCACTGTCCACTCTGCCTGTCCCAAAAAAAAAAAAAAAAAAAAAAAAATTTAAACATAATCCAAAGTTTTGGATGCAGGCAGTTGGAAAGCTCAAGCTGACAGGAGGAGCAATTTTGTAAGAGAATTTTTGACATTTTCAGGTTGAGATGCCCATCCCCATTACAGAACCAGCTATATATTAAGGTGGACAGGGATCTGGACTTCAGAGGAGAGATCTTAACTAGAGATAGGAAGTCGAGAATTATAAACATGCTGGTGAGATTAAAAGCCATGAGACTGGATGTGATTCTCGAGGAGTAAAGATAGCTGGATCAGAGGTGAAACCCCCTGAACTGAACCCTTGGCCTTGATGGTGAGAGACTGGGAAGATGAGGACAATAGCCAAGGAAACTGCTTTTGCTGGTGAGACAGAAGACAGCCAAGAGAGAAGCCTGGAAGGAGATAGAGGGATTGATGTCAGTTAAGGAAGACTAAGAATGGATCACAAGGAGCTCATTAGTGTTCTTGACAAAATCCATCTTAATGTCAGGGAGGAGTGAGAAGGCCTGATTGGCGTGAGTTTAAGAGAAGATGGGAAGGAAACCTGAGCAGACAGTGTGTGAAGACTGCTGTCCTGAGGAGCATTCCTGAGAGGGAGATGCGGAGGCAAGAAAGATGTAACATTTTTTTTTAAGATTTAAGATCTTGCAGTTTATTATAATTTGATAGGAACAATCTAGTGGAAGAAAAGGTGAAAACTTCTGGGCACAGTAGGCAAGGGAAGGTGGGGTCTAGCCCACAGCTGGAAACGTGGCCAGAACCAGGCATGGGCAGTCATCCACCAAATCAGGAAGCAGTCACGGTTTAAATGGATGAAGAGAGTAGATACGGTGTGCAGCGTCCTTGGAAGTCTCTGGTCGCTTCTCCTTTTCTCAGTGTATAGGAAGGATGGGGAGTGGATGTGGGAATGTGAATGGATTTGGTCAGGTATTGGCAGACTTTTTCTGTAAAGGCCCAGATGGTGTTTTAGGCCCTACAGTCTCTCTTGCAGCTGCTCGTCTCTGCTGTTCTAACACAAAAGCGGCCATCAACTAGATGTAGGAGAGTGAGCATCCCTTTGTCCCAGCACAACGTGATTTATAAAGCTGGAGGCAGGGCTGGATTTGGCAGCCCCGGTAGCACTGCAGGCTCCCTGGAGGAGTGTGTGGGTGTACAGATGGGACATGTGTCATTGAGCTGACAGGAGACATGGACAGTGAGAAAAGTGGATCTGGCAAGGTGATGGGGTCATAGGTGATTTCTCTTTAAAAGAAGAATTCCTTTATATTCATGCAGTAAGTAGAGGTGAGACACAGATATATATCTTTAAGTGTAAGTGTGACTCCGGCCATGATCTGTCTTTGTGAGGAGCTGCCTTTGGGATGACTTTCTAGCTCTTGCGATATACTGCCCCTCTGTGGCTTTAGGACAATGGCATAAGCTCTTGCTTTTAAGGTTTTTTTCCCTTCCACTTGCAGAAACAAGCGTGTGTATTATAATGAAGTATGGCCATGGAACAGGTGTGGAGAGAGGACAAAGAAGGAGAACTAGGAGGTGGCTGTGTCTGACCTGGGCTTTAAAGAATGAATAGGTGGGGCCGGCTCTGTGGTGTAGCAGGTTGGGCCGCTGCCTGCAGCACCAGCATCCCATGTGGCTGCTGGTTCCAATTCCAGGTGCTCGATTTCCGATCCATCTCATTGCTAATGTGCATGGGAAAGCAGTGGAAGATAGCCCAAGTCCTTGGGTCCTTGCACCCACGTGGGAGACCCAGAAGAAGCTTCTGGCTCCTGGGTTTGGACTGTCCAAGCTCCAGCTGTCACCGCCATTTGGGTAGTGAACCAGCAGATGGAAGATACCTCTCTCTCTCTCTCTCCCTCTCTGTGACTCCACCTTTCAAGTAAATAAATATTTTTTTAAAAAAAGAATGAATAAGAGCTTGTGGGTAGATGAGGAGGGAAAAGGCACGCCAAGTAGAAGGAATAGCATTTGCAAAGGCATGGAGTCATTCATAGTTTAGGAACGAGGAGAGTACGTTGCAGAAACCTGATCCTCCTTCTGAGAAACTAGGGTTTTACTTCTGGCAACTCAAATTTACAGTTAATTTCTTTTTTTTAAGACTTATTTATTTTTTACTTGAAAGTCAGAGTTACACATAGAGGAGAGGCACAGAGAGAGAGAGTGAGAGGTCTTCCATCGAATGGTTCACTCCCCAATTGGCCGCAATGGCTGGCACTGCGCTGATCCGAAGCCAGGAGCCAGGAGCTTCTTCTGGGTCTCCCACGTGGGTGCAGGAGCTCAAGGACTTGGGGTATCTTTGCCTTTCCCAGGCCATAGTAGAGAGCTGAATCGGAAGTGGAGCAGCCGGGACTAGAACCGGTGCCCATATGGGATGCCAGCGCTTCAGGCCAGGGCATTAACTCACTGTGCCACAGCGCCAGCCTCGTTAATTTCTTTCTTAATTTAAAGTCTTTCTGGGGCCAGCACTGTGGCACAGTAGCTTAATTTCCACCTGCAGTGCTGGCATCCCACATGGGAGCCAATTCTAGTCCCGGCTACTCCACTTCTGATCCAGCTCTCTGCTATGGCCTGGGAAAGCAGTAGAAGATGGCCCAAGTGCTTGGGGCCCTGCACCCATGTAGGAGACCTGGAGGAAGCTCCTGGCTCCTGGCTTCAGATTGGTCCAGCTCTGGCCTTTGAGGCCATTTGAGGGTGAACCAGAGAATATGTTTCTCTCTCTCCCTTTCACTGTCGAATTCTACATCTCCAATAAATAAACTCTCAAAAAAAAAAATAACTAAAAAGTCTTTCTGGTCATCCCACCCCCCATAAATAATTATGATCAATCATTCTTTCCTGGAGTGTTTATATGTATGATGTCTGTAATTAGGGGGGAGAAACATATTTAAAAGTGAATTATGGTAAACCAACAAATTATGTCATTTTAGCATCCGTTTATTCACCTTAGAAGAATAGGCGATGAGACACAATAACATTTCTTTTTTTAAAAAAAAAGATTTATTTCCTTGTTTGAAAGGTGATGTGACATTGAGAGTAGGAAAGATGGAGATCTTCCATCAGCTGGTTCACTCCCCAAATGGCTGCAATGGCTGGGGCTGGGCCAGACTGAAGCCAGGAACCTGTCCCGTGCAGGAGGCAGGGACCAAAGTACTGGACCATCTTCTGCTCCTTCCCAGGCACATGAGCAGAGAGCTAGATCAGAAGTTGAGCAGCTGGGACTTGAATAGGCACCTGGATGTGGGATGTCTGAAGGCACTGGGGCTTGCATACTGGTATTTATTAGTTCCATTTTACAAATGTTGTTAACTGAGGCCTAAATAATTTATACCAGGTCACCAGCTAAAAGTGACAGAGCCAAGTCTGAAATCTCAGTAGTCTAATTCCAGCCCCATGCTTTTAGCTCTTGTCCCATACTGATGCATATGACCTCCTGGGAACCAAGGGCACCCCTTCCTACTCCATTGTTTTCTCCATATGGCTCCGTGTTGTGGTTTACCGTGGATGAGTGTGATACGCACATGCATGTGCATATGTACAAAGTGGCATACCACTAAGCAGCATATCAGGACTGTCTTGTATATACCATAGAAATACTAAAGAAATGACAGTAGAGACAGAAGGACAAACTTGGTGTTTTCTAATGTGTTTTGTACTTACACGTTCTCTAAAATGTCACACTTTATCCAGAGTAATTTAGCCCTGTATGAGAGTAATAGGTTGATAAAACTATCCAACTGTGATAATTTTAAAATATAAGTAATTCTTTCTTCTAAAAAATCAGTAATATTCAATAAGAATTCTCCTGAGAATTGGCTTGCAAAATAGACATTTGGGAATAGATACCTGTTAGTGAGAAGAAGTGTCAGGAATTTTAGGAGAGGGTTTTCTTTTGATGCCTCATATTTTTATAGAGAAAGTGAATTGGGGTCAGTAAGTGACTGATTTTCCAGTGTTGCAAAATAATATAGTAGCAATCAAAAGCAACCTGCCCTCTGCACATGTCCAGGTTAATCAGTGAGCAACCTCTGTTTAAAAAAAAAAAAAAAGAACTAATGAGGCCAACTTGTTTCTATATAAGGAGACTTAAAAATCAGATCTGAACTGGCTAAGTCGGAAAAAATACTTAAATTATAAGTATAAAGAAATTTGTGATTTTACATATATGTCTTCTTGGTCATGTTCCCATTTTGCACACAAATGCCTCTTACTTCTAAATTATCATGGATGTACTAAGTAGGACGTTAGAGAATATATTGATTCAGGTTTTGAGTAAGCATGACAAAAAGCATCATCTAGTCCAGCTCTCTGCTGTGGCCCGGGAGTGCAGTGGAGGATGGCCCAAGTCCCTGGGCCCTGCACCCACATGGGAGACCAGGAGGAAGCTCCTGGCTCCTGGCTTCGGATCAGCGCAGTGCGCTGGCCATAGCGGCCATTTGAGGGGTGAACCAACGGAAGGAAGACCTTTCTCTGTCTCTCTCTCTGTCTAACTCTGCCTGTCAAAAAAAAAAAACATCTAAATTCTAGCCCAGCTACTGTGTATATAAACCTTAGTTAAGTTTGTAGTTCTAACTTTTATGTTTGAATAGAAATAAGAAAATATGAAGAACTGTCTTAAGTGCAAATGTGTACGTTCAAAACGTTTGAATATTTTTTGATAAGTGCTTTTTATTCTCTAGATGATAAGGCCCCTGTGACTGATACAAACATTCCATCCCATCTGGAACAGATGTTAGATATCCTGGTCCAAGAAGAAAATGAACGGGAGTCTGGAGAGACAGGGCCGTGTATGGAATATTTGCTCCATCACAAGATCTTGGAAACTTTGTATACCCTAGGGAAAGCTGATGTGAGTTCCTCCTCCACTTCTTCTTCTTGGGCATCAAATACGTTTATTCATGTCTTTGAAGTAAAGAAGCTGCCAAGCACTCAATTCAACTAAAATTGAACACGGCAGGATTCAAGTTAAGATTGTGTAAAAACAGAGTTGTGTGCCATGAACAGCATGATATCCACAGAGATAGCAAAGCTCCCTGTCAACGGGGGGTCCTCAGGCTGCTTAGGAGTCCAGTGTAAACATTTATGAAAGTGAACTCAACGTCCGTGTGCTCAGTACATGTGGCAGGAATCAGAGGAAATGAGAAAGAACCTAGTAAAAATGGGTTCAAAGAAATGGGCATTTCTCATAGTTCTAAAAGACAACATCACAGATTATTCTGACATTAACTCAGCTGATGGGTGAACCAATTCAAATTTTTGTGCCTAATGAACTTTGAAAAATCTTTGAAAAGCTGATATTATAATATAAATAATATTTGTTCCACAAAGCCTTCAAAGTACGTGTAAAGACAAATTTTCAGTGCATGTGGTGGTGGGGGGACGAGAAGAAGCCGTGGGTTCAGATTAGGAGGCCGAAGAAGCCGTGGGTTCAGATTAGGAGGCCTAGCTTCCCTTCCCAGTTTTGTCACTAATATACTATGACCTTCAGCAAGTCTTTCTGGTTAGTCCTTCCCTTTAAAAACGAAGAAGGTGTTGCTCAAGGGTGTCCCCCAGCTCTCAAAATCTGTGGTTCTGATCTGTGAATTTATGTAATATATGAGGGGATGTCAAAATGATTGTGATAAATGGAATCAAAAGATAAAAATGATAAATGTAAGCTTTATTTCTCAACATAAGCTCCATCAAATTTAAGACATATTTAAGCCATGATACCAGCCGTTTAATCCATTTCCTAAAGATGGTCCTGGGCATTTAACCAGGTCAAAGCAGGCTTTTTGTTTGTTTGTCTATAGATTTTTTAAAGGAGCATTTATTATCAGTTTTCATCAACTTAAAAGGCAGAGTGACAGAGACAGAGACTTCTGTTTCCTGGTCCATTTCCCAGATGCCCGCAGTAGCCAGGCTGGGCCAGACCAAAGCCAGGAACCTAGAATCCCATTCGGGTCTCCCACTTGAGTGGCAGGGCCCCAGGCATGTGAGGCATTACCTGGTGCTTCCCACGATGCCCTCTGAAATGGAATGTGGACCTCCCTTTAGCCCACCGTGCCCCTGTCTCACCCATCTTGAAATGAATTATCCATTTGTAAACTGCTGGTTCCTTTGGGGGCATTGTCCCCATAAACTCTGAAGCATCAGTGAGTTCACCATTTTTCCACCCAAGGTTTACCATAGCTGGGTGTTTGTGCTTCACTTTTAGCAGGATTCATATTGCTCTGATGGGAGCTCTTTTTAAACAGATGGCTTACAGCCTCGAGCTAGATATTACTCAGACCTGTTACCACAAGTTGGTATGAATTAATTTTGGATCAAAAATTTTTGAAAGCCATGCATAGTTTTTTTTAATAACATGCATTTCCCATGAGCTTTTTGAAGACCATATGTAATTTCATTTTTTGAATGCTAGTCACAGATACTCGGTTAAAAATTCTATTCTGACAAAGGCATGTGCTACCCATTGCATATCTCCCGAGGATGAAGTAGTTCACGTGTATTGCCTCTGTTGGGTTTGAAACTTTGGAGTAAGTGTGTTTGTGTTGTCTGTTCCTTCCTTGTTTGCTTTCCTTTTTCCCTGTGCCCAGTGTCCTCCAGGAATGAAGCAGCAGGTGTTGGTGTTCTACACGAAACTTCTGGGACGAATCCGGCAGCCACTGCTTCCACACATTAATGTGCACAGGCCCGTGCAGGTATTCTCCCCTTACATAAAGTGATTTGTATTGCTTTCTTTTAATCTAGAAATCACTTTATATGATTTTTCTAAGAGTAAAAATAATAAAAGAAATTAGTCTAAAAACCACATGAAAATTTGCAAATACTTATACATGACATTGTATTAAGTGTATTTCCTGTTTTTATATTTTAAAATTTTATATCTTAACTTTCCTTTTTTTTCCATTTCACAGAGAGGTGACTATATTTCTCATTAATTTTTAAGGGTAGTGAACTTGAAAATTTACTGCTAGTAAGCTAATTTTTCTGTAAGTGACTATAAATAGTTAGTATTATACTTTATTTATGTAAGGTATTTCCATTATTTGAAAATTTTAAATTTAAAAAGTTTAAATATTCTTGAAGTAAGTGGATATTGTAAGTGTGTTTGTGAGTGTATACATATATATAAAGTATATATATTATATATAAAACACACACACATAAATATATACACACACTTTTGAAATGTAACCTAAGTTTAAAAATTTTTTTTAAATATTTTGACAGAAATTAATTCGACTGTGTGGTGAAGTCCTTGCAACCCCAACAGAAAATGAAGAGATTCAGTTTCTCTGTATTGTGTGTGCAAAGCTCAAACAGGATCCCTACTTGGTTAATTTTTTCCTAGAGGTACTGTACACTTACTAGCTTTCTGAGTATGCTTACATTAAGGTCATTATAAAAACTGGACTATATTAGAAGGATTACATTTACTTGCTTTTATCAATGATCGGGTAGCTCGTTTTACTTCTCAGGATTATTTTTCATTCACGATTGGTGTTTTATTCCAACTCGAAACCTCCTGGGAACAAAGATTTTAGAAGAATGCAATTCAGCTGGGTAGCTGGGGCAGTACAAGGACCGGCTTGAAGGAGGAGGCCCGGGTGGAGGAGTCCCAGAGGTCTGTGAGCTGTCCTATCTCCCAGCAGGCTTCTTGCTCAGATGCACAGCAGGAGTCATCTGGCCTGCGCAGAGGGATGGCCCGTGCAGATTCAGACAAGATTGGGAAAATCACAAGTTGCCTCCCCTACCTCGTGTGTTGGCTGGGATTGCACTAGTGTTTTCTATTTTTATAGCCGTAACCATCAAACCACAGTTTACTTACATCAGTTGGTATTTTAGATTATAGTTCCAGTTTTAAAGCCAAAAATAATTTTTGTATACTTCCTTTTTTTTTTTTTTAGCAGTGAAGTCATTTAGGTATATATTAAAAAAAAAGCTATATTGTTTTTATCATTTTTACCTGAAAAATTTTTTGGTTGTTTTCAGGTTAAAGTGTGAGCTTTCTCCTTTGGGTGTACTGTTCTGTGAGTTTGACAGACACATACAGCCATGTCTTTGCCACCACAATTAGATACACAGCAGTTTGCTGTACCCTCCCCCAGCCCGCTTCTTACGCATCAGCTCCCACCCCAGCCAGAGAATCACTGGCCCAGCAGTTTTCTCTTCCCTAAAGGGGTTGTCTGAATATAATCAGCCTTTTGAATCTGGTTCTTTTTACTTAACGCATTTGAGATTCGACCATGATCTTGTCCATTGAAAGAGTACTGTTGAGTAGAATCCTACAGCATGGACATGCTGTAGTTGTTCATCCATTCACCAGTTAAGAGACTTGGGGGTTATTTCCTGTTTGGCACAGTCGTGAATGGAGCTGTCATAAAATTTTTGCATATATCTGCGTTTTCATTTTACTTGCGTAAATACCTAGGTCGTGTGGTAAGTGTATATTTACTTTCACAAAAAACTTCCCATTATCGAAAGTGGCTTTATCATTTTGCATATCCTCTGTACCAGATGTGAGTCGCCATTGTTCCTTGCCCTTGCCAGCCCTGTATGTGGTCAGGGTTTTTTTTTTTTTTTTTTTTAAACAAGTTAGCCATTCCAGTAATGGATTTTTTTTCTCCATGTCACATTACTGAATAAATATTTAGGACCCTGTTCTCCACTCTTACTGGGGCAGGTGAGCAGCTAAGCTGCACATTACTGTAATTTTGAATTTCTAGGTAGTGTTAAGGACAATTAATACCTGTTTTTCATGTTGTGTGTCATTCTTTATATCATATTTATTTTGCAAGTTTGTTTCAAAATGGTTAGAACAGTTTTATGATTTCGGGTTTCTAAAGATTTATTAGTGAAGGTATCATTACGGTTCTTGTAGGTTTTTTATTTTTTGACAGGCAGAGTGGACAGTGAGAAAGAGAGACAGAGAGAAAGGTCTTCCTTTGCCGTTGGTTCACCCTCCAATGGCCGCCGCGGCCGGCGCACTGTGGCCAGCGCACCTTGCTGACCTGAAGCCAGGAGCCAGGTGCTTCTCCTGGTCTCCCATAGGGTGCAGGGCCCAATCACTTGGGCCATCCTCCACTGCACTCCCGGGCCACAGCAGAGAGCTGGCCTGGAAGAGGGGCAACCGGGACAGAATCCGGTGCCCCAACCGGGACTAGGACCTGGTGTGCCAGCGCCGCAAGGTGGAGGATTAGCCTAGAGAGCCACGGCGCCGGCCTTCTTGTAGTTTTTTTATATGTGTTTATAAGAAGTAGCTCAGTTGAGCCAAGTATGACTTTTTTCTCAGAATTCATTTTTGCTTAGTTGTTTTAGATACCTTATGCATTTTAGATACATGGATTTTTCCCAGACTCAAGCCTGATGGAGTTTTTCTCAAAAATTTCTGCGACTGGTTTCAGAAGTACATAGCTACAGATCAGAAGCAGAGGGGATTTGCAGGCGTGTCTGTGTCAGTGGTGAGATGCACTTTGCATAGCTGTCCTCAGAGAAGAGCGAACACTTAAACCTCAGCACCGAGAACAAGCACCCTGGGAGCCAGGGACGTGTCCGCTCCCCGCAGTGGCTCGGTAGCACTTATTTCTCCAAAGCCTGCGGCGGTCGATCTCTCCGTTTTCTGAGGCTGACGGGACCATCTGCGTGCTTTTTTTTTTTTTTTTTTTAACTTGTATTTAATAAATATAAATTTCAAAAGTACAACTTTCGGATTATAGTGGCTTTTCCCCCCATAACCTCCCTCCCACCCACAAGCATCCCATCTCATCTGCATGTGTTTGACGTCAGTTGTTACAGTCGCCTGAAACTGTTGAGTTACTTGTGTGCATTTTGTTTTCTCCTCGGCTGAGGACAAGGTTCTCTGTCATTCCTCTCTGAGTCCTCACAACTTTGCTAACATCTATAATAACTGCTTAATTCACATTTACTAAATGAGCAATTTTAGGGAAGTGCAGTTTTACTCCTTGTAAGTGTAGACAATAACAGTTCTCAAACCTGTGTCTCTGGAAACCTAATCTCTCTGCTCACTTACATCGGTCAATATGTGCATCTACAGTGGGTTCAGAGCACACATAATGAGGTAGAAATAGTCAGCCCTAGAAGGGTTTGCATCCGATGACGCAGTAAGATGAAAGTTCAGATCCTATTTAAGGTAGAGTAAGCGAAGAATAAGAAAGACACAAAGTCAGCGCATTAAATGTTCACAGGGTGACAGTTTTGTGTGTGCCTCAAGTCACCAGAGAAGATTCACAGAAGAGGTCATCTGGGGGGTGGGCCTGACAGCTGTCTGGGGAGGAGAGGGGGATCGCAAGGAAACAGTGTGATGAGCAGGTGTGGTAGGAGCCTGGGCCGCTGGCCTGCCACTTGCAAAGGCTGGAAAGGCAGCCCGTGGACACTTGGGAGCCACTGACCGTTTTGAGCAGGGGTGTTACTGAGTGATGCTATCTGTGCCTTAAGGTTAGTTTGGTGGCAGCATTTTGTATGGTAGATTCCTTTGCAAGCAGAGAGATAAAAAACAAACCCTCCTGGAAGCTGCTGGAGTAATCCAGGCAGGAAGTAACAAAGACTTCAGTGGGAAGCGGTGGATTGGGATGGAGTGACTGTGTTCAGAACAGAGGTAGGCTCTGTGGCCTCATTACTTCTCAGGTGCAGGGCACAGAGAAAGCACGATTTGGATGCTTGAATTCTTGAATCAGCAGCTGCCAGTGGAAAGAAGGGAGCCCTGAAAGAGCTTATTCTGAGGAGCTGGGGCTTTAGGTTCCGGATGCCATGGGTCTACACGATGTCCTAATGGAGGGAAACACTGGGTATTTGGTGATACAGACCTGGGATTTGGGAGGGCAGTCTGGTTTTAAGAGATTTGGGAATTATGTGCATGAATGTGTTGTGAGTACCCATGAGAGGTGTCTAAAGCAGAATGGGAACACTGTTGGTACAAAGCAAAGGGAGAGAGTTAAGGCAGCAGCTCCTTTCCTACAGAGCTTTTCTAAGATGCAGGTCCTGGGGCCAGCACTGGCTCTGTGGCAGTAGGTTAATCCTCCACCTGGGGTGCCAGCATCCCAAAAGGGTGCCAGTTCTAGTCTCGGCTGCTCCTCCTCCAATCCAGCTCTCTGCTGTGGTCTGGGAAAGCAGTAAAAGATGGCCCAAGTCCTTGAGCCCCTGCACTCTCATGGGAGACCTGGAGGAAGCTCCTGGATCCTGCTTAGGATTGGTACAGCTCTGGCCGTTATGGCCATTTGGGAAGTGAACCAGAGGATGGAAGACCTTTCTCTGTCTTTCCCTCTCACTGTCTGTAACTCTACCTGTCGAATAAATAAATAAAATCTTTTTTAAAAAAATGCAGGCCCCTTGGCTCCACCTCCACATCTTCTCACTCAGGCCTGGAGGGAACCCAGGAATCTCCATTTCTATCAAGGCCCACAGGACACTGGGATGTAGCAGGATCTAGTCCCACCTTGAGATATACTGTTTTTTGTTTTTTTGTTTTTTTTTTTTAAAGATTTACTGATTTATTTGAAATGCAGACAGAGACAGAGGGCTTCCATCCACTGGCTCACTTTCCAGGTTACCGCAATGGCTGGAGCTGTGCCGATACAAAGCCAGGAGCCAGGAGGTTGCTCTGGATCTTCCACTCAGATGCAGGAGCCCAAGGACTTGGGCCATCCTCTGCTGCTTTCCCAGGCACATTAGCAGGGAACTGGATAGGAAGTGGAGCAGCCGGGACTTGAACCGGTGCCCACATGGGATGCTAGCACTGTAGGTGGCAGCCTCACCTGCTACGCCACAGTGTTGGCCCCCACCCACTTTTTTGAGAATGAGTACTTTACCGAAGACAGCTGGGCCGGCGTGACTGCTGGTGTTTTAGGTGGGATAAAGTGCCTTACTGTCATAAGGACCGTGAGATGCACATGATTTTACAGGACGTTGGCAGTGCTGTCTGTGGTATTCCTTGAGCTCCGCAGTTGTTTTCTTCAGTGTATGTTTTGTTAGCTCAATTTCTCAAGAAGACTCTTCTGAACATGCTTTTTTTAACAGCAATAAAAGTGATTTATAATTACTGTAATGTAACTTTGGATGAAGAACCTGGAATTCACTCAGCCTTTAATGTGCCTCTTTGATAAGCAAGGAGCCGTGATAGGCCATGTGGAGGAGCCATTTTATAATGAATTGTCACTTACTTGTGTATTTTGGTTTTTACTCTTAAATTCAAATAGAAAGGCAGGCTTTTGCCTTGAAACTAATAATTTACTTTAGTTAAAATTGTGTGTGTCGGGGGAGGAGATAGGGACAGGATGCTAGGACTTGAGGTAAATCTTCATTTTTATCCTCGAAGAAAAGCATTCTCAGGGTAAGTTAGCATTTTCTTTGTAAAACAAAAGTATAAGAGGAAACATTGAAAAAGTGCTTGTTTATATACTTAAGAGAATTCAGGGACTTTTGTAGAAACCTTAAATCTAATGCTGACAAGTTTTGAACCTTAAAACTTAATTTTAGGGGATGGCACTGTGGCATAGCGAGTTAAGCCCCAGCCTGCAATACCAACATCCATTATGGGCACCGGTTCGAGTCCCTGCTGCTCCACTTCTCATCTAGCTCCCTGCTAATGCACCTGGGAAAGCAGCTGAGGATGACCCAAGTCCTTGGGCCCCTGCACCCATGTGGGAAACCCAGAAGAAGCTCTTGGCTTCAGCCTGGCCCAGTCCCAGCTGTTGCA
Source organism: Lepus europaeus (assembly GCF_033115175.1). Lineage (NCBI taxonomy): Eukaryota > Metazoa > Chordata > Mammalia > Lagomorpha > Leporidae > Lepus > Lepus europaeus. The sequence continues at coordinate 15,227,383 of NC_084843.1, read as the reverse complement.
GACATTTGGGAGTGAACCAACAGATGGAATATCTCTCGCTGTCTCTCCCTGTCTCTCCCTGTCTCTGTAACTCTGCCTTTCAAAATAAATAAAATAAATTATTAAAAAAATTTAAGTTTACATTCCTGCACCCCATGCCTCACCCCAGCCCATGGTGTTGGAAGAATTAACATTGAAGCTATGTATTTATAATAGCTCAGTGATGAGGAAAAAAAATTAACTGTAGTTGAAACCTCCTGAAACTTTTTTCCCCACATATGTTAGTTGCTGTTAGTAATGAATAGTTAACAGGAATTGGTTCCTTGCTTATGGTCAGTGCAAAGCACCAGGTACTTAATATGAAGAGTGTTGTAAACTCCTGTGCAGTTGTAAAATTGTATTTCATAGTTTGTTAAAAGTCTGACTATTTTTGATAGAACATTTATTCATTGCTGTTTTTCTTAGGCATGTAAAATATTAGTTATGAAAATCCATTAACACATGGTTTTTGGCTTAAAAGGTTCTTGATGTGAATCTTACAAAGCACACACTTCCTTTTCAGAACAAGTTGAAAACATTGGCTTCCAAAGGAGCAGCAAGTGTAATTTCAGAAGACCCGTTAAAAGGTCAGGACTCCTTGTCCACAGACACGGGCCAGGCCCCTCAGCCAGAGGACCTGTCAGGTGCTGCTGGCGTGGAGCGGGCGGAGTCGGAAGAGGAGCCGCAGGCAGATGCCCTGTCCAGCAGCCTGGACCACCTCAACGTCGTGTCGCTTCCAGAGGCCTCGGTTGTTCGTCCCAACCAGGACTACAATTTAGTGAATTCTCTGTTAAATCTCACTCGAAGTCCCGTGAGTCTCAGTGTTTACTTTTTTCTTTTCCCTAACGTGATCAACAGTAATATGCACTTAAAATGGGGGGCGAGGAGATGAAAAACTATTCTTTTAGAGTCGAGCACTCCCATGTTCGGTTGGATTTTCCAGACAGATCCGCACAGATCATGATCAGGAGTTGAAGCAGTGGGTTTTCTTTCCCCCCAGGACGGCCGCATTGCAGTGAAAGCGTGTGAGGGCTTGATGCTGTTAGTGAGTCTGCCGGAGCCTGCGGCCGCAAAGTGCCTTACACAGAGCACGTGCCTGTGCGAGCTCCTCACGGACAGGCTGGCCTCCCTGTACAAGGCCCTACCTCAGTCGGTGGATCCCTTAGATATCGAAACAGTGGAAGCCATTAACTGGGGGTAAGCGCTACTGTGTGTATTTTCCCGTGAAGTGACCTCTTGGACCCTACCTTTTAAAAATCCGTTTCTGTTTCGCAATGATAGAAGTCTTTAGTTTTGAAAAATGTAACACTATTAGTGATCTTTAAATGGGACTGTGTTCTTGAGGTTGTGTTCAATTGATGAATTCCCAAGGAGGAAGGGTGTGGGAAGAATCCACTTGTTCCCTTGCTCAGCTGCATTGCCCGTTATAAGGATCAGTTTTTGAGGCCTTGTGTTAAAGACAGCGATGTTGTCTGATTATTAAGAACAGAAACATTCTAATAAAGGCAGGAATCTCCTTTTGAATAAGCAGTGTCCACAGCCTCGAGGGTAACCTGGCATAGGTCTCCTGCCTGCTTGTATGGAACTTCTCCCCTGCCTCCCCCTTTCACTCCTCGACCCACATTCTAGGGCTTCCCCCTTAGCGCTCCTAGGAAAACGCACATGTAAGACATCTGCACCGATAACGTGGTTGAGACACCCCCTCCCCTTCCGTCTCTCCGCAGCCTGGTATCTTGACAACGTGACTGTCAACCTTGTGCCCAGCCTGCGCCCTGTCACTTCCGCGGGGCAGACCGGCCTGGTCACCACGGCACTGTCCTGCCTTGGGAGGCAGGAGGAGCTGCAGGCCAGCGCCTTCTTCTCTACAGCGCCTCCTGCCCTTTGCTTTGATTCCATCCCGAGCAGCCGGGACCCTGCTTCTTGTCCTTGCTGCTCCTTGGTCAGATCTGTGGCACGAGCGGGAGGAGCTGTCTCAAAGGTTTCTCCTGCAGCTCCATTCCGCATTAGTCTCTCTTCCCACTCAGTGAGTGAAAGTCATTCACAAGTTCGGTTTAAAAGGCTTTCTCTCATCTGTGTCTTTTATCAAACTTTCGTCCAGCATTGCCCCTGGGTGTAGCCCCGTGTGAGTTCATGACGTGCCTTCCTTGTTCCCTGGGTACTGCGGAGGGCGTGTGCATCTGGATAACTTTGTGCTTAGCTTGTCTTCCATGTCCCACAGCTTGGACTCGTACAGTCATAAAGAAGATGCTTCAGCTTTTCCAGGAAAACGAGCCTTAATTTCATTTCTTTCCTGGTTTGATTATTGCGATCAACTCATTAAGGAAGCACAAAAGGTTTGACTTTTTTGTTGTTTTTTGATCATTTAAAAATGTAACAATGAAATTTGAATTCTAATTTATATCCCCAAATTTATGTTACTCGTCTCAGGGTAGCACAGTTAGTGAAATGAAAAAGAACGCTTATGGATGCCCCTATTGCTATTTTGAAATCAATCAAAGTGCAAGTTCTGTCCTTTTATATTTCCATAAGTGTTACGCTCCAGTGCTTCACGGGGTGACACTGACGTCCCTCCAGTCTTCCTCTTTGGGGAGACATTAAAGCTGTCAGGTTATAAGGATAGTTTTTTGTCCTGTTCCCCTTGTTTATGCAGATTTAGAAGACTTATGGTCTAGGTTTGCAAGCCGTCAACAGGGTGGTTGATAGATAAGTTTTTGTCATTGCACATGAACTCAGATACTAAAGATGAAGCTCTCCTTTCCTTTGGAAAGAAAGCTAACAGTACTCATGCGGTATTCCAGACTGCTGCTGTTGCTCTTGCCAAAGCTGTTCACGAGCGGTTTTTCATTGGTGTCATGGAACCTCAGCTGATGCAGACGTGAGTAGAATGCTTCCTTTAAGAAGAAAGGGGGACCCCGAGTTTGTGTCATCTGTGCCCACTAATTGCCTCTTTGTTGTGCTCAGCTCTGAGATGGGCATTCTGACGTCAACCGCGCTGCTCCACCGCATTGTTCGGCAAGTAACCTCTGACGTTTTGCTTCAAGAAATGGTGTTTTTTATCCTTGGAGAGCAGAGGGAACCCGAGACTCTGGCCGAAATTGGCAGACACCCGTTGAGACATAGGCTAATTGAGCACTGTGATCACATATCTGACGAGGTAAACCGCGTGGTGACGTAGAAGCGGACGTAGAGTCTCTTTCTGAAGTGCTGCTTTTAGTATGCCTGTGATGTTTACATTCAGCCCCTTCATTGTGTGGCTTTAAACATTGAAATCCTGACTTACAAGATGACATTTTGGTTTCAGATAAGCATAATGACATTAAGAATGTTTGAACATCTTTTGCAAAAACCCAATGAGCACATTCTTTACAACCTGGTCCTAAGAAATCTTGAAGAAAGGAATTACACAGAATATAAGCCTTTGTGCCCAGAAGATAAAGATGTGGTGGAGAATGGATTGATAGCAGGAGCAGTGTAAGTTTCATCTGACTCTGTGAGTTTAGTGTTTCATAGAGTCAGAGCTTTTGCCTTTTATTGCTCTCCCTTATTTGAAAACAAAAAAAACAAAAACCTCTAAAGAAGTTTTTAAAAGTAAAATTTAGATGCCCTACTGCTTGATACCATCCTTTTAAATTACAAGTGATATTGTGTATGTATTCTTTATGATTTATTTGAAAGAGTGACAAAGATGGGGAGAGGGAGAGAGGAAGAGGGAGATAGGTTCCATCTGCTGGGTCACTTCCTAGCTGCAATAGACAAGGCTGGGCCAGACTAAAGCCTGGAGCCCAGGACTCCATCTGTGTCCCCCAAGTGGGAGGTAGGGACTTACACACCTGAGCCATCATCTGCAGCTTCCTAGGTGCATTGGGAAGAAGATGGATCAGAAGCAGAGTGGTAGGGACTCACCTGGCATTCTGATATTGGATGCAGATGTCCCAATCAGTGGCCTAATCTGCCACTCCACAACACGCTCTCCATGTTATGTATTCTTTAAATGTAGTGACAAAATTAGCAAATTCTTGAGTTTGTTAGTATATATTGTTATTTTATAAAATGTATGATTCCTAATTAGCAGAATCATGATATATTTTCTAAGAACATGGCAGGGAATCTTGGGGTGTGGAAAATGCCCTAATAAAGTGTTGCATTTTATACCCACTGAATTAGAGATCTGGAAGAAGATCCGTTATTCACTGACATCTCACCGGATAACACTTTATCAAACCAAGAGTGGCTTAGTTCTTCACCGCCTGCTACTCCAGACCACCCCAAGAATGATGGGAAAACGGAAGTCCATAAAATTGTCAATAGGTGGGTGGCTTTATAAACTTAACTGACATCTCATTGACTTGCTTTTATAACATGCAATAGCTCTGCTGTCATGAACTCAGATTTCTTTAAAGATTATGTGAACTTTTTTGTTTTGCTTACATAGCAGATGACAAGCTGGGACTGTAGTTGGCACCAAGAGAAAAGTCCCACTCCATGTAAAACTAAAAAGCTAACACAGGTTAAATAATATCTTATGCACCCCAATTTTTAAAATATATATGACTTTTTTTTTTTGAAAGTGGGATAAATTTTTCCTTTTATTCATGAGATACTACACATTTTCAGTACACCCTTTTTAAATAAGGACACAGGGGAAAACACTTTTTAAATCTCACCTATCTTTTCAATGTGTGAAATCATTTTTTCTTAATATGCTTATTAGTAAAATTAATCCTTTGAAAGAAGTAAAGTTCAAATCTAAATATTTCAGAACCTTTTAAAAAACATAAATGAATAAAATCATAGGACTCTGGACATACACAACCACAGTAAAAAAAAAAAAATTTATAACATTAAATTACTTCAAGTGCAATGGAGAGCAATAGCACTTATTTCAGGATTGGTTCACATTCACTTTGTTATCTTTTTTTTTTTTTTTTTTTTTTTTTTTTATTGACAGGCAGAGTGGATAGTGTGAGAGAGAGAAAGAGAGACAGAGAGAAAGGTCTTCCTTTTTGCCTTTGGCTCACCCTCCAATGGCCGCTGCGGCCGGCGCATCGCGCTGATCCAAAGCCAGGAGCCAGGTGCTTCTCCTGGTCTCCCATGTGGGTGCAGGGCCCAAGGACTTGGGCCATCCTCCACTGCCTTCCCGGGCCACAGCAGAGAGCTGGCCTGGAAGAGGGGCAACCTGGATAGAATCCGGCGCCCCAACCGGGACTAGAACCCAGTTTGCCGGCGCCGCAAGGTGGAGGATTAGCCTGTTAAGCCACGGTGCCAGCCCACTTTGTTATCCTTTGCTTTAATATATATGACTTAATTTTAAGTAATTCCCAGTTATACCAACTATGAGCATTGCCAGTTGGACACATCGTGCTGTTTATATTTTTACAGTTTTTTGAAGTTACCCTTTCTGTGGTAATTTCCTTCTCTTTTTCTTCCCCTGCAACACTGTCATGGATACAGATAACTTTAGAAAACATTGCATGTGACTCACGATGCAAAATTAGGGTTCATAAAGATCTCAAGTTCAGTTACTTAAAAGCCAGTATCCTGAAGTTAACAGAAATCATGGCAGTCGTCATGGTACACTAACCTAAAAAGATATTCCGCTGGCTTACTTCTATGTGGAACCAGTATTTAATCAGGAAATGGAAGGCTGATTCAAGATCAGGACTTAATAGATAAGTTTATTTTTCAAGTTCCCATTTGTATTAACCCTTGGTTAAATTTAAGATACTGCTAAGGCCGGCGCCGTGGCTCAACAGGCTAATCCTCCGCCTTGCGGCGCTGGCACACCAGGTTCTAGTCCTGGTCGGGGCGCCAGCTCTCTGCTATGGCCCGGGAGTGCAGTGGAGGATAGCCCAAGTGCTTGGGCCCTGCACCCCATGGAAGACCAGGAGAAGCACCTGGCTCCTGCCTTCGGATCAGCGTGGTGCGCTGGCTGCAGCGCACCGGCCACGGCGGCCATTGGAGGGTGAACCAATTTTTGGCAAAGGAAGACCTTTCTCTCTGTCTTTCTCTCTCTCACTATCCACTCTGCCTGTCAAAAAAAAAAAAAAAAAAAATTTAAGATACTGCTAAATACTTTAATACATAAAGCAATATCACGGGATTGTGAGAGTATTTATGTTCTTTTTCTGTTTAAGTTTTCTCTGTCTGGTACCAGATGAAGCAAAGTCCTCCTACCACGTTGAAGGTACCGGATACGATACCTACCTCCGAGATGCTCACAGGCAGGTGAGGGAAGTAACCGGTATTTGGAAATGAAGTCTGCTAGAAATGTATATGCACACCCCTTGTCGCGTTGCCCAGGCCATTACTGCAAACACGTGACGCCTCTCTCATAGTGGGGCTGAACTTTTCCCACCCGACTGCTGCGTTGGGCAGCCACCCTGGTTTGTACGTCACTGTCTCTGTCTCAAGACTTCCCTGTGCTCCTTTACTTCCCACTTTAAATTCTGTGTTACCTCCACCTGAATCATGATACCTTAGTCATTCTGCCCACCCAACCCTGCTCCTAAAATACCAGGCTACTTCCTCTCTAATCTCCCAACATTCTTTCTGTATTGTTTTGTGTAATGATTTTTAAAAATGGACACATAATTATATATATTTATGTGCTTTGATGTGATATTTTGTTACACATACACACTGTGTAATGGTCGTGCATTTACCTTTTCATCATGGTGAGAGCATACAGACCTCTCTTCTAGCTACTTAGAAATATATAATACATAATATAATATAAATCTATAATACAACATAGTTGACTGTAGTCACTGCACTGTGCAGAGAACAGCAGAACCGGCTCCTCAAGCCCGGCCGTAACCTTGAACCCATTAACCAGCTGCCCACCCCTCGCAGCCGCGTCCTGCTCTCAGCTTCTGTGAGGCTGTCAGTCCTGATGGTTCTCACGCACGCCATGCCGTGATTGGCAGCTGTGCTCCCTGCTGCCCTTACTGCTTCGTGCCCTGCATTCTCTTTGTGCCTCGATGAGACTGCTCTTGAGAATCTGCTCTGACTTATCAAATTAAATGGCCTTTTCTTTTTTTTCTTGCTCTCTATGGCATTTTTACATTATAAAATGTAAAAAAGAAAATTGTATTAAAATTTTTTCTTAAAGATTTTATTTATTTGAAAGTTAGAGCTACAGACAGAGAGAGAGGGAGAGACAGAGAAAGAGAGATCTTCCATCTAGTGGTTCACTCCCCAAAAGGCCACAACAGCTGGGGCTGGGCCAGGCTGAAGCCAGGAGCCAGGAGCTTCATCTGGGTCTCCCACATAGGTGCAGGCGCCCAAGCACTTGGGCCATCCTCTGCTGCTTTCCCAGGCATGTTAGCAGGGAGCCGGATGAGAAGTAGAACAGCTAGGACTCAAACCGGTGCCCATGTGGGATGCCAGCATTGCTACACCACAACACTAGCCCCCCCACCAACATTTTTTATATTGAGATAAAATTAGGCATTTTGACAATTCTGAAGTGTACAGTTTAGTGGTTTTTGGTATATGCATAATGTCATACACCTTTTGTCACTAATTCCAGAACACTTTGATTACTCCTGAAGGAAACCCTGTACGAGTTAAGTAGTCACTCCCCGTCCCTCCTCGACCCCAGAGCCGGGCACCCACTCATCTGCTGTCTGTCTGTGTGGCTTTGCCTGTCCTGGACATTTTGCAGAGCCGTTCTCTGGCTTCTTTTCCGCAGCGTAATGATCTCAAGCCTCACTCACGTTGTGACATCCCTAGTACTTCATTTCTCTTTCTGGCGGGATAACAGTTCCATGGGCATCTTATAGATCTGTTGGTCAGTTAGTCGGTGTTTAGGTTATTTCCACTTTTTGGTTTTTATGAATAATTCTTTGGGAACAGTCTTTTAAGACTTTCTGTGTGTGCATGGATTTTGTTTGGAAATCTGCTTAGGAGTAACGTTACTGGGCACATGGCAGTTCCGTATTTCACTTTCTTGAGGAACCACCAAACTATTTTCCACAAAGTTACACCGTTTTGCATCCTACCAGCAGTGTGTGAGGATCCCAGTTTCTCCATATCCTTTCCAACATCTGTTATCATTAACTTTTTTGTTTTGGCTGTCCTAGTAAGTCTCAAGTGGTATCTTATTGATGCCACTCATTGATGAATGAATTTTTTCATGTGCATATCAGATCTCTGTGTGTTTTCTTTGAAGAATAGCATTCAAGTCTTTTCCTGTTTTTCACCTGGCAAAAACCTTCTCTTATTGAGTTAATAAGAGTTCCTTGTATGTCTTAGATATTAGACACTTACCAGATAAATGATTTGAAAATGTTTTCTTCAATTCTGGTGGTGATCTTTTCACCATCTTGCTAGTTTTTAATTATGGTAAAGTGCAACTTATTTTTCCTTTGTGCTTTTTAAACATTTATTTGTTTGAGAGGTTGAGGGGAGAGAGAGAGAGAGAATTCTCCCCCTGCTCATTGGTTCACTCCCAGATAAGAGTGAGCACTCATCCCTTGGTTCACCCCCCACCCCGAGATGGCCACAACAGCTGGGGTTGAGAACTCAATCTGGTTCTCCCATGGGCGTGGCAGGAGCCCAATCACCTGAGCCATGACTGCTGCCTCTCAGGGTCTACATTAGCAGGAAACTGGATTAAGCAGCCAGGTAGCAGGGGCTGGCGTTGTGGTGCAGTGGGTTAAGCTGCCACTTGCAGGCCTGTCATCCAACATCAGAGTGCCAATTCAAGTCCCAACTGTTCCACTTTTGATCCGGCTCTCTGCTGATGTGCCTAGGAAAGCAGAGGAAGATGTCCCAAGTGGTTGGGCCTCTGCTACCCACGTGGGAGATCTGGATGGCATTCTGGGCTCCAAGCTTCAGCCTGAACCATCCCAGGCCATTGTGGCCACTTGGGCAGTGAACCAGTGGATGGAAGATTCTCTCTCTCTCTCTCTCTCTCTCTCTCTCTCTCTGTAACTACCTTTCAAATAAATAAATCTTAAAAAAAAAAATCCATGTATAGAACAGAGGCCCTCTAACGTGGGATGTGGCATTTTAACCACTGGGACAAATACATGCCCCTTTTTTGTGCTTGTTATGTTATACCTAAGAAATCATCGAAGATCACACAGATTTGTCACCTAAATTTCTCTCTATCAGTTTCAGAGTTTTAGCTCATACATTTTGGGTCTTTGATCCATTTTGAGTTAATTATTACATATGATGTGAGATGGGATCTAGATTTCTTTTTTTACATGAAGGTATCCAGCTGTTGTAAAAGCTATTTCCCACATATTGATGATAAATGTGAGGTTTGTTTCAGTCTCTCAGTTCTGTCTTATCCCAGCACCACACAATCTTGATGACATTGGCTTCGTAGTAGATTTTGAGTTCAAGAAGATGTGAGTCCTCTTTGTTCTTCTTCAAGATTGATTGGGCTGTTTAGAGTTTCTCAGAAAGTGTGTGAATTTGGGGGTTGATTTGTCCATTTCTGCAACTCCAAAGGGAGTTGGAATAAGGGTAGGGGTGGGCATTAGACACCAGTTAAGGCACCTGCATCCCATATGGGAGCACCAAGGTTTGCTGCCTGCCTCTGGCTCCTAACGGCAGCTTCCCACCGATGCAGAGCCTGAGAGGTGGCAGTGATGGCTCAAGAACTTGATCCCTCCCACCTGCATGGGCAGCTGGATTTAGTTGCCAGCTTCTGGCTTTGACCCAGCCCAGCCCTGGCCCCTCATAAATTTGGAAACGTGGCTGGGGTTTTGATCTTAAATGCGCTCTAAACCTGTGGTGAAAATTAACTAAAGGTTAAATTCCTGTGAAGGAAAGAAGGCAGGCACAGCTGTTAAAAGGGGTTTTTAGTGAAGGCAAAATCTGCTTGCTTTCCCACCCCTGCTGCTAGCTGGCGATTCTGTCTCTTGTCCTGGTCAGGCCTTGTCGGTGTCACCTCCCTCTGTGCTGGGACGCCTCGCGCTGAACAGCGTTCTGCACTCGGAGGGTTTCCTGGTGCCTGTTTGAGGACGTCATTTCCGTTTCACCTGGTTGTTGTTTGTTCCTCTTCAATGATCCGAATGCTTTCTCCCCCAGTTCCGGGACTACTGCGCTATCTGCTTAAGATGGGAGTGGCCCGGGTCTCCGAAAGCTTTGGAAAAGTGCAATTTGGAAGCAACTTTCTTTGAAGGACATTTTTTGAAAGTGTTATTTGACAGAATGGGAAGAATTCTTGATCAGGTAATATGTTTTAAAATACTAATTTTCTTCTTATTTTATTACCATTCATAGTGGCATGATGTTGAATAAAACACATTGTTTTCTAAGTTTTCCCACTAGTTCCTGTAGGCCTTGCTGGCAGGGTTTCTGATGCATTCAGGTTAAAAACATTTATTTAGCATGGCAGCCATTACAGAATTGTTTATCTTTTTCCTTTTAAAGATTTATTTTATTTGTTTGAAAGGCAGAATCACAGAGAGAGGCAGAGAGGTCTTCCATCCTCTGGTTCACTCCCCAAATGGCTGCAACAAAAAAACCAGGTCTGGGCCAGGCCAAAGCCAGGAGCCAAGAGCCTCTTCCGGGTCTCCCACTTGGGTGCAGGGACCCAAGCAATTGGGCCATCCTCCACTGCTCTCCCAGGCGCCGTAGCAGGGAGCTGGATTGAAGTGGAGCAGCTGGGACTTGAACCAGGGCCCATAAGGGATGCCGGCACCGCAGCACCAGCTCCATTAATTACTTCTTCAAAGACAGATGAAAGAACCAATTTCTTTAATGTATTTCTACTGTTTTGTTGGTTGGTTGTTTTCAACCTGACATATACAATATGCAAATCTGGCATTAATAAGTATAATGGTTTTTACATGCTCTCTCTGTAAACCTCCTAGGCAGCCAGAATTTATTAGTTGTGTTACTTGTGCTGGTTTTCTAGGTTTAATTTGAAACTGACTAAGCTACCAAAGCAGGAGATATAGCCATTAGTGTCAAGTTAGTAATCCTAAGAAATTTTGACCAAAAGCACTGAAAAGGAATCCACTCTGAATCTGCTCCCCCCTCAGCACTTCTGTCTTTGGTTTGTAGAGTGCTGACCCCCAGGGTGCACAGAGGATGCTTGTGCACTTCTTCTTTCACCCATCATGGTGTTGGTCTCAGTCATTCTCCTGTAGCGCTCTATCCTAGACAACTCAGATTTATTTTGTAAGTGAGGAATCCTTAGTTTCAGTAAGGTGACCTACAGCTGTGGAGCTTAGCCTGAAACCCTTTGTCTTTCAAAGTCTTGATTTTCTAAGCCTTTTGAGTATGAGCCTTACATAGTTTGAGCCCCGAAACAATGAGTGCCTGAGTTCTGGGTGCTGAGCCTGTTGGGTTAGCTTCATTTCCTTTCTTACCTCTCTTTTTTTGCTGAGAATGTTTGCTTATATTTTCTTAGTATGTATCTCTAACAGGGTCAAGGTAATCAGACTGGGATTAAACGTTTCCTATGTGTAGTTAATAAACTAGCTAATTACTGTATACGTGATTGAGAAGATATGGTATCAGGTATTCATTACACAAATATTTAGCATTGTTTGTAGCTGCAGTGATTTCAAAAAGATAGTAAAAAGCTAAAGTTCATAGCAGAAAGTAAAGAATACCAGGACAGGGCCGGCGCTGTGGCTCGGTAGGCTAATCCTCCGCCTTGCGGCGCTGGCACACCGGGTTCTAGTCCCGGTCGGGGCACTGATCCTGTCCCGGTTGCCCCTCTTCCAGGCCAGCTCTCTGCTGTGGCCAGGGAGTGCAGTGGAGGATGGCCCAAGTCCTTGGGCCCTGCACCCCATGGGTGACCAGGGCACCTGGCTCCTGCCATCGGAACAGTGCAGTGCGCCGGCCGCAGCGCGCTACCGCGGCGGCCATTGGAGGGTGAACCAACGGCAAAAGGAAGACCTTTCTCTCTGTCTCCCTCTACTGTCCACTCTGCCTGTCAAAAATTTAAAAAAAAAAAAAAAATACCAGGACAAATGTGAGGAGCACATCTTGTCCCTGCGGTGAGAGTGAGGAGTTTGAACTTGGGCAGGTAATGTGGTCACTTGTCTCATTTTCTTATTGTCAAAGTGAAGTTGCTGTTGTCTTCTTACTTGGATTTGCTTGTAAGAATTAAAAGATTTTAAACACTTTTAGGAACACAAATTCTTGTTCCAAACATTAGAAATTTTAGAGAATATTGAGTTTTTTGTTTTTTTTTAATTTGACTGACATTCTGTTTTGTCCGTCTGTTTATCTAGCATGTAGAAAAAGGGTTGCCCATTTGCTGAGGGTGTTGGTGTGCTTTTAAGTCAAGGCAGTTGTCTCAAAAATCAGACCCTACAATTGGAGCAGGCTCTGAAAAATGAGCCACACCTTTGGCATGTGAGAGACGTCTGATTAGCTTTCCTTTCAGGTGAATAATGTATAAATATAATATGAAATAATTCCTATGCAAATACTTCCTATTAATGGCCTCTAAACATGCCAGTTTGTCTTAAAGTTATTACCAAATGAAAGAGAGACCATGTCACAGTCTAGAGTTATTTATAGTTAGTACAGTTCTTGCTGAAATTTGCTTTCATTTTCACAACATTAATAAATGTGTCAGCCTTGTATTTCTGAAACAACTCATGGCCTGGATTTATGTTAAAACAAAAGCTATAAAACAAATACCATGCAGAGAACATTAGAAAGCTAAGGAGTAATGTATCCTTTAAAGTCAAATTATGTTGGCTTAATTATTTAAGCACCAACAAATGGCAGAATTTAGTGACCGAAAAATCTTAACTACTTGAAATGACTCCTGTGCAATTCTGGACTTAGGTTGTATTTTAAATTATTCTGTCCACATTCTTTATCAAAGGCACTGTTTTCAAGTGGATTTTTGTAGATGGTTCCTTGGCACCTAAAATACAATTTGATGTGAATTCACTGTTTATGATGAGTTGAGTCTTAGAGAAGGCTGTTGTGCTGCGAATACTTCCAGGAGGAAAATACACTCCTTAGCATCCCTTAATTAGGGATGTGTATCTCCTTCCATTTATCTTGCTAAGGGTTACATTTTGAAGAATGACTCAGGGAAGGTTTTTCCTTTAAAAAAAAAAATCCATGTTTATGCCTTGAGTGGTAAATAAGGAAGAGGAAGACTAAAATTGGACTTAATGCACAGGATTTTTTTTTTTAAAGATTTATTTACTTGAAAGGCAGAGATATAGAGAGGCGGAGAGAGAGGGAGAGAGAGCAAGAGAGAGAGAGGGGTGTCTTCCATCTGCTGGTTCACTCCCCAAATGGCTGCAGTGGCCGGAGCTGGGCCGATCCGAAGCCAGGAGCTTCTTCCAGGTCTCCCACATGGGTGCAGGGGCCCTAGGGCTTGGGCCATCTTCTGCTGCTTTCCCAGGCCATTGCAGAGAGCTGGATCAGAAGTGGAGCAGCTGGGATTCAAACCGGTGGTGGCTTTACCCTGCTACACCACAGCGCCGGGCCCAAGGACCTGAGTTTTGTTCCTGTAACTAAACTTAGGTTCCTCATAGCATCTCGGGTATTCTCTGATATGTGCCCGCACTTTCTCCTCTGAGTGCTGAAGAGTCACTTCTTAATTGGCTTTTATTATGATCAGAGTTTCAAAAGGTGCTCAGTGGTGAGAATAAAACCTTCTGTAGCTGGCACTGAACTGAGTCCTGAGTCACTTTCCCTTCCCACGGGTCGCCTCTCCAGTCACCCAGGCTCCTCCCCACGGGAGGGTTGGTTTCAGCCTGTGTGTTTCCTTTTCCCTGCTCGGGAGGAGGTTGGAAGGGGGAGGGCCTTCTTTTGAACATTTTCAGCAAGTAATAGCAACTCTGTCTGAATAGTTTGCTCTTGCCTTTGAAGTCAACATACTCTGTGAAGCCCTTCCTTGCTGCTTTCTATGAACAATTAGCAGAATCCAAGTAAAACCACAGTATTACCTGCAAAATATGTGTGATGAGCTGTGTGCACCCTGCAGCTGTTGGGACGCTTAGTGCTCCTGCTGTGAGTGAGCCAGGTGACCCTGAGCTGCTCGCCAGCTGGGACTCTTGTCCACTTGGGCTCTGTTAATAAAGTTCTAGGATTTTAGCTTATTTTATTGTACACATGTTTTTGTTAATTCACAGAATTTGAGTAGTCTGAGGTATGGAGCCATCATTTCTGAAATGATATTACTATATTTAAAAAGATATAGCTTCCCTCTTATTCTTTGACTTTCTACTCGATGTGTTCTCTGTTGTTTGTAATATTATATAAGACACCTGGGTAGGTTTTGATGTCCTCTTAAACTGCTTTGTAAATTAAATCAAGCAGTGTGAAACGGGTGTCCTGTTACATATTAGTCTTTTCTGTCTGTACGCATGCGTGCTGACTTTTGTTTGACGTTTTGGGACTGTGGCCTGTGTATCTTAATGACAGTGCTGAGGGCTAATTTAGTTACGGATGCTCCTGTGCAGAAGAGCAAGTGGAGGGAGGCGTAAGACTGCTGTGCACAGGTGTATACATTATGAATGATATCAGATGCCTCTCGCCGTTTTGCCTCTCCCTAGCCCTATGACGTAAATTTACAAGTGACCTCGGTGTTGTCCAGACTTTCTCTCTTCCCTCATCCACATACACACGAGTACCTTCTGGATCCGTACGTCAACCTTGCTTCTGGCTGTCGGTCGCTCTTCTCCGTGATCGTCAGGGTGAGTCGGTAGTTCTGTTATATTCTCTAGGATAGATAGACCTGGGTGTCCAGTTACACCTTAGTAGCATTGTATACTGGGGCAGGAAACCTTTTTTTTTCTGCCAAGGGCCATTTCGGTATTTATGACATCATTCATGGGCCATATAAAGTTACCAACTTAAAAATTAGCCTGCTGTAGATTGGTTGAATTTTGAGTCCACATGGTGGTTGCCTTGATTGAATGATTTTGCAGCCCTTGTATAGCCTGAGGGCTGGACATTCCTCACCCCTGTTGTATATAGTTAGTGTCACATGATGAAAAATATCAAATACCTTCTGTTAAAAGTAATTACACCTTTTGAGCGACTTTATAGGATGGGGAGAAGAATTCATCATTTTATACACATTGATTATATATAGAAGAATTCACTCTTTTAATATATAATGGGTCTGAATCCTTGGCTGTAGGTGGTTATGTGACCAGTGAAAGTTACAGTTGTTTGTTTAGTAATACAGAAGGAAATTCTGTTTATCCTGAGAATCCAGTGTAGTTGATTTTAGGGTTTCTTGTCTCTGGTGCAGGTTGTTGGGGAGCTTATGGTGCGAATTCAGCGCATTCAAGACTTCACTCCCAAGCTTCTGTTAGTCAGAAGGCGGTTACTTGGTTTGGAACCTGAAGGCCCTGTGTAAGTCAGAGCTTCGCTTATTTTTCATCCACAAGTGTCGCCGGATGTAATGATGGGCTGATATTTTGAACTGATGCATTGTCTGCTTTTTCCAGTGTTGACCACATCACCTTGCTGGAGGGTGTAATTGTGTTGGAGGAGTTCTGCAAGGAACTGGCGGCCATCGCGTTTGTGAAATACCACGCTTCCTCCACGCCGTAAATCAGGAGGGCAAAGGGACTGTTGTGTCGGTTTCATCAGAAGGACTCAGTTCCATCCAGCAAGAGGATGAAAAGCCTTTTAAAATGAAATATTGCCGTAAACTGGACAGAACCATTAAGAACCTATTGAGTGGGCACTCGGTAAAATGTTATCTTGTGTTTTTTTCATTGGCTTTATCCTAATGGTTCTTCATATGAAATTGCACGCTGAACCCAGCCTACAATCAAAGGAACTTCAGGAAATAAGCATTTCTAAAGACTGTGTGAAAAGCTGCAAAATTTCTGATGTCATAATTTTGATGATATTTCTGTTATTTTAATATCCTTTTAGGTAGCAAGGCATTTTGACATTCTCTGGGACTCAGATGCTTATATTCTTTTGATTAAAAAGTAGCAAAAGAATCACTAATTTTATAACTTTTTAAAATTAGAATTCTTATCAAACAAAATATGAAAAAACTGTAAATGAGAAAAAATACAATTCAGGAAACATCAAATGAGTTGAATCTAGGTGATAAGAAAGTGTAGCATACCATTAACTTCCTCAGTTTTTCTAAGAATAACAATTTAATATGATATAGAAATTCTTGATTAATATATATTTTTAAAGAAATGTTCTTTTACTCCTTTGTGCACACAGCTATGTTAGTGGCTGATTTTCACGTGAGGGTCCCAGTTTATTTAAATTGTATCATTTTTGCAACAACATTGAATTTATGCTCATCATTGGTAGTGTTGGCTAAAATAGTATTTTTTTTTTTAGGTAATTGACATGACATGTGCTGGGTTGAGAACCTTTGTTTTCTCTCCCTCTCTGAAACTCGCTTCATAAAATTGCTTTAGAACTCATGTTCTTACTGAAGCCCTTGGTAGTATCGAGGTAGGGAACTGGCTGATCACTCTTAGGAAGCAATCAGAATGCCAATGGCCTTCTAATGTTTACATTTTCCCCATTTTGTTCAGTCTTTTGTTTTAAATGATTCTAAAGAGGTAGAAGAAAAGAGTCTTTTAAATGTCCTGTTTACATGTGAGAGAATCTAGGAGTTGGGTGTGGATGCCCGAGGTGTGTGTGTAGGAGCCCCTAGTTGAGCGAGCTGCGCTGTGCACAGTGTGCTTGGATGTGATTTACAGAATGGCGGCTGCTTGTCCTCTTTCTGTTATTCCTTGAAGTGATGCCTGTCACTCAAATATCGCTTTTGAACTATTGGGGTTTTTTGTTTGTTTGTTTTAGTTCAGTGTTAAGCAGCAGCACTTTCCACTCACTGATATTTGAGGGAGCCGACTTCAAAGCAAATGTTTCAGCTTAAAAGGATCTGTTGCTACCCCTTAAAAAGCTGTTTACGTAGCACACCTGCCTATGTACAAGTACATCGTGTGGTGTGTCCACGGGCACGTTTTACACACGTTTGCTCGTGTTACTGTGTTTGTTGTTCTGATTCATATTTAGTTTTTGCTATTTATTGAGAACAGATTATCAAAAGATTATGAATAGTCTCAGCTGTAGAATGCGCACCACTCTTGAGACACAAGGCTGCATTTCTAAGTTCTGATCTTCGTTAGCTCAATCTAAGAAATTTATTAAGTAAAGCAATGAAAAAACAGAAGTGGGAGATAGTTACTTCACGCGTGATTTTCTTTAAATGATTTTGAAGGATGGGAAAGCATTTTTCAGTTCGCCGTGCTCATCATCAGTTCCTGCAAAGAACTCTGCAGCATCTCCATTTTTTGCTGAAGTTTACAGTCTACTTTGACATGGGTGTATTTAAAGGAAGGCATTAAGAGATATTAGACATTTCTTACTGTTTCCATAGTGCTCAGTAGATGTGATGGCAATGATGTTACCTCTCAAACCAAATATTTTTTATCCTTGACTTCACAGTGGGACCTTCTAGCTATTCCATGAAACCAAGCTCAGAAAAGCTTTAACTCCTCTATTTTGTGTGTGTACGTGTGTGTGCGCGTGCGCGTGTGCTGCTTTTGAAAAATGTACTTCCCTAAGTTATTGTAGTGGTTCTGACTTAAAATCAGCTGAAGCTTAGGCTTTAGTTTGTTTCTCTTCTAAGTTTCTTTTTTTCCTTCATATTTAGTTCAGTCCTAGAGCCGGTCCAAGTTCTTACGGTGAGATGGATTTGTTAGTGAACGATTGTACTCCATCACTAGCGTTTTTCTTACTGTCTCTTAGAAGCTGAATATTTCTATTACTCAATATCTGCAAAACACAGTGACTCGCGTGTACTGTGTTGGGTGGGAGGTGCCAGCTCAGCAGCCGATTGCCAGGGCAAGCTCCAAACCGAATTTTACCCTTGCTTCACCTTTGTGTAAGTAGGGATGCACATTTATTTTTAGATTTTCTAACAGTATGGTCTTTGGGTTTATTTTCAGTAATGAGCCACATTCTTTACTTGATAGAACTCAAATATGTTTTAGTTAATTGCCATTGAAGTACTCACATTATAACTATGTAATGTTCTCATGATGTATCTGTGCAATATGGAAGCTGTGAGTGGATTCATAGCTTTTTGGTTTCGTTGTACATTATTGTGTGTGTACATGTGTATATATGTATATATAGAGAGATGAGGACCAAAATCCTTAGCTTGCTTACACTGTTGCTAGTGTAAAGATTGTTACACTTTATTTTATGGGGCACAAATTATGGAATTACTTCATAAATTCATGGTAACATATTTCTATAAATTATTGCATTAATATACAATTACCATTTAATTATGAAGTTCACAGGTATTGACAAGAAGTTACAGTGAAGTGCTAAAATCACAAATTATATGGTAATTGTATTTTGGGTTGTACAGTAAATTGAAATATGCATGTCATTGTGACACTTGGTGTGCTAAAACACGATAGAGCATCATATTTCTGGGCCCTGTAAAATAGTGTTACTATGCTACTCTGTTTTGCCTCCTGCCTGGTTTACATTAAACACAGGATATTTGGTAAATTTTTCTATTGAACGTCGTGTAGGTTACTGACAGTGTTACCGAGATCTGGAACTGTTGGGTCGTCCGTGGAGAAATTCTTCAGATGGGATTGTGCACTTGCTCTCGCAGAGGGAGTTGTGATTAAGTTCAACTTTTTGTGCTAAGGATGCATGCAGGACTAAGAGGGATAATCTAAAAAATAAATAATGTAATTTAAACAAAATGTCTTTTATTTTGTAGAATTCTGATTAGAAATATTTTATGCACTGATAAAACCCCCAAGAAAATGATTTTAACTTTCTCTACTGGTAGCAAAGGCTGCACCACAGTGAGTGGGTGACTGTAGTATTGACGCAGGGACGAGAACCAGAAGAAATTTGTCAGCATTTTTGGAGGAGGAATGTATACCTTAAAAAAAATTCTTCCCTTTAAAAGGATGACATTTAAAACAGTTTGATTCTAGACTTTGTCCAATCACTTGAGTATTTGCCAAACTCCTTTAATTGGAAAGAAATGAGTAACACATGATACACTCAGAAAGAGAAAAATCCAGCTATTAATCTCAACTCCCCAAAGATTTATTTTCCACCAATAAGATTCAGAACAGCTTTGGATGGAAACAGAGAGAGCCACAGGTTGGAAGGGTCGCAGAGGCCGGGGAAGGCACTGGGCAGTTGCCATTACCTTTGCCCTTGGCCACTTCGCAAGAAGACATCATATTAGCAATGCCCAGTTAGATTCCTTTCCAAAACCGGTTTAGTATGTTGCAATGTTTTTTGTTTTGCTTTGTTTAATATTGATTTATTTATTTGAAAGGCAGAGATAGAGATACAGAGAGAGGAGAGAGCTTCCATCCACTGGTTCATTCCCGAAATGGCCACAGCAGCCAGGTCTAGGCCTATCCGAAGCCAGGAGCCAGGAGCTTCTTCCAGGTCTCCCACATGTGTAAAGGGACCCAAGCACTTGGGCCATCTTCCACGGCTTTCCCAAGTGCATCAGCATGGAGCTGGATCAGAAGAAGAGTAGACAGGCTTAAAACGGTGCCCATGTGGAATGCCAGCATTGCAGGTGGAGGCTTAACCTTGTACGCCACAACACCAGCCCCCTTTTGCAGTGTTTTACTTGGAGAACTGGTAATCCAAGGGAATTTAAAGAATTACATACAAGTACTTGGGCCACCTGCTGTTGCCTCTTGGATCAGAAATGGAGTAGACACAGCTTACACCCGCACTCCAGTACAGGACATGGGCATCCCAAATGGAACTCCCTCCCCGAGACAGGCTGTGGGGCTCAGTGGGTTGTAAGACCCTTCTCATTCCAGAGCAATCCTGCCCCACACCTGGGAGAAAGGAATGCTTAAGAATTTTCTCAGGCCTTGCTGAGTTCCCCACCTAGTCTGTTAGCAATCACGCCTGGATCATGAACCCTCACAAAAACCCGAAAGGACAGAGTTCAGAGAGCTGAACACAGAGGTTCCTGGCAGCTAATGCCCCTGAAGAGGGCGTAGAATGTTCACACTCTTTCTCCCATACCCTACCCTGTGCATCTTCACCTGTATCCTTTGTAGCATCCATTATAGGAAAACAGTAAGCATGGGTGAGTGTGTCTTTGAGTTCTGCAAGCTGTTCGCACACTTTAATCAGGCCCGGGGAGGGGTGGCAGGAGCCCTGGCGTGCAGCTAGCTGGTTGGTCAGAGCACAGGTAAAACCACCTGTGACCGGCATCTAAAACTTAGCGGAGGAGGGAGTGGTAGTGAATCTTAAACCTGTGGGTTGGATGCTGTCTCCAGGTAGTGTCAGAACTGAATTGGATTAGCCAACACCCGGCGTCGATGGCCTGTTGCCTGGAGAAATCCCCATGCTTTCGGAGGTGCAGAAAATTGCTGATCATAGTGTGAAAGCACGGGACAACTTTTTCCTACCAGAGCAACATTCTTTATCCTCACCTGGGGTGGGGCACAAAGTGACCACATATCCAGTTAGAGGGCTAGCTGAGGCTGATGGACACAGGACAGGGGAACTAAGAAGCCACGCGTCCAGAGACAAGCTGTGTAAATCCCCACTCGGTCTCCATTCCACAGCTCAGCCCACTGCTGAGGGCTGAGCCTGGGGTCATGCTAGCAGCAGGTGGAAGAGACCTGACTTCTGTTTCCTTCACCTGAGTTAGCCCCAAAGATTTACCTGCTCTAAGATGTAGGTGAGAGAACAGGAACAAGAGACAGGCCCGGCCTGTGAGACAGGAAAGACAGACAAAAGCATCTTCAAGGTTGTGATGGCCTCAGGCTTGTAATTTATGAGTAAGGAACCATGAAATCAATTTTATTATAATGCAGAAAGATGAGATGGCACACAAATTCACTATCGTCTGGATAAAGCTATATTTCAAAGCCCTGAAGATAAGATTCATTTATGTAATAACATCAGAGATATATTCCTGATTCTACTCACAAGTAGAGTAGCATGTGGGGTTTTAATTGATTAGACCTCCCAAGAGAGCCATGTGCTAAAGATTTCTCGAGGGAAACAAATTAACCATTCCTTAAACATTCTTCTTCCATGTTAAAGAATGCTTTTCTACTTAAATCTCTTTATCCTGTTACTCTTATCAATGTAGTAAGTCACAGCACTTTATGGTTCTGTAATCTTTATTGGATGCAATTATTTCAGTGTCCTGTTGTCTATTTCCATTGTGTTTTAGAAATGATTAGAAAATTGAACACCTTTTTCTTAAACTGCTTCAACAGAAATGAAACAAGAAGACGTCTACTTTTAGAATATAAACATTGCCCCAATAATCCGTGCACCTTGAGCTCCTTGACAATAAATAGGTTCCATTTTCCATAAAACGATCCAGTGTGATGTAGCTTGAAATTAACCTTCCTCTGGAAATACTGTTGGCCAGAGTCCACGTGACTCATTGGAACTTGGGTTTAAAACCATATTCCAAAAATAAAAGCTGCAGATTCAAATGTGTGCAGCAATTTCTGAGTATTTTTCTTTGGAATTTGACATTGAAATAAAAATAAGTTTGCACAGTTGTTAATGTTGGAGTCTTTTCATGCACAGCACATAATGTCATTGATTGAGTTCTGAGTATTTCAAAGGAAAAGCTTTGATTTACATCTTGCAAAGCAGTGTTGCTCGTTATCGTTTTTATTTCAGTGGAAAGGAAAAGGCTAGGGGAGGGTAATTAATCTGACATAGATAACTCTGGGAGGAATGTTTCAGTATCAACACCATTTTAAGGCCGTTCTTCGACGTTCTTCGTCCTCATTACACATCTGGCCGTGGCTGTCCTTTCTGTGTTCTGGCCCTTTCTCCGGTGATCCGTGTAATCAGTCCCTCAGCTAACATCATTAGCTTTTTGGAACAGAAATCATCGCTGCCAGCCTTATTTGGGTGACATGTTAGGTGCAAATGCTGAGGTTTTCTACTGATTGCTGGTTTATTTTTAGAAAGACCTTGTAAGGCTCTGGGAACCTGCATTATGTTCTTATCTGCAAACTCCTCAGAAATCCCCACATCACCGCGGAAGCTGATCCCTGCCTCTCAACAATGATTTTTTTTTTTTTTAAAGTTATTTTACAGGAGCAGTTAAGCTTCTCTCAGTACCGCTATTCATCAAACTACTGAAAGCGAGAGGCTACTCCACTTAGACTAAGGTAGGCTCTACTCCCCTGATCTGACTGTCCTAAATCACCCTGTGTGGAATGGAAAAAAACTTTCTAGCTAGATGCATAAAACACAATAATTGAATGCTGTTTTCATAACTGTTGAGGTCTGAGATCCACAATGGATGGCATTGTCACAAGGATATAGTAACACCCTCCATGGTGTTCAACAAATATTTACTGAGTCCTGTATGGCTCGTATGCCTCTGGCAAGGGGAAAGGAGTCCAGTGAAGACCCTGTGTTCGCAGGGCTTGCTTTTTGAAGTAGAGGGGGATCAGGCAAGTTCTAGTTCTTTCTAGCAAGTTCTAACTATGATCCTTCATTTCAAGTCTACTGTTTGATGTTCTGCTTTGTGTAGGGAAGCTACAACTAGACTGTTTCTTTACGAGCTGGTTTTCTATGGGGTTTTGCCAAGAAGGGGTCCCTGGGAGGGAAGGGGAAACAGGAGGAAGAAGGAGGGAGCTTCCTTCCTTTGAGGCTACTTGTGGTCCTAACCTGATGGCACAGCAGTGGGTTCACAGCCTCCATGGATCTTCCTGCAGCTTCCAGGTCTGTAACCTCAGCTCCCCTTTGTTCTATCAACCCTACTTGTATTAGCTTCTCCCTGGGTTCTTGCTTCCACATGACCTCAGTTAATAACCTTGTCCTCACTCAGCCCTCCAGCCCTGGTGTAACCAGTTCCCATGTTGCCTTCTCCCTATTGCATAGTTTCTCTTCCTGATGGGACCCATCTCAGCAGCAGCAGCACCACAGTCAGCCCCAGCCTAAAGAGGGAGCTACAGGAGCCTTGCAAGAATACTGGGCTCCCTTTTTTAGTATGTTTCCTAATAACCTCAGTGAAGAGGTTGTTGTCTAGATCTCCGGAGATAGGGTGGGTGTTCTTCATCCACATAAACCCACATTCCTCCCTCCCTAAGTCTGGGAACTATTATTCCACATTACCCCCGGGAGGTTCTGGCATCTCAGCATTGAATAGAGGCCACCAGTAAGTGCACATTTCATTAAATTTGTCAAGAAAACAATTAGGGCCATGTCTGGCTGGATAAGCTAACATATTAACATAAGTGCACCCAATTCCACACATTTGGCTTGATTTAATGTTCTATTGTATCTTCCTTTTATTCCATTCCCACAGTAATTCTGATATTTTTACCTATATAAATTACCAAATTGTTGTCATTCTTTTGAAGTATAACCTAATTCTTTCCTGGTCAGACTTTTCATTTTTCTTCCTGGAAACATGCTAATATCTGACTTTCACTGTAGGTCTAGGAGCCAAAAGTGTCCACTAGCAAGAGGCCTTGAGTTCAAGAATTTACTTCACCTGAGTCCATCCAGAGATGGCCATTAACAGTCCCAGGGTCTCATTCTCCCAACCTTGATGCCTGGAAGTTGAGCTTAACACTGTGATTCTGTAACCCACGTAATTAAATTTTGTGTATTTTTTAAAAAGTTTTTTATTTCTTTTATTTGAGAGTCAGAGAGAGAGAGAGAGAGAGAGAGAGCCCATCCACTGATTGACTCCTCAAATGGTGGGGATTGGGACTGGGCTGAGCCAACGTAGGGAGCAGGGAACTCGGTCTAGGTCTTCCACATGGGTAGCAAGGACTCAACCACCTGATCCATCACCTCCCGCCTTCCAGCATATACATTAGCAGCCAAACGAAATTGGGAATGAAGCTTAGACTTGAACCCAGGCACTCCAGGTTTGGATACAGGCATCCCAACCAGCAATTTACCACCAGGCCAGATGCCCACTCCTTTGGTCCTATCAGTATACTGTTGTACCTGAGCGAGTGTAAACAAAGGAGCACCACACGTTGATGCAATCTGATGGTCCTTTATTGCTGGCGGTGGAGAGTGGGCTCATGCCCTAAAGAACTCTCAACCCTGAAGCCCAAAGCAACAGGGTTTATAAAGGCAAAAACCACAAAATCAGGAGGGGAATTTATGGTTGCTAGGAACAGGGGGGAATACATGGTTTCAGGGGTCAAGCTGACCTAAAACCTATGCGAAACTAGTAACAATTCCAATTATAATCTTGACATTAATCCAGGTATTGGTTTTAATCATATGTAGGACATAGACAAATTACACTTTTATCATTAACTCAGGTATAGCCTATTTACTTCCAAGCTTGAGTTATCATGCTAGGGGGTTTCTGTGCTCTGCCAAGTGTGATGCAGTGGACTGCTATTGTTCAAGTGTTTTAGATCATAGTTTCAGACCAGAGTCTCACGGGGGGGGGGGGGGGGGAGGCACCTTCCCAGAATGGAGTCTCAAGTGCTCCAAAATGGAGTCCCTACTGTCAAGGTATTACTTCAATACAATATTGATAGCACTGCCATAGAGCCTCGCTGAGTGCCTTAGACTTTGACTTAGAAGTTTTGAAGCCTGAGCTAATAGTTTCCTTTATAGACTCTTTCTTTTGTAGACTCTCTAATTGGGTGAAGCCCTCCTTCTTCAGCGCTTTTCATAATTACTGTAATTAAGGTAACAAAGGGACAGGGACAGTTTATGCTTATTATCCTTTCACTCTCAATTTGCATGAAAACCCACTGATCCCATAAGGCACTAGTTTCGGGAGGCATTTCATCTCAACCAGTCGCTGCTGTGCCTCTGAGTGCAGTGGAGTGCTGGCCCAGCATTTCCCACTGACAGCTCGGCCCAGTGTCTGAGGTCCAGGACGTAGTCAAACCAGTCCCCAAACGTATCGAAGGGTCTGTGTCTCCTGGCACCACACGCTAGACCAGTGGGAATTCAATTAGGAAAGTAGCAACCATGCAAGGTATTTCAACGAGAGGGCATTTACACAGGGAACTGAATGTCGGGGCAGTGAGTGAGCAGAAGAACATTAGTGTAGCCAAGTGCTAAGAACAGCAGGAAGCAACACCACATCTAAAGCTGGGCGATTGGGAGGGGAAAGGTTGAAATGATCAGAACCTGGGAGTTCTGGGAGTGGGCTCAGGTCTTTGAGGAGCAGCTGCTGTCCACCCTCGTCTGCAGCAGTTCCAGGAGTTTCCTCATTTTCCAATCTTTTCAGTTTTAAGGAGCATTGGCCAAGTGTTTCATAGGATGCACCCTACTGGAATGTCTTGGGTAATTTTCTCATGATTATCCTGAATTTTGGGAGGGGAGACCACAACGTGCCCTTTTCATCACAGGATACTGAGTGCATGCTGTCAACATGATGTTGGCCTTGATCTCCGGCTGACAGCACTGGGCAGGTTTCTCAGTGAAGTTACTGTTTGCTCCTCTTCCCTTTCTGTCCTGTACTCTTTTGCTTTTTCTTTTTTAAAGATTTATGTATTTGAAAGGCAGAGTTACAGAGAGGCAGGAGCAGAGAGAGAGAGAGAGAGAGAGAGAGAGAGGTCTTCCATCTGCTGGTTCACTCCCCAAATGGCTGCAACTGCCGGAGCTGGGCTGCTCTGAAGCCAGAAGCCTGGAGCTTCTTCCAGGTCTCCTACATGCATGTAGGGCCCAAGGGCTTGGGTCATCTTCTGTTGCTCTCCCAGGCACATTAGCAGAGAGCTGGATCAGAATTGGAGCAGCTGGGACTTGAACTAGCACCCATCCATATGGGATGCTGGCACTGCAGGTGGAGGCTTTACCTGCTATGCCATAGCACTGGACCCCTGTCCTGTACTCTTTTTTTTTTTTTTTTTTTTGACAGAGTGGACAGTGAGAGAGAGAGAGAGAGAGAGAAAGGTCTTCCTTTTGCAGTTGGTTCACCCTCCAATGGCCGCCGCGGCTGGCGCATAGCGCTAATCCAAAGCCAGGAGCCAGGTGCTTTTCCTGGTCTTCCATGTGGGTGCAGGGCCCAAGGACTTGGGCCATCCTCCACGGCACTCCTGGGCCACAGCAGAGAGCTGGACTGGAAGAGGGGCAACCGGGACAGAATCCGGTGCCCCGACCGGGACTAGAACCCGGTGTGCCAGCACCGCTAGGCGGAGGATTAGCCTAGTGAGCCGCGGCACCGGCCCCCTGTCCTGTACTCTTAAGAAGCAAGTCAGTATGGGAAACCCACACTTAAGCAGTTGAGTTGGAGCCAGCATTGTAGCGTAGCAGGTAAAGCTGCCATCTGTGATGCCAGCATCCCATACAGGCGCTGATTTGTGTCCCAGCTGTTCCACTGCCGATTCAGCTCCCTGCTAATGGCCTAGGAAGAGCAGTGGAGGATGGCCTAAGTGTTTGGGCCCTTGCTACCCAAGTGGGAGACCCGGATGAAGCTTCTGGCTCCTGCCTTTGTCCTGGCTCAGCCCTTACTGTTGCGGCCATCCGGGGAACGAATCAGCAGATTAAAGATCCCTCTCTGTGTCTCCCTCTTTCTGGAATTCCAACTTTCAAATAAATTAATTAAAAAGAAAAAGAAGTGGAGAGTTAATACTCTACCTTCCTGAGGGTGGAGAAGCTACAGGAATTATTTGGCATCTTCTGCAAGGAGAATGTGCGCTCTCCTCCCGTTTACTTATCCAATCAATAGGCCCCCGTGGATCTTCACTTGTTACCCTGGGTTAGAATACAATACTGCATCAATTTTGTTGCTTGAATTGTTTCAGATTTGGGCACTGAGCACTCTGAGTTGGCTCCTGTGTCTCGGACATCCCCCATCAATGTGGACATTTGAATTTATTCGTTCGTGAGCGCCTCCTTCCTTCCTGGGACAGCAGACTCCTCCAAGTTCATCTCATATTTCCTTCCACAGTGTTAAAACCAGGCGTTTCGCCAAGAAACAGACCATTTTTAAAGGTCAGTTCTGCACCAGTGCATTGGTGGGGTGTGCTGCTTTGGATCCAGACAGCTTAGGGAAGGCTGTTGACCCAAACATATTTATAAAGCCCTTCCACCTCAAGCCTAGAAGACCATGCTGTGCTAATGGAACTGTCCAGAATGAGTGCCAGTGTGGGGAGAGCAGTGGATCTTGCTATGAGACAAGGCCATTTTTGCTAGCTAAAGGGAAACCTGCATAGTCACTGGTATCACAGGTTTGAACATGGCTACACAAAAAACTTCCATTTCAGACGTTATTATTTCCAAAGGAATCATATATTGAGGTTCAAAAGAAGTGATTCAAAATATGTTTGTACACCTGTGTCCCATTATTTATTGTGTACTCTGAAGAATTACTTTTTACAACTCCTATAACTCATTTGCTGCTAGAACAATTATCTTGCATTATCTCTTTGATGTTAAAAATATTACCTTGTGGGGCCAGTGAGTTAGGCCACTGTTTCCAATGCCAGCATCCCAAATAGGAGTGCCAGCTCCAGTCCCGGCTGCTCTGCTTCCAATCCAGCTCCCTGCTAATGCACCTGGCAAAGCAGTAAAGGTGGCCCAAATACCTGGGCCCTGCCTACCCATATGGGAACTTGGCTGGGGCTCCGGCTCCTGTGCAGCCCTGACGGTTGCAGCCATTTGTGGGGGTAAACAAGTGGATGGAAGAGCTCTCTCTCTCCCTCTGTGTCTCCCCCACCCCAACGCTGCCTTTCAAATAAATACATCTTTTCGGAAAAACAACTTGCTCATAATGTGCATTATAATGAGCTGCAATCTTCATAACCTACATTGGCATTTCTTTACTTTAAAATCATTAGGAGACTCAAAAAATGGAGACGATGGGAACCTCCCAGACCACAGAGGCTCCTGGGTATAGATTTTTCTTCTGCTCTGACAGAACTGGTTTGCTTAAATCTGTACAGACGAGAGCACAATTACCGTAACTCGTATTTGTGCTGCAAAGGGCAGAGGCCGTGTAGCTTCAGCTGTGTCTTGAAGGCCTGCTTGCATTGAACACGCGAGGCGGTGGGCGCTCAGCTCCGGGCCAGCGAGGCAGGGCCGCGCCGCGCGGGGAAGGCTGGGGTGGAATTTGGCTGCAGGCCGGCCTCTGATTTTGATGTTTTCCTTTGTGTAAATGACGGGTTGCTTCTCCTCAAGAGCCGCAGCAGGAAGCCAGGGGCAGAGGGCGGCAATGGAGCCGCCTGGCCCGGCCGGTGCCCGGGGCCGTGCTCGGTGCTCCCCACGAACCGCTGTGTTTTCCGTGGCTCTCTGCGCCCGGCGGAGCCCCCAGGCCCCTGCGGACTCAGGCTCAGGCCTCTGCTTCTCCCACGTCCGGCACTGGGCCTGGCCGTTCCCGGGACTCCCTCCCCCATCCCCACCCCTGCACGGGTTATAGTCCAGGCTCCATGGCCGGCTGGCTGGGAGGCTGCGGGGCCGGACACCTCAGTCCACTCATCCGTCCAAGGGCGACGGCGCCACGCACCTCAGAGGTTCACGCTGAGGACCCAACAGTGCCGGGCACCACGCACGTGGGCACGAACCCTCCCCCTAACTGCAGGTGTTTGCGTGGCCCGGGGCGGGGGGGGGGGGGGGGCCGGGCCTGCACGGACACAGGGATAGATCCCCTCGCTCAGCACTCCCCAAGCCGATAAGCGGCTCTGCAGCCAGGACTCAGCTGGGCTGGAGACTTTGTCCCGGGTTCAGGGCTCCAGGTCTGCTGCTGACAGGGCAGGCAGGGGCAAACGTACAGCTTCCCTCCGGGGCCCTCCCCAAGGGCAGCCACACCCAGCCGGCCACCGGCCGACCCGGATGCCGGCACTCCCGGGCGGAGCGCAGAACAGCCTCGCTGCCTCCAGCTGCAGAAACGAGTGGACCCAGGCCACCAGACGTTCCCGCGTGCGGCCACTGGGGGGCGATGTCTCCAAACAGTCTCCCCACCAGGAATGGCGCTGCCGGGGGCTGGGCCAAGTGGGTTTCCACGATTATTGGATTAGCAGCTCTATTGAAACCACGAAGCTCCTTCCAAAATCCTGCGACATGTGGGTATATTGAACTTTAGACTCCAAAGCGATTGAATGTAGCAGTTTGCATTCCATCAGTTATACAAGGTCAATCGTTCTCAATTTTGGCTCAAGATTAGAATCATTCTAATTAAAACCCTGGCTTTCAGGGCCCCACAAAAGAGCAATTAAATCAGAATCTCTGGAACACGGAGCGGGGGCGTTTGCATATTTTTAACCTCCGCCGGTAATTATAACATTCGTCCTGCAAGATTCTGTGTGAGACATTGATAGCAGACACCAGGGGAAATATTCTTGGAGAAAGTTTTAATGTCAGATTTTCTCCTGCAAATTGGGAGCATTGATGTTTTCTTAGAGGACGAGCTGCTTCACCGCGTTCTAGAAGGGATCCGTGCTAGAGAACTTCTGCATGAAGTCCTCCGGCCTCGGGAAGTCTATTTTCAAACATTAACACTCCTGGAGAGCTAGCAAGGCATTAATGCTCACGTGTGAATTGGTTTACCAGTTAACAAGATAGCTAGGATTCTGAGAAAATTGAGGCCAAGAGAGCTAAATGTTTTAAAGGGAAGGGGGAGGAAGATTTGCACTGGCTTCCAGCCCCACATTATAGATTGTTCTCGAAGAGTCAGAAGCTAAAACAAAACCACCCACAACACCTCTGTCATGACTGACATTTTCCTGTCAATGTCATCTGATGCTGACATTGCCTTTCTAATATTCTGTGCATTTATATGCATGTATCGTGAAGCTGTGAGATCTGCATAATCTTGGCTTATCCTTTTTACTTTATAATATAAACATTTTCCAATGCTTTTTTTTTTTTTTAAAAGATTTACTTATTTACTTGAAAGTCAGAGTTACACAGAGAAAGGAGAGGCAGAGAGAGAGAGAAAGAGGTCTTCCATCTGCTGGTTCACTCCCCAGTTGGCTGCAACGGCCAGAGCTGCGCCGATCTAAAGCAAGGAGCCAGGAGCTTCCTCCAGGTCTCCAACGCGGGTTTAGGGGCCCCAGAACTTGGGCCATCTTCTATTGCTTTCCCAGGCCAAAGCAGAGAGCTGGATTGGAAGTGGAGCAGCTGGGTCTCAAACCAGTGCCCATATGTGGGATGCCGGCGCTTCAGGCTAGGGCATTAACCCACTGTGCCACAGCACCAGCCCCTTCCAATGCTTTTTTTTTTTTTTTCTTTTTTTGACAGGCAGAGTGGACAGTGAGAGAGAGAGAGAGAAAGGTCTTCCTTTTGCCGTTGGTTCACCCTCCAATGGCCGCCGCAGTAGGCGTGCTGCGGCCGGCGCACCGCGCTGATCCGATGGCAGGAGCCAGGTGCTTCTCCTGGTCTCCCATGGGGTGCAGGGCCCAAGCACTTGGGCCATCCTCCACGGCACTCCCTGGCCACAGCAGAGAGCTGGCCTGGAAGAGGGGCAACCGGGATAGGATCGGTGCCCCAACCGGGACTAGAACCCGGTGTGCCGGCACCGCAAGGCTGAGGATTAGCCTAGTGAGCTGTGGCGCCGGCCCCTTCCAACGCTTTTTAAAAATTCTTTGGAAGTGCTATGAATGGCTGCCTGGAATTGCAGCTCAGAAATATGCTTCAAGCCACAACTGCAGTGGAAGACAAGAATGGAGCTTTATGCAGCTGGTAAAAAGTAGCTGTCTTCTGTTGTTGGGTTTACACGTCCTCTTTCCTGGAAGGCACAAGCTGGCATCTCTTGGACCCAATGACGAATTCCTAGAGGGAAAAAAGGGAACTCCTTGGTCAAGCAGGGTGGCCTCACCTAAGCCAAGCACTTGTAGGCAGGACAAGGGGAGAGGGGGGAAGGTGTCACCCATAGAAGCTGCAGGGAGCCCACTTCTCTAACTTTGTGTCTGGGTGGTGGGGCCAAAGCACAAGGGGTTCATGAGTGTCCTCTACAGTGTGTCCCTGCCTTAGCTGCCTCTGGGTTCGTGCAGGGAGACACCGTGTGAGACTCCAAGGACTCTCCTCCAGGGAGCTTGGACTCCAAATGAGGAAAGATATCATCCATTAAATGAGAAATAAAACACAAGGAATGTTTTTACTCTAAAAAATTATTTGAGAAGTAGAGAGACAGACAAGAGAGCTCCTATCCTCTGGTTCATTTCCTGAAAAGGCTGCAACATCAGGGGCTGGGTCAGGCCAAAGCTGGGCTCCAGGAATGCAATCCAGGCCTCCCATGTGGTGGCAGGGACCCAGCCACCGGAGCCACCACCTGCTGCCTCCCAGGGTCTGCATCAGGAGGAAACTGGAGTCAGGAATGGAGCCAGGACTCGAACCCATGCACTCCTCTGTGGGGTGTGGGTATCCGAACCAGCATCTTAACTATTAGGCCAAATGCCTGTCCCTATTTGCTCCTTTTTGTTGCTGAGCAGATATTCTTTGCCAAGTTCTAGAAAAGCACACTTATTATTTCATTGCCTGTTCAGTATTATTCTTACCAGCAAGGTTACCAATATTCCAAATTTACAAATAATAAAATTGAGGGTGGGAGAAGTTAAGTAAGCTGGAATTGGGGAAATGAAAATCCTCAGTGCTGGATCATCTCCCATGGCTGTAGAGTGACTTGCTCTAAACAGAGGAGCAGATAACTGAACGACTCACATATTGGGCATCATCTTAAAGAATCTAAAAAAAAAAAAAAATCCAGGGGCAAGTGCTGTGGCACAGTGGGTTACGATGGCACTTGTGATGCCTGCATTCCATGTCTGAGTGCCAGTTCCCACCCATGTGGGAGACCGGGGTGGAGTTCTAGGCTCCTGGCTTTGAATTTTTAAGAAATCCAGCAAAACTCTTCATTCCCATTTTATCTCCTTTCCCTGGGACTCGGCTTAAGTAAGCCCCCAAGTCAACTTAGAGAAGGGAATTGACCCCCTCAATGAAGTCCAGAGGGCAAATCCGTCTGGAATCCTGGAACACACAGGCACTACAGTTTTCAAGAAAGGCAACGGCACGGAAAACATTGTCCCTGAAATACAGTTCCCCAATACCTGTCTGTACACGGTTCCTACACCAGAGTAGATTTCTGGGTCCCCTGCCAGACGCTGAATCTCTGGAAATGGACATTCCCTCTTCCCCCAGTCACAACAAGCACTGGTGGCCACGGTTACCTACAGGGCTGTCATTCTCCAGAGTGAAGGGCTTGTCCACGGCCATACCACCCTGAAAGCACCCGCTCTCGTCTGATCTCAGAGTGAAGGGCTCAGTTTTATTGCGATGTAGGTCACATGTCACATGATTCACCCATTCGAAGCACACAGCTCAGTGGATTCGAGAATATTCACAGAGCTGGCTTTCATCTCCACAATTTTAGAACCTTCTCATTACCCTAATTAGAAACTTGGCTCTCCTTACCCTCACCCCCAATCCTCCTGTCCCATTCTGCAGCCGTAGGCAACCACGAATCTGCTTCCTGTCTCTGTAGATTTGCCTATTCTGGGCATGTCATAGAAATGGAATCGTACAGGACGTGGCTGCAGAGGGAAGTCTGTGTATCTGGGCCCGAGCTGATTTGCTGCAACAGCAGAGCAAGAGCTGCGGGTCCCTGTTGTGCTCCCGGCCTCGCCTCCACGCGAGTGTTGAATACACACGTGTATTTAAAGAGTATCGTGTCAAAGGGAAATAGTCCCAGGACCCTGTAGGGCCAGCCCCAGATTGCACCACGCAGTTGGCAAGGGCTCTCTGAGCACGGGCCATCCACGGGTAAGTTCCCGTCCAGTTTCCTAGGGTCTGGCTGAGCAATTGAAAGGGACTTGTTAGAGACACAGATCCCTGGGTCCCTGTGTCCTGTGTGGGGTGCCAGTGTCTGTATCTTAAGAAAATGCTCCTAGTCCTTGAGTGCATTGGGGGCATCCGACAGGCGTTCGAGAGTTATGATAAAGGGCTCTGTTTTGGAGAACATTCTCTGCTCTCACATCTTCCCGTCGTCCAGCGTCCTGGGAGTGGCAGCCATGGGGACGTGACCTCGTTATAAGGCCATGTCAGTTATCGTATGGAAAGTTCATTCTTTCAGAGGCCAAGGGAAAATATAAAGGTAACAGGAGTCCCTGGAAACACCTTAGCTGCTGGACCTCCTTACTCGCTGGAGTTCTCGGACAATCAGTGTGCCTGAACCAGTGAGGGGCTCCTGGGGAAAACCTGGCTTTGACCAGCAGAAGCTTCTCGACGAATAAACACAAGTTGATGGCTGGGACACAGTCCCTTGGAGAGTTTTCCAAAAAGACTTCCAAGGGTGAGAAAGATATATTGGAGTAATATGTGATACGTCATCCCAGGCGTTTAGCACTGTGCTAGGGGCTGAAACACAGGGCCTCGGTTCCGCCGTCACGCTATGACGTCGGCAGGGCCTTACTGGTGACTTGTGGAAGATCAAGACTTGAGGAGCCTCGGTGAAGTCCAGAGATTTGCTCACGATTGCCCAGCTGCCCAGCGGCAGCCTCACCCTGGGGCCTTTGTACCAGAGCTCCAAGCCCCTGGACTTGTGTTGTCTGTCTGCCACATGAGCAAAGCCTGCTGGGAGGGAAGAAACCCCAGACGTTTGTGCCCCAGCTGTTTAGCCACAGAGGTTGGGTTTACGGAGCCACTAATCACTCTGACAGTGCCTCAGTGCCTGTGGAACCTCAGCAGGAAGAGAGATCTGCTCGTGTCAAGGGTGGCTGGCCCAGTAGCTCTCCCCAGATGCCCATTCTGGGGCATCTCAGAGCTCTGTGCACGCACACTCTCCCTCCCTCCTAGGAAATCCAAATATGACCAGTTCAAGAGAGTCAAGACCAAGTCATTAAATCATCCCAGGGGAGAGGGGGCGGGGGGAAGTTTGTTTGTTTGTAATGGCTTTGGTTGGACAAGCCTGCTTTTGGATCTTCCTGTTGGGGCTGAACGTGGCGCAATGAGCCGGGGCTCGCTGACCCGAGTCAGTGCTGTGTGCCTCTGCGTGCACATTGCTGCTTGCGCATGCGCAGGAGAGAGGCTTGCGGGCTTTTGCTGAGCGGCTCATCCAGGCAGCTCCTGCTTATCACCTCCTGGGGGCAGGGAGGCTGCAGCCGCCGCCGTGGGCAGGCACCGCTGGGCAGAGCAAGAGGAAGGCCTGGTCCCCAGCACGGCTGCTCCTCACGTCGGGAGGAGCCCGCATCCTTGGAGACACGCCTCGCTCTCGGCCTGCCGTATTTCCTCCCTTCTTCCTGACAACGCTACCTGGCCTTAATGCTCATCCTCCAGAGGCGGAAACAGACACTTGAGAGAGGAGACAGTCACTCAAGAAATTCCCGCCTGTGTGTGAGGACCAAGGATGCCCCACAGTGCCAGAGCGGTGTTGTGCTGGAAGGCAGATTTGGTCCAGGAGCTGGACAACACCTCCTGAGCAAACCAGATTTAAGGTGGACCCTGAAGGATGACTCGGGGTTGGGGAAGCGGTGACGTAGGGTGGGCGGGACCGTGCAGTCCACGAGGGGGACACGAGGGTGGATGAACGCTCTTGGCGGGGCTGGCCACTGGGACACTTAGAGCAGCGTGACGGAGTTGGTAGACAAAGAAAGGGTGAGGTGCAATGATCGGAGAGGAGGGCAGGAGCCCACCGGGGAAGGGCTTGGAGGCTGAGGATTCGGACTGTGTTGCGACATTACAACATGAATTAGTTTTTGTAGGAGAAACCTGGAACAGACAGCCCTTATGGTACATTCTTCCTATGGGGAAATGTTCCAAGTTTCATACATCTCCTCCCCAAGGACCCTTTGGAACACAGCCAGCCGGCTCACGTGATGTGGCTCTCCCAACCGCCGGGTGTCCTCTTCATGCTTCTGTGACTCTTCATCTTCCTGTCCACGCCCTAAATTCTTTGAATTCAAGGACACTGTGTTTCTCAGACATCCTTTCCCTAATACACACTATTTGCTATTCAAGTAAATAATTTTTGATGGAGGGGAGGTTTAAAAAAATAAAACATCTCCTTGGCCTGTATTGGATTAACATAAATGCAATATTCCCTTGAAGTTTAACACAATAAATGGTAGATTTTCTTGTAAAATCGGTAGAATCACACTCCCCTGAGAAAAGGTGTGACCAGATGCTAACGAGGCTGGTTTGCATCCTCTCAGCACACAGGTCCTTGTGATCCAGGCCTGTGTTAGCCCAGCAGTTAAGACACAGGTTAACATGCCCAGGGCCCACATCCGGATGCCTGGGTTCCACACTCAGCTCCAGCTCCTGGCTCCAGCTTCCCGCTAATGCAAACCCTCGGAGGTGGCAGTGATGGCTCAAGCATTTGGGTCCCTAATATGCATGTTAGGGACCTGGACTGAGTTCCTGGATCCTGGTTTGGTCCTAGCCTAGTCCAGTCATTGGTATTTAGAGAGTCAACTAACAGATAGGAAAGCCCCCCCCCTCTCCCCCTCTCCCTCTCTCCTCCCTCTCCCCCCCCCTCTCTCCAGCTCAAATAAATAAATAAAATTTTAAAAAATCCATTTGATTGTAGCCATATCATATACAGAGTAATCCATCTGTCTTGTTCTGTATTTACTACGCTGAAAATGAATTGATGCCCTTCCTCCTCACTGAAATTGTAGTGGGGATTGAACTGCTATACACAAAGTTGAAAGAGTGAGAAACTCAACTTGAACTGGCTTAAGAAGAAATGTAATTTTTGGAAGGACCATGGAATAATGGAGAGGTCCAGAGAGGTGGAAGCTGTGTACAGGTTGTGCCCATGCTTAGAATGAACCCTTTGCAGGAGAAAGGAGACATTTTCTAGACAAAGAACCAATGTAAACTATAGGCATCTACTATGTAAACTTTGAGACTTGTTTCTATCACGTTATCAGCAGAACAGTGGGGCGCGAGAGAGATTTTTCAAGGTCAGGAAAAACAGATTTTGAACCACTGATCTGGCACTTACTGGTGCTACGACCTTAGTCAATAACTTAAACTCTTTGAACCTATTATTTATTTATTTATTTATTTGACAGGTAGAGTTATAGACAGTGAGAGAGAGAGAGAGAAAGAGAGAGAGAGAGAGAGAGAGAGAGAGAGAGAGAGAAAGGTCTTCCTTCTGTTGGTTTATGGCTGTCACGGACGGAACTGCACCGATCTGAAGCCAGGAGCTAGGTGCTTCTTCCTGGTCTCCCACGCAGGTGTAGGGCCCAAGCACTTGGGCCATCCTCCACTGCCCTCCCGGGCCACAGCAGAGAGCTGGACTGGAAGAGTAGCAACCAGGACTAGAACCCGGTGCCGATATGGGACGGCGGCACTGCAGGCGGAGGATTAGCCAAGTGAGCCACAGCGCCGACTGAACCTCTTTTTTTTTTTTTTTTTTTCAGTTGAAAAAAAAATTGGTCTGTACTGGATTAAAATAAATACATTATCCATCCCAGGATAACACGATAAAGCATAGACTTCATTACATATACCACAGGTCAATTCATGCTTCTTGTGAAACAACAGCATACTACCTGCATGAAATGACCCAAAACACGTACAGCACCAGGAGAGCATCTGACTCATGCTCAGAGCTCAGGAGAGGTCAGCTGGGATTATCCTCATTTTGATGGCTGCTTCCATTTCACTACCCCTAAATAAGAATGCCCCTAAGTCCAATGGCTTCACATACTGTCCACCTTCCTGGGGGAAATAAATAAGAAAAAATGATGATGGCTTTTCCCCCCTCTATCCTATTTTCACTTTAATGCTAGGCATTGCTTTTGTGCAGTGCACAACAGACTTTGAGCACTTCGCCAACGTTCATTAAGGCTGGTGGTGTTGGTGTGCCAGCTCTTTAACGCTAAAAGCTTTTATGCCAACACAGCCAAGGTAGAATTCGGCTGCACCGCTGTGTTCCTGTCTCAGGTGTAATCACCGCCTGCTCTGTCCATCTCTCCCGTGCTCTTCATCCCGCAGATGAGTCCAGTTGAATTGCATTTACCCTGGTTGTACGGATGCAGCGTCTGACGCTCCCTCTGGAATAATCCTCCCTCATTATTTTTGCCTGTGGCAGTGGAGAAGGGAAGACCCAATCTCTTGCTCTCAGCTAGGGCCTAAGTCTAACCTGTGGCAAAGGGCCTGCAGGGAGAGCAGTCGACGTGGTGACCCTGGTGCTGTAGGAAGCGCAGAGCTTTGTTTCTCCCGAAGGTTTACCTGTCATTCTGGTCATCAAGGAAAACCTTCCTAGCAACATAGCAGGATGGCATGGATGTGGTTCCACTGATGGGGCCTCTCACGTCCAAGGTCACAGTCTTCGTGATGGCAGTGGCCCTGCTGGAGGCATCTTGATATCTCTTTTAGTGGTTAGTGCCTTGGTCAAATAGCAACAAGAGGAACAGGAGGAGCTGACACCTACGGCAAACACCCAGTGTTGACAGATACCGGGCGTTATTCTAAGACTTCGCATATTATGAATTATTTAACCTTCAAGACAACTCTATGAGATGACGACGACAATGACGATGACAATGATGGTGATGGTGGTAGTGATTATCCTCAGTTTTCAGGTGAGGAAACTGAAACACAAAGAGGTAAAATATTGTGTGACCACCTCGGCTCTGAAAGTGGCAGCACACTCTGCAGTCAACGGTTGAAAAGTAAATTCGGTAAATGCCTTTTTTTTTTTTTTGGACAGGCAGAGTGGACAGTGAGAGAGAGAGACAGAGAGAAAGGTCTTCCTTTTTTTTCCGTTGGTTCACCCCACAATGACCCCTCCAGTGGTGCGCTGTGGCCGGTGCACCACGCTGATCCAAAGCCAGGAGCCAGGTGCTTTTCCTGGTCTCCCACGCGGGTGCAGGGCCCAAGGACCTGGGCCATCCTCCACTGCCTTCCCGGGCCACAGCAGAGAGCTGGACTGGAAGAGGAGCAACCGGGACAGAATCCGACACCCTGACTGGGACTAGAACCTGGGTTGCCGGCGCCGCAGGCGGAGGTTTAGCCTAGTGAGCCGTGGCGCCAGCCAGTCCACATGATTTCTGCAACTGGTTCCAGCTCCACCCCCGAGCCTCATTTTCCACACGTTTTTTGCTGAACATTCCTTTTACGATGTATTTTCGAGGTTAAGTAGGTACTATTATAAACGTGCATGTTGCTTCCACTACGGAACTGTAAGAACACCACCCTAGACCCAGCAGCACCTCAGTGCTAGAGAAGCAGTTCCTCACTGAGATGTACCCCAATTGTAGCCATAAACAATACCCGTAACTACAACCCCTTAGAGTTTACAAAACACTTTTGTTGAAAATAAGCACCTTAAGTTCTCATGGCACTGTGTCTAACACTGTTCCCAGCATTTCACATGTCTTCACTCGTTTAATCCTCACACAACCCTATGAGGTAGGTCTATTATTGCATCCATTTTTAGATTGGGAGACTGAGGACCAACACTTCTCGCCCACAGTAAACCAGCCAGACCAAGGCAGGAACCAAGGCAGGGTGGCTACAAAGTCTGAACTCTCAGCCAGGCCCAACACTGCTTCCCGTTAATTAATTATCTGAGTCATGTTAGTTTCTCTCCTCTCTCCCTACATTAGGTGATGAGGATTAATAGGAAATTCATCATGGGTATTGTGTCATCGGATTCGTGTATTGAAGGACCTAAATATTTACTTATTGAGCATTTACATGTACAAGGCATTGCATGAGGCCCTGGGAATGCAGCACCTGTGTTCATGGAGCTAAAATAAGTCGCAAATACAACACCTTGTGATGGAGGCCGCGATGAGAATGTGGTGGCTACTCTCCACTTTGGCACCTGTTTGCTACGCCTCCCTGCCAAACCTGATGCCCCCGGAGAGTGAGCCAGGCTTTCCTGCCCTCTGACATGTGATTAGGTGCAGGCTATGGGTGGGTATTGGCAGGAGAGAGGAAGATTTATTCCCTAGCCCCCAGCCCTGCCTCAGCCCTGGCAGCACTCACGATGCTCCCTGGCTGTGACTTCTGTTGGGCAACTCCTTTTCCACGGCCCCGGTCTCTCCCTTTGCTCCTTCAGCCTCAGGGGTAGGAGTGACTTCTCAGTTTTTCTGGTCCTCAGATGCTTCGTCATCCCTTTGGGGCACCCTCAGCTCTGAGCGCACCATCTGTTTCCTGCTGGGCCCCTGCCTGGTAGAAGTCGGCAGAGGAGTCTGATCGGAAAGCAGCTCATCTCGACTTGGAAGAGAAAGGAAAGCTCCTCAAAGGAAGTAGATCAGTGAGGACTGATCAAGTCTGGAGAAGTGGAGGCAGGAAGAATATTAATATTCTAGGAAGAGGAACCGTTGAGAGAAAGGCTGAGAAACCTGGACCTCAGGAACTTCCAGGAACTGCAGGTGACTATAAGGCACAGTTCCAGGTGGGGAGCGTGAAGCACCGCTCATAAACATGAAGATTCAGAGGCCGATGACGCTTGTCATGTAATAGTCCCTAGGTTTCCCTAGGAAACATTTCATATGATCTATGCTTATCAGAAGATCCAGAGTGGGATTTCGGGAAAGCTCAGAGAGGTGAAGTGCTGAGTCTGGCCTCAAGAAGAGCACGGGGTGGAGGGGATTTTGCAATAGTCGTGCGATTGCTCTGAGTTTGAAGTCTTGAGGCCGCTGTGTGGCCGTGGAGCTGCAGAATGGATGAGGCCCACAGAGGTTTTGTAGGACATAGTTTGGAGATGGAGAGTCAGTAAAAGTCTGTCTATCCGCCTTTCAATTAGATAAATGAATCTTTAAAAGTAAGAATAGGGGCCGGCATTGTGGCGCAGCAGGTTAAGCCTCCACCTGCACTGATGCATAAGAGCGCCAGTTCCAGTCCCGGCTGCTCCACTACCAATCCAGCTCCCTGCTAATGTGCTTGGAAAAGCAGCTGAGGATGACCCAAGTCCTTGGACCCTTGAACCCTTGTGGGAGACCCGGAAGAAGCTCCTGGCTCCTGGCTATGGCCTGGCCCATCCCCAGTTGTTTCAGCCATTTGGGGAGTGAACCAGCAGATGGAAGATCTCTCTCTCTCTCTCTCTCTCTCTCTCTTTCTCTCTCTCTCTAACTCTGCCTTTCCAATAAATACATCAATCTTAATAATAATGATGCAGAGTGTGAGAGCAAGACCGGGGCTATAGAAGACATAAGATGAACCATGACAGCCACTGAATCTGGCTACTGTGTTCTTGGAGATTCATCACACTCTCTACTGTTGTATATAGAATATATAATACTTTGAAAAAAGATTTTAACTGGTGCCCATATGGGATGCCAGCATTGCAGCCAGTGGCTTTACCCAGTGTGCTGCAACACTGGCCCCTGTAATACTTTTAAAAACTTGATGTTTTCTATAATAAAGAGACTTTTACAACACTAAAAATTAAATTTAAAGCACATAATAACCCAAAATGACACAGGGTGAATATGTTTTACATACATATTAAAATAATCATGTATGAAAGTATAAGCCTCACCATGAATTTTTTTCATGAACAAAAACTTTGTAGAAGAAAAAAAAGCAATTTTCAACAACAAAATTAGAGAGTAGTTTTCAATTCCCCCTTTAATGAAGTACAACTTAGTATAGCAATATGATATTAATTCTGTCTATAAAATTGGCAAGGAGCAGAAGAAAAATAATACAACAACATGCTTCAGAAGGTAAAAAAAAAAATGCATATCCTAAGTGGGCAGCCTAAATTTATTTATCTTTCTGGAGACCATTTTTGTAACATATTTGTCAATCTTAAAATTTTGTCCTACTACTTGACCTAAAATCCAATTTCTATGAATTTATCCAAGACAGTAAATACAGATAAGTGCAACATTTGTGTACAAATATGTGCAATAAGTCATTGTTTATAGTAACAGCAAACTTGAATAATATACTAATCATAATAAAATTTCTACAAAAGCAGGAATGAGCAAAAGAAAAAGGAACAGATTGATATCCGTGATAGTTAGTTATGTTAAGAAAGCAAACTGGGGGTCTGCACCATGGCTCACTGGGCTAATCCTCCGCCTGTGGCGCCAGCATCCCATATGGGTGCTGGTTCTAGTCTCGGTTGCTCCTCTTCCAGTCCAGCTCTCTGCTGTGGCCTGGGAGAGCAGTGGAGAATGGCCCAAGTGCTGGGCCCTGCACTCGCATGGGAGACCAGGAAGAAGCACCTGGCTCCTGGCTTTGGATTGGCGCAGTGCCAGCTGTAGCGGCCATTTGGGGAGTGAACCAACAGAAGGAAGACCTTTCTCTCTGTCTCTCTCTCTCACTGTCTATAACTCTACCTGTCAAATAAATTTTAAAAAAAAAAAAAAAAAAACAAGAAAGAAAGAAAGCAAACTGAAAAAGAGTACTACCAGAATTTCTCATTCATTTTTTTTAAGATTTATTTATTTAAAGTCAGAGTTACACAGAGAGAGAAGGAGAGGCAGAGGGGGGGGGGGGTGTCTTCCGTCTGGCCAAAACGGCCAGAGCTGCGCCAATCCAAAGCAAGGAGCCAGGAGCCAGGAGCCTCCTCTCGGTCTTCCATGCAGGTGCTTTCCCAGGCCATAGCACAGAGCTGGATTGGAAGTGAAGCAGCCAGGACTTGAACCGGTGCCCAGCGCCCATATGAGATGCTGGCACTGCAGGCGGCAGCTTTACCCGCTGTGCCACCATGCTGGCTCCCTCTCATTCATTTTTATTTGCATAGCTCTGTAAAAGCACATCCCCAAAATGGGCTGAAACAATAAGCATTAAATAGAGGTTATATGGCATGAAGGGAGGAGTCTTATGGATGAGTTAAATTTTCTGCTTTTTATATACCTGTATTTCTGAAATGTTCTGTAACAGACCTGTATTACATTTATAAAATTAAAAATAATCAGCGTTTGAATCACCAGTTCACTTCTAAGAATTTTTCCAAAGAAAACCATCAGAAATGTGCTCAAAGCTATGTTAGGAAGGCACTAAAGCATTATTTATAATAGTGGAAAAACTGAAAATAATCCAATTATCCTGTAATGAAGGATGATTACATAAATTATGATATCAAGAATAAAATGTTTCCCATGTTCCTTTTTTTAAAAAAAAAAAAAAGCTGACTGTTCTGATTGTTCTGTAGCCATGGTAACAACCACTGCTATAACTGGGATTTAAACTTTTTCTATCAATTGCTTTGGTAAATACGTTTTGGCCAACCAACCTATCAGTAACAGTTTCTTAGAAGGTCAGCCAATCACAAATAGAGTTAGTCCCAAAAATGTGCTTCAGAATGCCACCCAGTCAGTATCAGTCCAGAGGGAGTAACTACATTTCAGAAGTTGACATCACTCTACTTATGTGCTTGAAAGTCTCCCAGTCCCTGAAATCCACATTTCCCAAAAATCCTTTATAAAACCATAGGACTGTGCCTGGCTAGCACAGTAAGGGAGACCCCTTACTACTGTAAGCAGTAAATTCAGCTTTGTGATATGTAATGTTTTGTTTGTGTGTCTTTTATTGTAGCAAGCAATAAATTCAGCTGTGTTTTGTGTTGTGTTGTGTGTGTGTGTGTCTGTCTGTCTGTCTGTCTACATATACAGACACTGAGGAAACACACAGGCATCTACAAACATTTCATGGAATACCATGCATTCATAAATATTTTGTTTTCAAAGACCATGTGATGGCAAGAAAAAGGGTTCAAAATATATTATGTGATGAAGCTGAATGCAGAATTGTATATTGTGTGATCCTAATGAGAGAAAGTTGGGGGAAGAATACACAGACATGTTAAAGCTATTATCTGGATTGTGAGATTCGTCTGGGTGATTTTTATCACTTATTTTTTCGTATATTTTCTATAAAAGCTCCACCAACCAATTAATCACTTTTTTTTTTATAATGAAGAAGACACTTTCTTTAGAAAATCTTGGTTTAGCACTAACTTAACTTAAAATGCCATCTGAAACTTAGGACTCCCTTGTAAGTCCTTTTTGTAAGATTCTTTCATTGATAAAAGACCATGGTATGAATTCAGCAGATACTTACTGTGTTCCTATGTGCCAGATACCAAATTAGTCAGTCAGGTGCCAAGAGAGAAGTCCCATTTTAATGATGGAACACATTCCTGTACATGATGTGGAAATGGAAATTTTCATAAACCGCACTGAGTGGATGAAATTATGTTCTTTCTTTCAAACATGTTCCCACCAAAGTCAAGTCAAGTGAAGGTGAGAAATGAAGTCTAGGTGTTCTGTTAGGCAGCATCAAAAACTGAGAGCAGACTGGACTGGGTATCACAGAGTGGAAAAGCAACTAAATGCTCCTACTATCCTTGCATTTATTTTGGAGAGGGAGAGCTTTAGCTTCTTTCCTTAATAAAAAATAGTGTCAATGTCCTAATTGCTTTTAATTAAGCCATATTTCTAGTGCTGAGAATGTGAAAAGATGCACTGGAGCCTGCTGTTCTCAGTTTCCTAATTCATGCAAACATCTCTTAAATGGAGAAGAAATGATGATTGAATATTGTGAACAGGCACAATAGTTAATCTCGTTTGAATAGGCAGTAGGAGTGAAATGTGTTTGTCTTGGGTTTGTTAAAGAGATTTTCATGATCAAACACTGAAAGAGGATTCTCCCCATTTTCTTTCTGCTGACAATGCATCACTGATAGTTTGACTTAATGAGGTTCTTAGATTTAATAAAATAGAAAAAGGCAGTGAGCCATTTCCCAAAATGACTTGAAAGAACTATTTGGCAAAAATAATTGAGAGTCAGAGATTACTGATACAAAGAACTCCATTAATTCCTACCACCCCGAACCACGCACACTTGCTCTACATTTCCTGCTGAGCTCAGAATTCACCCCCTTTGCTGCCTGGGTGGCAGCAACTTCCCTTAATAGAGGCCATTTTTCATGAACTATGAGGTTCATGAAATTCATCAGAATTTTCTATGGGTAAGCAGTAAATCGAGGGTCCGTACAGTCCTTAATCATAGCTTTGGGTAATCTGCAAGAGTTTACATAGTGCTCTCATAGACCTTGAACTCATTCCGTTCTCAGTTCAGTCCTGTCAACGGGGGACTGGTATCCTGGCTGAGAGAACTGAGGCACAGGATCCATAGGTGAGTTGCCCAAGGTCTCACAGTGAGGAAAGGGGTAGAACCCACACCC
This sequence comes from Lepus europaeus, assembly GCF_033115175.1. NCBI lineage: Eukaryota > Metazoa > Chordata > Mammalia > Lagomorpha > Leporidae > Lepus > Lepus europaeus. Next base: position 15,183,393 of record NC_084843.1, on the reverse strand, counting down.
GGGTCTTGTAGCTTCAGTATCCTGTTTTAATTCAGTCGACGTAAATTATCCTCCTTAAAGGAGGGAAAAGGAATATTCAGATCTGAAGTCTTGGGGCCTAGGACACTCAGGACACTGCTGGTAGTTAGGAGGCACGAGGCATGTTGATTAACTTCTCTGAATCATAGTTCTCCCATTTGAAAAACATAACCGGCCGGCGCCGTGGCTCAACAGGCTAATCCTCCGCCTTGCAGCGCCGGCACACTGGGTTCTAGTCCCGGTTGGGGCGCCAGATTCTATCCCGGTTGCCCCTCTTCCAGGCCAGCTCTCTGCTATGGCCCGGGAGTGCAGTGGAGGATGGCCCAAGTCCTTGGGCCCTGCACCCGCATGGGAGACCAGGAGAAGCACCTGGCTCCTGGCTTCGGATCAGCGAGATGCGCTGGCCGCAGTGGCCATTGAAGGGTGAACCAGCAGCAAAAAGGAAGACCTTTCTCTCTGTCTGTCTCTCTCACTATGCACTCTGCCTGTCAAAAACAAAACAAAACAAAACAGACAACTGTGCCAGGGAGCAATGTGTTACCTCTCTACCCCAGCTCTACCATTCATTGCGCTGTTCCTGGAAGATCTGACTCTCACCTGGCCATTTTGGGCGTCTTGTGTTGTTGAGTCAGTAAGCAGAAAAAGATGTCACTCTGCTGGCTGGCATGACTGATCCCAATTACTAAGGGGAAATTGAGCTGCTCCTATAGAGTGGGGGCAAGAAGGACTACGTCTGGAAATATAGAATTCCCTAGAGCGCCTCTTGGTGCTTGTATACTCAACATTAAAGGTCAATGGGGAACTGCAGGAACAAGCAATCAAGAGCGGCATAACTGAGGGCTCAGATCATCAGAGAATGAAAGTTTGGGTCACTTATCCAGTGAAAGAACACGGATCCTCTGAGGTTCTAAAGTTGATACAGAATGGATGGTGGAAGAAGGGAGTCAGGTCATCAACTATAGCCTCAGTACAACAAAGAGGGTTGTAGTAGTTTTCCATATTTTCTCTTTGCTTCCAGGTTATGAGTGTTTATATTTGTATATTCTGAGCATGCTCTTCTCTCTCCTTCCCACTATTATTTTCTCTATCAGTTGTTTGATGTTAACTTTATAATTTAGTCTATAGGTTACAAAATATTCACTCTGACTGAGACTGAACTTGAAAGTTATTAATATTGCCAGCAATAGGTGCAATAATGATTGGGGACTGTGCAATGTTTTTGTTTTCTCCCTCTCCCTCCCCCTTTCCTTTTCTCTCACCTTCTCCCTTCCTCTCAAATAATTTTTTAAAAATTCTCCACCATCCATCATCCAACAGGTCACAGGCATATTCTTCCCAAGACTGGGTTTCAGTCTTCCAAGTTTGTTCTTTTCTTGGTTAATCTTCCTGACCCCTATATTATTCATCAGAATTCTCTCTTATCTCTTCCTAGTTCCCTAATTCCCTATTAGAAGCAAACAATTATTTTTTAAAATTTGTTTTTTTGAGAGGTAGAGAGGGACAGAGAGAGAGCTCCCATCCACTGAGTCACTCCCCAGATATCTGAGGCTGGGCCAGTGTTGAGGTTGGAGCCAGGAGCCAGGAACAATATTCAGGCCTCCCACATGGGTGGCAGGAACCCAATTACCTGAGCCGTCGATGTGGACTCCCAGAGTCTGCATTAGCAGGAAGTCGGAATCAGGAACTGTAGCTGGGATCTGAACCCAGGCACTCTGATGTAGGATGCAGGCATTTCTAAGTAAGGCCTTAACCACTGGACTAAATACCCACCTCAACAATGATTTCTGCTACATTTTCCTGTTCAAAGTCTCGATAATGTTTCTATCTGTGGTGAGAGAAGGCTGTGCCAAGATGGCACTGGCGAGTGAGCGTCAGTTACTCAGGAAATGGTGGCAGTACTCACCTGGCAAAGGAGCCTGCCTAGCAACAGGCAATGATTGGTTACGGCATAAATCGTCCCTTGACTGGATTGGCTGCCTCAGCTATATAAGCTGCTGCACTAACTGAAATAAACAAGTCTGTGAGCTGCTTGCTTCTGGCCCACTTTCACCCGATTCCCAGGGTCTGTGTGGTGACTCCATGCCTCTTGCCCCCACCAACTTCTCTCAGAATGAATCCACAGCAACATCTGGTGCCCAACGTGGCTGAGAGAGACAGTGTGATAGACTTGGTGAGGTCCTCACTTGATTTCAGGGAAGTAGGCCCCTTGGTGTTTTGTGTGCTGTTTGGTTCTGTGAGGGTGAGCACAGAACCCCCTCCTAACCAGCCCTCAAAATGGGAGACCACGTCTATCTTCTCACTGGATCCTGACTGATACAATTATGATCCTGATGTTGAATATTTCATAAGGTTATACTGATGCTTAAATAAGCTAATGTGCTTAGAAATTGTTAAGAGTTTGGTAAATTACTGCCTTAATGGCTTCTTCATGGATCATCCTTCTGATATCCAGGCTATTTGACTCACTTTACATGCTGCCTCTAGACTTGGTCATAAGATTTACTTGGGCCAATGGGACATCTATACACGTGAGATAAGCAGAAGTTTGACAAGTGTTCCTATATTGGGCCTTGCTCTTGAAATCTGCCTTGAGCCTTCCATGTGAAGAAGCATGGTCTAGTCTCCTTGGGGATGGACAACCACACAGAGAGCTAAGCCCGGGCTTACCTGGTGCATCAGTGGAGTGCAGCTGCAGGGGGAGCCGATGCAAGGCCAACAGAAGGCTCATCCATTTGACCCACAGAGTCTGGGAAATGTTTTTAAAAATCATTGTTTTAAGACTCTAAGTTTAGGGGTCATCTGCTGCATATTAATAAGTTACTTATGCAAATATAACTGAGACAATAACTAAAATGTTAAAATATAGGTATAAAACCTTTTCTATGGTGACTGAAATATAACTTGAACTACTGTTAGCAAAAAAAAAAAAAAGATAGTTATTGGTTTGCATAGCTAAAATGTCAAGGAATTGGTAAAACACAGCTAGACCCATATCTCAAACCCATCATTAAGGTTCCACAGTCTTCCCTTCTGGGTTTCTTGATCTACTTTCCTTCATCCTCAGGCTGGCCTTTTCTTCATGCAGATAAGATGGATTCCAACAGTTCTTACGTCCTAGCTGCTCCAAGTTCAGCAGCAAGTTTCTCTCTCTACAGCTTACATAAAACTCTTAGGTCTTGGGTTTTCTGCCTGTCCTGTGCCAATCACTGTGGTCCAAGGAATGGGATATGCTGGTTGACAAGTCTCAGTCACATGTTCCACTCTTGGAACTTTGGTTCCAGGCTCACTAACTGCCCCCCCATCCCCCAACCCGCCCCCCCCCCCCCACAAATGGGAGAGTGTTGTCTCAAAGAAAATCAAAGGATTGTAATACTGCTACCAATATTACATTATCTCATACTTCAGCTTGTTAAAGAAACATTATGTTAGTCTTCTTTGGTCAGGAATCATTTGGATAATAGAATATAAATACACCTGACTTAAGGTGGAAGTTTATTGGAATTATACAGGATACTCCTGTGGCCCTAGGCAATGTGGCTAGTTCTCATGAAGAATGATATCAAAGAACTAGAAAGTCATGAGCAACCTTTGCTTTTGCTTTTGCCTTTTCTCTCTCCCCTTCCACAATTACGTGGTCTTTCAATCTCTGTTTTTCACCATGTTAACTTTCCCACCTCTGTGGGGAACCAGTTTGATTGAGGCTGACCCAACCTTCTGCCACAGAAGTAGGCATGTCTCCCAGAAGAGCCAATCAGAATATACCATCTTCTAGACTAGCCAATCAGAGTATATAATCTCTCTGATTGAGTGATGGATCCAGTTTGGTCATGTGATCCAAGCTAGACCAATTAGAGCCTCCTGAGATCCTTCTTAGGCAAGAAAGACCTTTCTATCCTACCTCGTCTTTCCTCAAGGGGTTCTTAGCTTACTTAAATGTGTATTGCATTTCTGACACAGGGAAGAGAGCTTGTTTGAGAGCTGAGAACAGGAAAGCAGCCTAGTGACATAATTTGAGATCTCAGCCTCAGTTCTTTGTAATTGCTTGACCCCTGGGCCAGTGCTTCAAACTTGGGAAACTTGTTAGAGGCTGCCTAACTTTGCTCAGCTGCCCTGAGGTTGCCCTATTTCTCTTGGGAGCTAAAATTCCCAAAGAGAAGAGAACATAAGAGAAATGGCTATGGAGGAGTTGATTTTTTCAAGTGTCCTGAAAAAGTATTCAAGTATTTCTTTAAAGAGATCTTACTCATAAAAAAAAAAAAAAAAAAAAAAAAAAAGGACTCGAATTTGAAGGTCCCTATTACATTTCAGTTCTATGAGTTTCCTACTACCACTATAAACAAATGACAACAAACAGTGACTTGAGACGACACAAATTTATTACTGCGCAGTTCTGGAGGTCAGAAGTGACCGTGGGTTCCAGGGCTCTGTTTCTTCTGGAGGCCCCTGGGGGAGAATCTGCTTGCTTGTTTTTCCAGCTCCTGGACGCTGTGCACATTCCTTGGCTCGTGGCCGCCTGCCAGCAGCGGCATCACTCCAACCTCTGCTTTCATCATCACGACTTCTCTTCTGACCTTGACCTCCTTCTCCCCTCTTGTAGGACCGTTGTGATTACACTGGACCAACCCACTTACCCCAGGGTAATCCTCATCTCCAGCTCCTGAATTTAACCACATTACAAAGTTCCTTTGCCATGTAAAATAAGCCCACTGTTCCCAGGGATGAGGAGGTGGACTTGGTGGGGGTGAGTGGAGCATTATTAAGCCTACCTCCTCTCTCATGTACTCATTTTAAAAACATCTTTAACCGTCCAAAGCATATTGTAATAGCAATCATAAAAACATCTGAAGTCACCCATTTAAAGGAAGTGTTTCTCTTCTAAGTGTGTAACTCAAATAGTTTGCCGTTCTTTGGTCAGCATGAGAGAAGACACTGGAATTTCAAGCATATTTACTTCCTTTTCAGAGGTGGTTCTGCTCCTGCTTTTCTTGAAATATACCCATTTTAATTTGTATTCGTGCAGAAAAGACAGGGACAGGAAAAGACAGAAATATTTCAGGAAGATGTAGAGTATAAGGGGGGGCACAACTTCCACAGCATTTGTTAGCATTGTTTCACAAAGGGAAGACAAAACGATGAAATGCAAAGACATACCAAAAATGTTTTCCATTCTCATAAAATGGACCGTGAGAGAGAGGAGTGTTTAACCTCTGAATTGGAGGACGATGAAAGCTAGAGAAACGCCTTCCAACTGACCACATCTCAAAACAACACAAAGCAAGTAAGTGTCTCTTAGAGTAAAGGGCAGAGGGATTGGTTTTTAAATTACTGTTAAATCATAAAATCCCGCCATTGGAGCAGCATTTTGAGTAGTCAGCCGGCAGTCTACCAGGAACTTTGTTGAAGAAGAAAGTCCAGGAAGACATTTAATGAAAGCACTAATAATTGTATGTCTCTGTGCTATTGGGGCTCATGGCCCTCTTTCATGATTCGGCTTTCATACTGGAAAAAGATTACTTGGGAGAGGTGAGCATTTATAAAAAATTAAAAAAAAATTAGAAGTCTTCCTGAAAGTGTGATAAAAATAGAATATTTTATAAGTTTAATAAAGCTGTATATAAAGAGATGCCTGGCTGAGTGTGGAATCTGAGATTTTCCTACTTTGATGATTGGAAGCCCTAAAATGGTATCAGTTTAAATCTGTAAGCTGCTTATATTTTCCTCAAAAGGTGGAAGTTTGAATTCAATGTGCATTTTCCACATTTATGTTAGAGCACTTTCTTGTTGATGGAAACTGGATCATTTCTGGGTGAACTGTATGAAAATCAACTTGTCAAATGCCAACCTAGAAATTTAATCCAGTTGGGGCCTGTGTTGTGGTGTAGTGGGTAAAGCCACTGCCTGCAGTGCTAGAATCCCATATGGGCGCCGGTTAGAGACATGGCTGCTCTACGTTCAATCCGGCTCCCTGCTGATGTGCCTGGGGAAGCAGTAGAAGATGGCCCAAGTGCTGCACCCACATGGGAGACCTAGAAGAAGCTCCTGGCTCCTGGCCATTGTGGCCATTTGGGGGTGAACCAGAGAATCGAAAATCTCTCTCCTTTTCTCTGTCTCTTCCTCTGTGTAAATCTATCAAATAAATAAATAAATAAATCATTTTTCAAAAAGAAATTTAATCTACTCAATGAAAATTTACCACACATGTCTGCATTTATTAAATTCAATTCACTGATTTATCAAAAAACTTTAAGAATTTTATCTCAATGATATTTCTTACTTTTCAAATATTAAATTAACATTGAAGAGTATTACAAATCAACAAGAAGTAGTTCATACAACCCTACCATGTATTAAATGCTAAAATTTCTATTTCTAACCAAGAAAAATTGTGCACACAGACTCAGTAGCAATTTGAAGAAGAAAGACTTGATGTAAAAAAGGAGAACAATTCAATGTAGTGGCAAGAACACCAGAAAGAGGTTAGCATAAGAGACTGTTGGATTAATAGTTCAGACTTGAGCAATCATAGGCATAAACTGTAGTGGAAAAATAAAAAGGATTAGAAGTCCTACAAAGGCTAAGTCAAGAAGTGAACCAGAAAGTGACAAGAACAATCATTCAGATAATGAACAAGGACTGTGCATAGCAAAAAATAACAAATGTGGGTTTGTGACTTGAAAATGAAATGGAGAAAGCAGCTTCAAAGTGCTAAAATATAAGAAAAATGGAAAATTATACTTCAAAATAACATAAAAATTCCTTACCAAAATGCTAAGGTGTTGGTTTTAGTTGATTTTTTATATTAAATATGTTCACAACTCTATAATCCATAGTTATTGACTATCTGACTATTCCTTAATATACTACTATGGAGATAAAATCAGAACCAGTCACCAAATACTCCACAGTAATCTTCAAGTTAGAAAAACTATCACATCCAATTTGAGAAACTTCCAAACTGAGCAGATAAAATCCAGTACATGTAGCTCTAAACTTTTAAGTCGTTAAAAATAAAAGGTCTTGGCCAAAGGTTAGCTTATTAAGCAGATCACCTTTGGTCAGACCCTCTCACTTACATCACTGAATCCCTCCATGTCTCCTTGCTTCCCTTCAAAAAAGCTAAACTCCCGACCATAGACCATAGCATACTGGGTCCACAGTAAGCTCTCCCTACTTCTCTATACTCATCTCAATGCGGTCAGGTAATCTGGCTCTCTTATGTTCTAAAATGTCCATCTCTGCCCTTTCTGGTTCACGATCACTGCTCCTGGTGGTCTCTCTGCCTGGAAGACTTCCTTCACTTCTCATGACATTCTTCTCACCTTCCAGGAGCCAGCTGAAACATCACTGCCTCCAGGTGGCCTTCCATGATCACCCTACATAAAATTTCTTTCCTCAGTCACCTCCAGTTATTCTATTAATTTCTTTTTTTAAAAGATTTATTTTATCTGAAATGCAGAGTTACAGAGAGGCAGAGAGAGAGAGAGAGAGAGAGAGAGCGAGAGCGAGAGAGAGAGAGAGTTCTTCCATTTGCTGGTTCACTCCCCAAATAGCCACAAAGGCGGAGAGCTGGATCAAAAGTGGAGTAGCCAGGACTCGAACCAGTGCCCAAATGGGATGCCGGCACTGCAGGTGATGACCTTACCCGCTATGCCACAGCACCAAATTTCTTTTTTAGAAACAGACCTTATCATTGCTGAAAGCTATTGGGTTCCTTTATGTCTTTGCTTTCTTATTATCCATCTCTCTCCTTAAAATTTAAGTTCTGTGAGAGTTAAAGTTATAGTTTAAGCCATAAGTCTTTTCTGGACACACAGTAGATACTATTTAATATTTGTTAAATAAAGCAAAGGATGAATTTATCTTTGAGAACAGATGGCTCCTTAATTAAAAAAAAAAAGTCACTGAATCCTTTAGCAATGTGCAAACAAAGCAAAGAACTTCTTTTGGAATTGAGCCTTTGGAGACAATGCATCTTCTGCCAGTCACTCTTACCCCACGTCCAAATGAATAAAAGATTCCTTTTCCACTTGAAAAACATTTCCCTACCTAATGGAAAAGTACTTGAGTCTAGAATGCTGTGCCTGCAGGGATTTAGAAGGATCTATAATGGGCTGGCTATGAAGAGTCCGTGTAGAATGACTCATCTTGTAGAAGTTGTCATTGAGGACAAATCTGCGAGAGTGTAGGTGCACGGATCAGCATAAATCAACCAACGGCCCATCTGGGATATGTCTGCTTGTACTCATCCAGACCTTCTTTGGGAAGCTTGATTCCAAAGGGTGCTTTAAAGACAACGGTGTTATTCCCTAGAATCACCTCGAAGAAGTCTTATTACTTTTGCAGCCCATGTGCCGCCTGCCTTAAAGCTGTCCAACTCTTAGCACTTTTGACTGAACTATTGTCATTGAAGAAAAGCTAATTAGAAGTCAGACAGAGGTTAAAGTTCCCCCAAAGACAGAATTTCAACTGGAGAATTGGGGAAAGTTTCCAAGCTTGGCAATCAGAAGTGTTTTTGATAGCCAATAAGGTGACCTCAAGTTCACCTACAGATAGAAGTTTGAGAAAGCTGAATAAATCCCAATCTATTTTCACTCAATGAATGAAAAGATAAAGGGGAAAAATCTGACATTGTGTTACTTGTCCTGGGTAAGTCAATAAGGAAGATGCTCTTTTTCAAAGGTGCATATGGGCTTAATGATCCTCAAACACTGAGTTCAGAATTGAAACAATTATATATATATATATACATATATATATATGTATAAATCTTGCTCTGAAACACTGGCTTAAAATAAAAGATTAAATGAAAATGCACATGAAATGCTGACTATAAATTATTATACATATTATCATCAACTATTCAAATATTTATCTTTTCTGGGGACCATATGCCCATGGGAGTTGGTAATGAGATAATAAGCTCTTTTCCATTAATATTCTGTCTTTTTTTTTTTTTTTTTGACAGGCAGAGTGGATAGTGGGAGAGAGAGAGACAGAGAGAAAGGTCTTCCTTTTTGCCGTTGGTTCACCCTCCAATGGCCGCTGCGGCCGGCGCATCTTGCTGATCCGAAGCCAGGAGCCAGGTACTTCTACTGGTCTCCCATGGGGTGCAGGACTCAACCACTTGGGCCATCCTCCACTGCACTCCCGGGCCACAGCAGAGAGCTGTCCTGGAAGAGGGGCAACTGGGATAGAATCCGGCACCCGGACCGGGACTAGAACCTGGTGTGCCGGCGCCGCAAGGCGGAGGATTAGCCTGTTAAGCCACGGCGCCGGCCAATATTCTGTCTTAAATTGAGCTCAGCTTTATGAGGAAAAAAAGCACTGTTTTCATCTCAGGTGTCACTGGCCTCTTGGTGAAGGGGCTGGAGGATGCTGCCAGAATTGCCCTGGGGAAAATCACAAAGTCAAGGTCAACTTTCCCTCTTCCTTTTCTGCATTTGTCACCCTTGTTTCCTTCATTCTGTTTCTTCAAGGTCTCACTGATGTTCCCTCACAATCCTCAGGGTTTGTTGCGTACCATCCCAACAAGGCGACCTCCTTTGCTGGGACCTTATATTAGTCTGTTTTCATTACTCTAACAAAATACCTGAGCCAGGCTACTTTATAAAGAAAAGGGGTTTATTTAGCTCACACTTCCAGTGGTTCAAGGGCACAATGCCTGCTTTGGCTCAGCTCTGATGTCGGCCCTCTTGGATGCACCTGTGACGATGGATAGCCATGTTGTGAGCAAGTGTGGGAGGAAGAAATCACATCACCCAACAGGGAGCCAGAGAGAGCTTGGGGTTCCACACTTTCTTCCAAGGCATGCTACCTACTGACCCGAGGACCCCCATTAGGCTCCAACTCTTGAAAGTCCCGCCTCCCACCCTTTCCACACTGAGGATCAACTCCCCAGCAGGTGAACACTTGGGGAACAAACCATGTCACAAGACCACAGCTGGTCTCTACCTTCCTTTCCTCTATTCCATCAGAATAGGCTCTCTGCTCCTTTGCAGGCAGGGAAGCTTTTCAGTTGTTTAATGTGGCTGTCACAGTGGCCCTCCAGCCTTAGAAATGAAGTTGCCCCTTGAGAGTTAAACTCTAAGTGAATTTTTAATAGATCAGTAGAAATTAGCAAGTGCCTTAAAGTGGTCATATGAGTCCCCAGGCAATACAAATGGACGTTAACCAGATTGAAGATATTAATATGTATCTAACGAGTGGGGGGTGGGCAAGGTAGCAATCACTTGCCAGGGACAAGACAAGCAGTGTCCATCTAAGCTGACCAAAGATAGAGGCCCTTCTGGCTGTGTTTCCAGTGTAGTCTGGGTAGATGCCAACCAAAGTCCCAACTTGTAAAAATTCCATCTGCCTCACCCACATCTCCATTTTTTTCCACTTTCTCCAAGCAACAGTGGATGTTTTGACTTCCTATGCAGCTCTCTTGCATAAAAAATATGCACTGATCAAGCCAACACAAACATTCTGCATATCTGGTAATTACTTTTCACGCTGAAAATTTCACCTGCTGAAAATCAGCAGGTCCCCTGCTTACCTGATAGTGTGGGGTAAGCTATATGGCATCAGCACCTCTGGAGTCTCATGAAGTTTCTGAGGGCAACAGGCTGGTGTGAAGGTGTGTCTTAAAGGGACCAGCCCACCGTGGATCACTGTTGGTGATGAGTAGAGAAATTGTGGAAGTCAATGTCACATTGTCTGTAATCAAAAGAAATGCAAATTGCACATGGTTATGGGTTTACCAACGTACTCCCAAGAGATGTTGAATCTGTACCTCCTGCCTCCAGTATCTCAAAAATATTTGCAAATAGGGTCATTGCAGAAGTCATTAGTTAAGTTAAAATGAGGGTGATATGGGAATAGGATGGACCTTTTGTCCAGGATGTCTGATGTCCTTATAAGAAGAGGAGAATTCGAACAGAGTCCCAGAAAGACGACTGACATGTAGGGAGGGAAGCAAAATTGCAGTGATGCTGTCACAAGTCAAAGATAACCTGGAGCTACTGGAAGCCGGAAGAGGCAATGACGGAGCCTTCCCAAGAGAACACAGAGGGATTATGGTCCTTTCAGCACTTTGACTTTGGGCTTTCCACCTCAGAACAAATTTCTGTTGTGTAAAGCCGTAAAGCCACCCAGCTTGTGGCAGGTTGCTATGGCCACACTTGGCGGCCAGTACATGTACTTGAGAAGCTACCCAATGGCATCACAAGCACACAGTGTGAAGAGTGCCCCATGAGGAAGTAGTCTGTGAGTTAGGGCTGGGTCCCAAGGGGAAGGTTGAGGAGAAGAGTGTTGGAACTGGAGAAGCTGCTGGAGTCCTGTACTTGGGCGGTTGTAACAAAATGCCTGTGAAGTCCAAGATCAAGGCTCTGGTGGTATCTGATGCACGCTCTCCACTTCATAGATGGTGCCTTCTCTGTGTCCCCGTGTGATGGAAGTGCAAACAAGATCCCTACCGCCCCTTTCATAAGCACACTAAACCCATCTGTTTGGGCTCTGCAGCCATGATCTGGTCACCCCAAAGGCCCCACCTGTTATAGCATCACCTTCAAGGTAAGGTAGGTTTCAGCACATGAATCTTGAAGGCACACAAACATTCAGACCACAGGAAGTCTCCTCTTGGAAATAAAACCTCAAGGCCTGGAACCCATTCGACACCTGTTCATGACCGAACGGAAGTAGGAAGCCAGAAACAGAACTTTACCATTTTGGGTATCACTGTTTTCTCTTTGTAGTTAGCAGTGAAATCCTTAAGAGTAACATTGTTACAGATTACAGAGGGAAATGCAAGATTTATTTAAGTCAGAGACTCTTGCTCCAAAAGAGGCAAAACTGGAAGGGGCTGGTGGGCGGGGGGGGGGGGGGGGGTGGGTGGGTGGGTGGGTGGGGTGGGGTATTTAAGCACAATTTTTAGAAAACAAAACAAAACAAAACAAAAACCTGACAATCAACTAACAACCAGCTACAAGGAGGGGGAGAAAGTCCATCAAAAGCCCTGAATTGTAATCTTATTTGCCCTGTCTGGTTTGCTCCTGATAAAATGAGAGAGCCATGGAAGGGTGGATCTGTTGCTGTTCTCATAGTAAGATTAGAAGCTCTCAAGAAGAGGGGCAGGCACATTTGTTTTGCTAAAAGCAGCTTTTTGGGAGAACCATGCAGTAGGACTTGGCCACCTTGATCATGCTAAAGATAAATTTGGGGGCAAGTAAGCATTTTGCACCCTCAATTTCCACCAAGACCAACCTGAGACGGGGGTTCCAAGAGTTGGATAACGGTACCCTGTGATCCAGTCTCAGGGTAAAGAGTCCCAAAGGAGGGAAACCTGGGGAAAGGAAGGAAAAACTGTGTGGTGGCCCCACAGTGTCCCCCGGCCAGCTTCCTTGGAGGGCATGCTCAGGAGTCACCAATTCCTTTGTCTCATGAACAAGGTTTTTGTCATTTCCCCAGTCTTCATCAAGTCCACAAGTTAAGTAAGTATTCTCTCCAGTATCCAAGTCAGAAATTGAAGCATCATCTTCAGTTCTTCCCTTCCCTTCCCCCTCTCCTCCCACAGACTGGGAAATCCTGTAGAATTCACTGCTCTACACATTTCCTGAGCTCGCCCTATGACAATCCCACTTCTGTCCAGTTTTGCACCATCATTCTCCCAAAGATCATCACCACCATCTAACTGATCTCCCCACTTCCACTTCTCCTCCTTATCCCTTCTTCATTCAATAGCAAAAGTCATCTTAAAATAAAAATGTGATTCTAACTCCCCTGTTTAAAACTGTCCATTTGCTGGGGCTGGCATAGTGGTGCAGGGGGTGAAGCCACTGCCTGCAATGTCAGCATCCCTAAGAGTGGAGTCCTGGCTGCTCTGCTTCTGATCCAGCTCCCAGCTGGTTGCGCCTGGGAAGGCAACAATTGATGACCCAAGTGCCTGGGTCCCTGTCACTCCCATGCAAGACCTGGATGGAATTCCAGGACCCTTGTTTCGGCTTGGCACTGCCCCTGCCCCGACCATTGCAGCCATTTGAGAAATGAATCAGCAGATGGAAGATTTCCTTCTCTCTTTCTCTCCATCTGACTTGGTTGCTCTGCCTTTCAAATAAAATAAATAAACTTTAAAAAAAATCGGAGTCACTGAGAATTAATATGCCAACTTTCTACCATGGCCGACAAGTCATTTTTCTATTTAACCCTGCCTTTCTCTCCACTGTCCCTTCAGTTGTGCTTGTACAGTTTTTGCAGTTTCTCTGTCTAGAACTCTTTCCCACCACGGGGCCTTTGCACATGTGGTTTCTTTGAACAGGAACATAACAGCCAGTCACATACCCAGCTATTCAGTTTCAGCTTGCATGTCACCTCCAACAGGTCTTCCTTGGTAAGCACCCACATCTATTAATCTTTATCCCAGCAGCTCATTTGTTTCTGTAGAGTAAGTACCATAACTTGCAATTACTTGATCTTTCTCTTTCTTTGTTTCTCTTTCTCTATCTCTTTTACTTGTCTCTCAATATGTATGTTTCCTGAAAACAGGAACCATGATTATCTTATCCATCACTCTATCCCCACCATCTAGCACAGAACCACAATAAGCACTCAATCATATTGTTTGAATGAACAAATGCTCAGTGTAATCGCAGTTGAGTGAGGCCCCAGGAATGGAAGGTGGGGATGGTGTTGAAAGGCCACCACAAAACACATCAAACACCGGAGTTAAAGGAAGAGTTTGTTTTCAGGGGCCAGGGGTCGACAGGCTGGAAGGAGAGAGTGAAAAGAGGGCCTGTGTGGGAAAGTAGGTCTCATAGCCTTGCAGGGATAAGGAAGTAGGAGCAGCGAATCCCACTGGAGTAGGGGTGCAGTTGCTGCTTGTGGTTGGGTCATTTGGTCACCAAATGGTCACTATTAAGCCAGGCTGGATTTTGGAGAGGCTGAAACATACTGTACAAGATGGCGACTGGGCCAGAACGTAAGATGGTGCTCGGGGCTTAAGATGGCGCCTCAGATAAGATGGCACCAGTTTCAATAATAGGTGTAGCATGAGAGAGAAGACAGAATGATTTTCTGGACAGTGGATTTTCTAAAATTGCATGAAGGATAATTTTATTCAGTATGACAGTAGCTGTGTTTGCAGTCCAAAATGCTACAAAAAGTATTAATACACCTAAATATGTTTAGTGAAGCGTTATTTATAATAGTAAAAAACAGTCTCTTCACTAATAGAGAAAAAGATGTATTTGTGAAGACACTAATATTCACCCTATAGAACTTTAAAACTATCAGATATGTAGAAGCAAAATGCTGTCTTTATCTGTAATATCCATCTGCCAAATAAAAGGTCAAGTGATTTTCCATGTGTATGCTTGTTGCTTCCTTTTCTCTCTTTCTTTTTTGTATTTGTGCCTTAATAGAATGACAAATTTATCTTTGGTTACCAGTAATATTATTCATTAATCCCAATGACACTTAAAAGAGTGCATATTTCTTTCACAAAGAATACAGGTGGAGTCAGAAGTTTTCAGAAGGCTATGAGTGTCCTAAGGGCATTGCAACCGCCTTCCAAGACAGAAAACCTAGTGGCTCTTGCTAAAGTGTTGGCTTTCAAAGTGGGGTCTGCAGACCAGCAGAAACCAAATTCTTGGGGCCAGCGCTGTGGTGCAGCGGGTTAAAGCCCTGGCCTGAAGCGCTGGCATCCCATGTGGGCGCTGGTTCTTGTCCCAGCTGCTCCTCTTCCAATCCAGCTCTCTGCTATGGCCTGGGAAAGCAGTAGAAGATGACCCAGGTCCTTGGGCCCCTGCGTCCACGTGGGAGACACAAAAGAAGCTGCCGGCTCCTGGTTTCAGATCAGCAAAGCTCCAGCCATTGAGGCCATCTGGGGAGTGAACCAGCAGATGGAACACCTCTCTGTCTCTACCTCTCTATAACTTTGACTTTCAAATAAATAAAATAAATCTTTAAAAAAAAAAAAAGCCAAATTCTCAGGCGCTCATCCAGACCTGCTGAGTCACAGACTCTGGGAGCAATCAGGGTTGGAACGCTCCCTCTGAGTCTCAGGCACTCGGAAACCTGAGAAGCACTGGAGAAAGCAACAGGCTGGTTACCAGCTCGAGGTTTACTGAGATCTCTCCAAGGAAGGAAGCTCTGTTCCCACCCTCGACCAGCAAGGAAGGAGCC
This sequence comes from Lepus europaeus, assembly GCF_033115175.1. Classification (NCBI taxonomy): domain Eukaryota; kingdom Metazoa; phylum Chordata; class Mammalia; order Lagomorpha; family Leporidae; genus Lepus; species Lepus europaeus. The sequence goes on along the minus strand of NC_084843.1, from coordinate 15,168,216 downwards.
AGTTTCTCTGTGCATCCCTGGTACGCAGACAGCGCCACACATTCTCCTCTGTGAGCAAGGCTCAAGTGGTGCCAGGGGCCGTGAGATGCCCCCGTCTTGGGCAGAGCGCCTGCTCTTCCTTCCTGCCTCTGAGTGGGAAGGGCCGTTATTCAGAGAGCGAAGAGAGCTGCTTTCTCTTTAGCACCTCCTCTGGGACAAGTGAGCTAGTTTCTGTGGGGTTTAGTTTAATTTTTAAGTATTTGCTTTTTCTTATTTATTTGAAAAGTGGAGAAAGAGAGACGGAAGGACAGAGACCTCCCATCTGCTTCTTCACTCCCTAAATGCCTCTAACACCCATAGCTGGACCAGGCTGAAGCCAGGAGCCTGGAACTCAATCCAGGTCTCCCATGTGGGTAGCAGGGACTCAAGTACCTGGGCGACCACATGCTGCCTTCCATGGTGATCATTAGCAGGAATTAAGAGTAGACCAGGGACTTGAACCCAGGCACTCTGATGTGGGATGAGGTTGTTCAAGCGATGTCTTAACTTAGCTGTGCCAAACGCCCACCCCAGAAAACTAGTTTTTAACCCAGACTAATCTACTATTCACACCTGTACTTGGATCAGATTGAACAGCCAGCTCTGGAGTTCCCCAAGATCTAAAAAGGAATCTCAGTGCACTGCCATTAGGCTTATTAACAAATGAGAGGACAGAGACCCAAAGAGGCAAGGTTTGTGAGGCTTCAGAGCACGGGTAAGCTCCCAGGTCTGTGTAATTCAGGACTACCACGAACTTCCTCAGCTCGGTTCCCTTTCTGTGCCAGGCTCTGTCAACATCTCTGGGCTTTTCTTTCCACATCTCTGCAGTAGGGCCCACAGTGCGTGTGTGGGGGAGGGCTACTTGAATATTGGTGTGGTTTTGTACTGAAGGAGTTAAAAAAAAAGTACCACCCCGAAATATGCTGCTTAGGTAAATGAGTAACTTTTTTTTACCTTTAAATGTTTTTTAAAAAGTATTCATTTTTGTTTATTTGAAGGGCAGAGAGAGAGATCTTTCATCTGCTGGTTCACTCCCCAGATACCTGCAATAGTTAGGGCTGGGCCAGGCTGAAGTCAGGAGCCAGGAACTCAATCCAGGTCTCTCATGTGGATGACAGGGGCCCAAGTATGTGAGGCATCTCTTGCTGCCCCCAGGACATGCTTTAGAAGGAAGATGAAATTGGATTTAGAGCCAAGACTCAAACCAGGTGCTCAGATACGGGATGTGGGCAGCCCAAGCAGCATCTTAGCAAGTGGGCCAAATGCCTGCCCCTAGTATTTATTTATTTAAAGGCACTACAGGTGATTCTAATGTATTACCAGCATCTAGAACTGTTTGAAAATATTTCCAAGCTTTCTTAACTGTTCTCTTATTTATATTTCTAGTTGTCAAAGGCGAAAGACACTAGAGTTACCATATAATTCAGATTACAATAATCTAATCATCTCTGCGAAGAGAAATGCTGCTTGATGAAGTTAAATACTTTATACAGTTCTGTCTGAACCATCAATTCACTGGTGCATTTTGAATGATCTTACAAACAAAGCCTGGGGGTAGGTATTTGACCTAGTGGGTAAGATGCTGGTTAAGATGCCTGTGTTCCATATTGGACACCTAGGTTCAATTTCAGGGTGTGGCTTCCTATTCCAGCTTCCTGCCAATGCAGCAGCAGGTGATGGCTCAAGTAGTTGGGGCCCTGCTACCTGTGCACCTGATCTAGATTGAGTTCCTGGCTCCAGCTCCAGCCAAGCTGTGGCTTTTGCAGGTATTTGGTGAGTGAACCAGTATTTGAAGGCTGTTGGCATCTTTCTCTTCTCTTTCTCCCCTCCCTCCTGTCTGTCTCTCCAATAAATTTTTAAGTCTGTTTTAAGGATAAAGACTATTTTCTCTTTCTGTCCTTAAGGACTGAATACTGAAAGCCAAAAAAGTTAATGTAAGTTCCTTGTTTTGCAAAACAATGAGATCTTTGGGTGGGGAGGGATCATTTTTCTGCTTTCTGCTTTTGGTTCATAAATTAGGAACTTTCAGACTCTAGGAGTTATTACTGGATAGGAACTTTCTGTTTTCATTCTTTTTCTTGCTCCTCCCACTGGTAGGATTTCTAGAAGAAATCTTTCTTCAGCTAGGCTGTCCATTGGATGCACTCATTCTTCTTCAAGTGGCAAGTGCAAGGGCCAGTCCTACTCTGTGACTCAGGAAAGATCAACAGGAAGCCTAACTTTGTCATTGGTTCCAGCAGCTTATTCTAGTCCAGTTCACTACCTACTAATCCAATATTCTGACTTCCACTTGACTTATGGTCCTATCTCTCAACCAACTCAACCAAAGGGTATGACTAATGCGTTCCCTTGAACAATTTGACCTACATGACCGAAATAACCAGCTTGACTGTCTTCCTTCTGTTTCCACTAAATTCATGCTGCAAGGTGGTATGGCGAAGCACTCACTGCAAATTTATCACCCTGGCTTTCTGTCAAACCAATTGGTTTTGGCTGAGAGAAATGATGACTAGATTAGCAGCGACTGGGAAGTATTGGTCATCCTGATTGTGTCCCCGTGTTGATGAGTGGAGGCTGATTAATTCAGTAGAATGCTTCTGTTGTAATGTTTTCTAATGATTCTGGGCTAAACATAGGAACACAGCTCGAACTGAGTTATAGTTCCCATGAATTGATAGCAATTAGCTTGCTGCTGCTTTGGCACAGGGCAGTTAGGATGGGTAGAGTCAGGATTATGGAGGAATTGCCATAAAATTTTACAGTCTGATTTTCACTATTATTCTTGCTTTATTGGAAATAAATGGTTGCTGTCATTGACAGAAAAGGGCTGAAATGCAGAAGTCCTGTGTTTATTGACTGGAACAAGTCATTTAACCTTTTTTTTTGTACTGAGGTGTTTCAAACTATAAAAGAAACTGTGACTAGTCGAGTAATGCTATAATCGTTGCTACCTTGGGACTTGGGTTAGTCAATAGCGGAAAACTAGTAAAATATTCAGGAAGGCTCGTGCCCTGAATCCATAAGATGACAATTTTGAAATAATATGCAATAAAATTAGATGATCTAGGTACATAAATATATTGAATTAAAGATAATACCTTAATTCTAGCCTTCACAAATTAACATTTAAAATAACAACTCATTTTTCTTCTTAAGGAACTGACATGATTATTATTATAGACTCAGATCTGCATCTTCTGATGAAATTCAATGTCTCAGGCTTTGAATTCTGAGGACTGTATTCCAAAGAAAATTGGATGTTTTCAGGCACAAAAATTGAAGGAAATTTCTGGGAAGATAATATAGTGATAGAAATTATGTAGTCGAAAATTTAGATAAATTTATAGGCAGAAGTCTTTTTAATGTTCCCCTCCTACATGATTAATAATTTAGAGTCAAATTTAGGGGCACTCCACCCAGAAAGAATTACATTATCCAATTTCTGCTACACGACCCTGAAGTGTAAGCAGCAAGCTCATTAAAAATTAATGAGGTGATCAGACAAATTCTATGCGTATGCGTGAGCATCTCATTAATGTTTCACTAGAGAGCATTAAGAAAGACTAAATAGACTGCAGCAGGTCTGGAAGTAACAAATGGACCTCAAAAGCAAAGCCACTTAATGACCTTCCAGTAAACACAAAGACTTCAATGGAAAGGATGAAGGATTTTAGAAACCTATCAGTTACACGCTTTGGCTGCATCTACAGTAGAAGAGTGAAGTAGAGAGTACGATCAATTACCTGCTTAATCTGATGAATCAACAGGCCAGGCTTAAGCATTACTGTGGAGCCTGCAGTAACTGATTGGACCGTCATTAGCAGGTTCAAGTGCCCAGTTCTGCCTAAGTACTATTTGGCTGGAGCACGGGAACACTAGAGGCACGTTGGCACGGGTAATTCTCTGTTGCAAGAAGCCGTGCCGTGTGGCATCTTCAGCAGCATCCCTGGCCTCTCCCACTGGATGGCAGTGGCAACGCCCAGTGGTGAAAACCCAGAATGTCTCCATAAATTCCCAAATGTCCCCTGACATTTATACCCCAAACAGCTTAAAGGAGTGATACCTGTTACGTAGAAGCGGAGAATGCCAAAACTATGATTAGCCCGTCCCAATCGAGTGGGAGGTTGTGTATAGCGTTAAATGAAAGAATTAACTCGCAATTACTTGGTCAATTTGGGCTTCGCAGACAATTAAACTAGTTAATTCAGATCAAAATTTCTTCTCTGGGATTTGACTTATCAGGATTGGCATCTAAATTAACTCAATTAGTGGACTAACTGCTAGGCATATTTTAAATTTTGACTTGAGGTTTTAAGCTCAGAAATACCTCAAGTGCAATGAACTGGGTAAAAGAACAGATGGAGTGGGCTCACCAGCATGATTGCATTTTGGGGGCCTTGTTAGCGTGAACACATGCACCCCACTCCCACTGGTTTCTGGCTGCCTGGTTCTTGCCCTGGTGTCAACATCCCTTCTGCCTGTTGTCTAAATGTGTCTGCTCCATCCTGGCTTACTAATAGCTTAAATATTAAGAGTATGTGCTTCAGAGCCAGATAAAAGTGTGCTTGGATTCGGATTCTAAGATTTTTCTGTCCCTCATCATGTGAAATAAATGGGATCAGGCATAATAGCTTGTTGTGAGAATTCTGTGAACTGGTTAGGATGTTAATGTTTTTGTCAATAACAGAGACCCGATTGTAATGCTAAGAAAGATCCCTGCTGAAATTCTAGACCGAGGCAGAGCTGGTGTGGCCGCTCTGCTCTACAAAGTCATCACAACCAGCGGCCTTCTCATATTTCTGCTGTGCGATATTTTTCAGATTTATTTGTTTGAAAGGCAGAGACAGAGAGACCTTCCACCTCCGGTTCACTCTCCAAATGCCTGCATATATGCGGATGCTGGGCCAGGCCAAAGTCAGGAGCCCAGAACACCATCTGAGTCTCCCACCTGGATGGCAGGGACCCAAGCCTTTGGGTCATCATCTGCTGCCTTCCTGGGGGGAATTGGCAGGAAGCTGGACTGGAAGCAAAGCAGCTGGGACATGAACCAGTGCTATTGAACTTGCAGGCCTGATTTCCTAACTCCTGTAGGGAAGAAGGGAAAGTCCAAGGAGCATGGAGATTTTTCAGAAGCTTCATGAAGACGACTTCTTCATCTTGAAATCAGACATGACCCCCTAAAATTTATACCAAAAATGAGGCCCCTTAAAGTTCCCCAGAAATGCTACTTGGGATGCCACATGTGTTACAGGAATTTGGGTGCCATATGATTTCACCATGAGCTTATTAATAAATCCCCAATATTAATAAGTCCGATAGGGTTCTTGCCTAATATTTAGAGAAGAATTCTAAATACCGGCACAGATAAATGAGGCAGCGTGGTACATTTTAGGCTTTTATTTAGTGCGAGAGGTATCTAGGAAACGGAGGGCTTTAGTTCAGGTTGGAGAGAGGGGAAAGTCTGGAAACTAGGGTAGCGTCCATACCACTCAGAGAGCAGGCCAAAGCCACGTGCAGCAAGCACCTCTAGCTGCTATCCACCACTTATCATGGGCAGCAAAGCAGAGGCAGAGAGAGTTTTGGGACCCCTCCTTGCCTTTTTATATATTTTCCACAGGGGAGTGGCTTGTGGGCAGGTGGGCACTTAGGTATGGTCAGGTAGAGCCTGATGACGCATGGGGGTATGATGGGGGTATCAGGTAGGGCGTGAAGTCACACAGGGGCGTGGCAAAGGCACAGTCTTCCAGCTCACAAATCTAATCAATTTTAGCCTGTATGCCTGCCTACTTCATTCCCCCCTCAGAGACTCCGGACCTTAATCTTAGGGGGATGTTGATGGGCATTGAGTCTCCATCTTCTGTAGCTGCTTCCTGCTTATTAGGGGCGCAGACACTGCCTGTTCTCGGTCAGGAAGTCACTGCCTATGATTGCTTGTTGGGGGCATATTGGTAAAATCAACCTGCCAATCTTCACCTGGGCATGTTCCCCTCCTCTGCACAGGAGTCAACAGGGGAGGTGGCCTTATGTGGCCAGGGTTATTCTGTAAGCATAGTGGGCAAGAGCGAGTCACTTCCTTTCTGACCGTGTTTAGTAGCTTTCCTCTAAAAGCTTGGGAGACCAGTTGTACTAAGGCATCTCTTCCCAAGTGGGTAGAGTTGTGTATCTCCTTAATAATTTTCCATTGAGCAGCCATTGGTAGTATAATTCTATGATTTAGCATCCACCATCCATTTGCGTTTTTAGTATAGCCTCGCTGTTGGGCCCATTCATTCTCAGATTCCATATAGTGAGGTTCCTTAGCCACTTCCACAGATTGAGGTATAAGGGTAATTTCCAAACTCTTGAGTGTTGCTGCTCTTTTTGCTGCTCTATCTGCTAACACATTTACCTGGTTAATATAATTATCTCCCTTCTGATGTCCCTTGCAGTGGATGACGGCCACTTCTAAAGGCTCCAGTACTGCCTGAAGTAGAGCCAGTATCTCTTTTCCATATTTAACAGGGGAATTCTTTGCAGTCAGCAAGCCCCTCTCTTTCCAGATTACTGCGTGTGCATGTAACACAAGGAAGGCATATCTGGAATCCATATATATATTAACTCACTGGCCTTTTCCCTGTTGTAAAGCCCTAGTCAATGCAATAAGCTCCGCCTTTTGGGCTGAAGTAGTGTGTGGTCGTGCTTGGGCTTCTATTGTCTGAGTAAGATCCACCATGGCATAGCCTGCCTTTCCAACTCCTTCCTTCATATAGCTGCTGCCATCAGTACACCTCGGCATCTGGATTTTCCAGGGGCTCAGCTCGTAGGTCTGGCCTACTAGAGTACACCTGCCTACTTCAGCCTTACTGACCACATGCGGGAGTAAGGCTGGGAAATGCAGTTTTCAAGATAGATACAGTTGCCTGCAATAATATGGTACTTCTGTTTGTAAGAAAAAGTGGATATTGGACAGGCATTAGTTTTTGCTCTTTGAGATCCCCGCCTCCATCTGCATCGGATCCTAAGAATCCAAGAATGTGCTTGATCACATGGTTGCTGCCTTCTATCTTGATGCTTCTGTAACCAGTGTCCTGTTGCCGGCGCCGGTGCTTCGGGGGGGCTCCAAAAGTGCTGTTGCAGAAATTTCCACTGGCCACAGTGCTAGGGGTCCCATCCCCACGAAGGCGTTGAGGCTGGCATGTCACAAGAGTGCTGCGTGGGAAAGGACCTCCCACCTGCACAACTTGCCACTGTGCACCACGCCCCTAAACAGTCCTGAAGACTTTAACTCTTCTGGGTGGTTTTACTCATGGTCCTCAACCCCCCAGAAACACTCACTCCCCCTCCAAGGATCATCTGAATCTGAAGGGTCTAGGTTTTGAGGATTCAGTTCTAGTAGGTCTTCCTGGAGCTAAGGACACTCAAACCTTACCATACAAGTCTGAGTTGCTTTATTTGGAGCAAGAAATAAGGGTCCATATGATAAGGCACACAAATAATTCTATTATTGGAGTAAAAAGGGATCATTTTATATTGTCTGGTTCAAGTTCAGTAGTTTTATCCGAACATCCAGTAAAATTGTGTTTGCATCTGCGTGTAAGAAATGCAAATTGTTTTAATTTTAAAATAATTGGGCCTTTTTGCTCATTTTCCCCAATGCATTGTGATGCTAAAAGTGTAATAATGAGTGCTGATACTGTTTGTCAGGAAGTAACTCCTTGTATTTTTCTACAACTATAACAATAGAAAATTTTACCTGTGCTAATGATTCATTGTTCTCAGGCTCGAGTTTTCCCTTTAGAAAAAAAGTACGTAATGAGTAAGATATCATGGAATTTCCCAAGCATGGCCTGCTCAAGAAAACAGTTGTAAATCACAGTGTATTGTGAAACAGAATGTGTGTGGCAAACAGGCACTAGACATCTATCCACTAGACATTTGTCTGTACTCCCACATTGCCTCCTTTCTAGACAGCTGAGTTCCACCCTTGTTCGAGTATTTACCTTCCCTTGGGTCCTGCGCTATGGCCCAGCAGGTTAAGGCCAGCACTTGAGAAGCCTTTGTCCATATCAGAGCTCGGGTTTGAGTCCCAGCTGCTCGGCCTCCTATCCAGCTCCCTCATAACGAGCCTGGGAAGACAGTGGAAGATGGCCTAAGCATTTGGGTCCCAGCAACCCTTGTGGGAGACCTTGATGGAGTTTCTGGCTCCTGGTTTGTCCTGGCACAGCCCTGGCTGTTGTGGCCATTGGAGGAATGAACCAGAGAATCTCTTTCTCTGCCTCTCCCTCTCCCCCCCCCTCTCTCTGCCCCTCCCTATTTCTCCCCATGCGACTCTTTCAAACAAACAGATAAAATTTTTAAAGGAAGTACTTTAATTCCATTGCTCTTGCTCATGATTGGTGTAAGCGTGGTCATGAGATGCCCCATGACTGCTGGGAGGACTTCAGGGTTCCTTCCCAGAAGGGACACAAAGGAGAATGTGTGCCTTCCAGTGCGCGGATGTTGTGATGGGAGCACATGTTGCAGTCAGTGCGGACTTTTAAAGAAAGGCATTGTTAGGATTGGCATTCCAGCACGATGGAAGGAAGGCACCTGGACTTTAATGATATCCTTGAGCTGCTGAAGTGACCCTGAGCCACCCTGAGTTTGTAGACTAAAATGCACTGTGTAAGTCATTTCTTTTTAGATGTTCTGTACTTTACAGCCCCAGGTATCTAATTTGAGATACAATAACTTGCTATGGAAGAAGAGACTTATTTACCCGTACAATAAATGTTGTCTTTTTTTTTTTTTTCTATTTATATTCTTGGAAGTCACTGACCACATTGCCCACACATTTCTCCCCTGAGACTAGGGTCCCACTGAAATGTAAACAGGAGTGGGTAAGATGTGGGTTCTGAGATTGCTCCTTCAGGGCACCAGCTCAGCCGGGATGCTGTCTCTGGTCCCTCCTTCTCTCCTTCTTCCTGCCTGCAATCTGGATGAGAAGGGTGGCACCCTAGCAGTCATATTTGTCTGTGAGGAACTTTAAAGATGGAAACTGCACACAAAAGAGGGTGGAGCAGAAGGAAGGGAGCTTGAGTCTCTGGTTGACCACAGAATCCCTACAGCAGCACTGTACTGCCTGTCATTGTGCTTGTTCTTGTTTAAACCACTATTGTTTGGGTTTACGGATATATAGCAGCTACACCTAATTCTGACTGTCATAGCTGGTGAATGGCATTTAAAGTGATCCTTTCTGGAAGGAATTAATATGGAAGCAGAAGTCTTATTTATTAGAAGACAGATGTTTAATACAAAAATTGTCATTTAGTTATTTTGAAAGAGTAGAGAACTACTCCAACTGCACTTAATAATTATATTTCGTATTTTCCATAACTACTTAAAAATTATCTCATGAAATTGATTAAGAGAATGAGGAATAGAGAGGATTATGTTTGTTACTAAGTTTCTATGAATGACCCAAAGGGTCACTGCATTCATCAGTCTCCATTGATTTATTGAGCACATAAGATGTTACAAGATGTTACTGTGTGTGTGTGTGTGTGTTTGAGAGAGAGAGAAAGACAGGAGAAAGAGAGGATATAACCCTACATTTTAGCACAAAATGAATATTAATTGGCAGAAAATGACATAAAAACGATATGGACAATTTTATTAAAAAAATTAAAAATACAAAATAATTTCCTAAAAACCGGAAGGAGATAAGTAAAATTGTTGAGTTCTATATCTTATTATTCTCTTGTTTTTATTTTTTCATATTTTCCAGTAAAGAACATGTAATTCTTTGTTAAAAGCAACTTTATAAAATTTTATTGTTGTTAAAAAAAATGTAGTTACAGGCAAGGAATTTGGAGCCAAAGCCCTCCACCCAGTGTGTCCTGGGAATTCTCAGCTCTCCGCATCTCTCTCCCATAGCTGCTTAAAATTCTTCACTTGATCATAGTAGCTTTAAACCTATTAAAATGCAGATTCCAATGGAAGGTCAGTAATTCTTAATCAGGAAAGCTCATGAGTTTTGTAAAAATCAAAATTCCTGCTTCCCACTGCCAGTGATGATTCATTAGGTCTGGCATGGGACCAGATCACATGAACTTTCCTTCCCATGTGATTCTAGTGTGCACGCTGGGTTGAGAACCACTGCTTCAAGTTAACCAGGTGTTTGCACCTCGGTATAAATGAGCCTCCAAAGTTTGCTGAGGTGAGGGGAAGGGAGGAACAGCAGCATCTACAGTCAGCTCTGGGAGACGCACACTAGCGTGGAGCATCAACATTCTCCCAGGGCCTTGCCTGCAGATTATAAAGAAACAAAATGTGAAAACGCACCCTCCGTGGCGTTTCAGCTTTTTAACCCAGCGGCACAGCTCAGTCTCAGAGACGTGGAACGCAATGAAGAGAGAGAAAAGTTAGTTTGGATCTCCTAGGGAACAATCTGAAGTCATCTCAACTGTATCTCATTTTTGAAGGCTTAAATCAGCACCAAAGGTCATGAGAGGGTCGCTGGAGACCCACCCAGAGGGAGTGATCTGGGTGTCTCCTCAAATCACTTACAAACTGAGAGGCGGTGTTACACGTAGGACACTGCTTCTTGTAAGGAATTGAAGGGACACATCTGGGGCTCATCACGGTTTAAATACAGAGCCAAACTCTGCACTCTTCGGGGTTTCATAGCTGACTCAACACGAATGCCGGGTGCCTGTGTCAGAGGAGGTCGTGGTCTGTCTTCGTGTATCACGACAAAGGGGCATAGCCATGGGAATCGTCTTCCTCCCTTACACCGCGAGAACAAAGGAAGAGCGGCATGTGCCCTAGCTAGCCAGCTGTTTACGTGGGTGATTTTTGAAAGCTCTTAAAGCTCTGCATTCCAATGTGTCCCGGGAATTTCTTCCTCAAATCTTAATTAGAGTATTACTACTTGAAAAATGAGCACATTTTTATTGCATGAGGGGTGATAATAAATCTTATAAATTTAAACCAGAAATTAAAGCCCCACTGAGTTAGAAGGAAGTCAAAGGACTGTAAAACGTACCTCATTCATTTTCCCCTGGGCGGTCTGATTCTTCTAATGTCAGACTCTGCCTGCTCTCTTGTCATAATGGGCTGAACTATGCAGCTACGCAAGATGCAATGTTACATTGTGCATCACTAATTATACACACAGAACCTATGCCTGCAAATGTTTAAGGTATTGAAGGGAAAAGACATTATTACACATCTTCCAGTTTATCAACTTCTGGTATTTAGTATCCTCTTAAATTTTGTTTAGAAAGATTTATCCAACTGAAACCCTAATTTTTGAAAAATTATTAAAGGATGCCAAAGAGTTTCCTAAACTCAACATGATGAAAATTAGAATTCCTTGTAGGAATGGAAACTGATCCCTTGATGTCCTGGTAATTCTACATATTTTCCTTTACTCATCCCTGGAAATAGAATTATTTCAGAGAAAAGTCGTTATTATCAATTCTATCCAGAGCAGCAATTATCATACTAAGTATTTTCACAGCGTAGAGCACGACAGCATTACTGTTAGGTGAATATTTTGTGTCAGCCTCAGTATAAACTAAAAATCTTTCTCTTACCGAAGTACCAGGTACTTAAAAAAAAAGGGATTACAGAAATGCTTTTTTTGTACTTGCAAGAAAAAGAGCAATGTGTAACATACTTCTAGGAGATATTAAAAATGATCAACCATGGTTCATTCCCTGGAAGAGCACAAAATGTAATTTCTCCAATGGCAATTCTTCCCTACAAAAGAAGAGTGCAGACAAGGTTGTAGTCTTAAAATGAATCATTGAACACTAATACCTGTAATCGCCAAAGACCAATATCATCTCCTATCACATCTGAGGCCAGTTAGCAACCACCAGAAACAACCGCGCCCCCAGATCGCTGGCGTCATCTGCTAAAAGCAAGCGTGCTCTGCGGTCTCCATCTGCACTCCTGCATGGTGGCAGGTTATAAATAACCTCGCTTAGTCTACACTGCCACTTCTGTCGGCAAAGCAAACAGTATTCAGAAGGCCGACCTTTTGAACCATGATACCCGACTTTTGCACGCATTAGAAATCACTGACACTCCTTATTTATTTCTACGAACACCCCTAAGTCTGTCTCTTTTTGAGGCTACAGTTTCTATTTTTCAAGATGATATCAAGCCTTGTCATCTTTTGTTCACTCCCCCGTTAAATTGGTGTGTCCCAAAGCCACACTCCTTCATGCTTCGGCTGCAGAGCCCAGAGCTGAGAACATGGTTTAATGAGCATCCCCTGACGGACTGATTGTCCAGTATCTGCAGTGCGGTGTCCGATGCCAGATGACAGAGTGAGCCTGCGTTGACCCCTCCTTGGCAGCTGACCAGAGAATTCGCATCGCATCCATTCCAACTTCTGCAAGTTCTGATGAAGCACTTTCTGAAATTCATTAACCGGAGGAAGACCTCCAATTTCCCACTGCTTGCTTCGCCAGTTTTTCTCTGCTTTCTTTTTGTTTTTCTTCCTTCTTTTGTACTCTCCTCCCTTCCTTTTCTTTCCTCTTCACACCTATAAGCCTTTATTGTTGCACACTAAGCTAGAAGCTGGGGCATGCGCGCGCACACACACACACATACACACACACGTGTCCCTCCAACAACCTGCCTCTAACAAGCCCCTATTTTACTGAGCTGCCATTTGCAATAATGATATTGCCATTGATTGCATATTCACCTCATTTCAGATGCACTTTAATGTATAATTTAATAAATTATTGAGTATTATCTAATGTATTACCTTTAATCTCTACAATTTTATGAGGAGGTCATTATGACCAGCCTATTGTACAGATTAAGGAAAAAAGCACTGAGTGGTTAAGCAACTTGTCAAAACTACACAGCTAGGGAATTGACAGATTGGGACTCATATTCAGGCCCTGTTCCAACATCTGTGTTTATTCCACAGTAATATTCCTTGCCTAGAAAGGGTAAGAAGACCTCCGCAGGAAGAGACGTTTGTTGACCACTGAATTAGCAAGGGCTCCTTCTCCCAGGGAAGATTTCCCTGGTGCAGGGGGTCTTGTGTGATTGCAATGTATAAAGGTGCACACTTGAAGCCCATCGGAAATACGACGACGCACAGAGGAAATGGTTTGGGTCAGTGCTGCTGAAAGCCTGACTAGAAGACTGAAGCCGGGCAGTGAAGTATGTTGGATGTCACGAGATGATTACAGGAACAGATTACGCGTTTAGGAAATTTAACAGCGATTTTATAGTGCATAATAATTGCACATTGTATTTGGGCCTTTGTAAATGGCATTTTTCTAGTGGTTCGTTTTTACTGTATTTTACAAAGGTATCCATCTGCTATGCACTGAGCTTTTAAAAACCTGGCTCTTCACCGCAGGCAGTGTGAGAAGCATTGGTTTCAGTCATTCTGAATAGAAATATGAAATACTGAAATCAGGTTTAAAAAGTACCAATATGAGCTCCAGTCATACCACTAAGATTTCCAGAACAGACTGTTTCTTTCACCTGGCCCATTACCAATATACAGAGGGTCCCTGCCTTACTACGGGCTGTCTTAGGACTTTTTAGCTTTATGATTAATAATGTGAAAGTAAGGCACATTCAGTAGAAACTGTGTTTCAAGTCTTGAATTTGGATCTTTTCCCTGGCTGCGGACAGGATGCACAATTCTCTCGCGATGCTGGGTGCGGCGGCTTGCAGCAGCTCCTGGCCACACTCACGGTGAAGGGAAGCAGCCCGCACACTAGGCTGTACTGCATGGATGAACTGTGGTGTTCGGTGGGTTGGGTGTATTCAATGAATTTTCGACTTACGATATGTGGGCTTGTGTGGGCATCACTCTACCGTAAGTCAAGGAGTATCTGCACTTGCTAGTGCTGGGTCACTCAAGAAAGGGCCCATGCCCCAGAATTCCTTGTGTGTGGAACCTGGAACAAATGCTTCATTTCCAGGGTTTGTTTGATGAATGTTGAATGAGCCAGTTACCAGAGACGCATGAGGTAAAAATGTTGCCAAGTATTTTTTTTTAATTAAAAATTTTAAAATTTATTTGAGAGGCAGAGAGAGAGAGAGAGAGAGAGAAAATGAACACTTCCATCCAGTGGTACATTTCAAAGGTCAGGGATAGGCTTGGCTAAAGCACAGAATTGGGAACTAAATCCATGTGGTTGGCAGAAAGCCAATTACTTGTGCCATCACTCCTGCTGCCCAGAGTCTTCATGGCAGAGAAACTGAAGCCAGGAACTGGAGCCAGGAATTGAATCCCAGGCATTCCAGTGTGGGATAGGATCGTCTTAACTGGTGAGGCCCAGCACTCACTTCCTGTATTTCTCAGGGAAAAAGAAATTAGCATGGACACGATTGGTGAACCTTCCAGTAATTTTGATCACAGGATGTAGTGATGGACATTGACACTTTCACAGGGCGTCATTTGCATACTACAACAATTGAGAGATGTGCCCTGTCCCTGACCACGGTGGACTATCCCAGGGACTCATACAAGACAACAGGATTCTCTCAGGCCGCTCTCTGGGCAGGATATAGACACATAATTTGATACTTGGAAGAAACATCCTGGACAATTTATGTAGCCAGGAATCAGAATTGGCTTATTCATGACTTCTAAGGGAAGTCATGCATTTAAGGAGTCAGTTATTGCTGCTGGTGATAAAATGCGGCTGCTGGCAGAAAATGCTATTTTATGAATGCTTCCAAAAGAATTCTTCCCCCGAACCCCGAACGATAATATATTTAAGATTTCAATTGTATGTGCCATTTTCTTATTTTCAGAGCTGTGTCCCGGCAGGGAAAACGTCTGCCGCTTCTAGTGACACCTTAACTGGAGCTGATAGAGTTCATTTTCTGCTGCTTGGTGACAAGCATGACTTCTTCGCGGACAATGCTGAGGATAGTAGTTGTGTGGCTGGCCCTGCCCACCGAGAGCAGCAACAAGCTCAAGACTGCTCTTTTATCTGTGCCTGAAGAAGCTTGCAGGATGACTCAGGGGCCAGGGCAGAACCAGCTCTAGAGATTGCTTCTTGCAAGCCCCGAAAATGGGAAGAAGATTAATGGCCGGCGAAGTCAGACTGCAGATTGTAACTCTCTTCAGGCAGGGTATAAAGGTCCCCTGACAAAACTGCAAGGTGGAGGAGGTGAGGAAGGAGGAAGGCTATGTAGTTGCTTTCAAAGCCATTTATCAGGAAAAAAAATCTCTCAAGAAAGTGACACCAGGACTGAAAATTCTTGGCATCCCTCTCTATTATATGCTGGAATGGGAACTAAATGTAATCAGCAGATAGGATTTATGCACATGAAACATGTAGACATTAGGTATGCATGTTTAATCAAGTAAGCTGGCTATAAACTCTGAAATGGATCAAGGCTAAAGCTTCATATACATATGATCTTGTCCTGTGTTGGATGGATTGGACAGATTGCCAGTTTTGTAAATACCATAGGGACCCCAACTCTCTGATAAAATATGGAATATTTGCTTTGAAATATAGACAGCAGGTTTCTAATAGTCTAAAAAGAGCACACACACACCGAGTTGTGACCCCTGAAATAATTGTTCATTATCCATGAACAATTTGTTAGGTTGGCTATCATCTTTAGCAAAATAGGCTACAATCAGTCAGTTCAGCCACTGACTGAGGTGTCATAGCCAATTTGCAAACCAGATAGATACAAACCTTAAATTCCCATGTTAGAGATAGAGAAGCAGATCAAAGCCCAGTGACACTGAGTTTGGTGGTGATCTTAAACGGATTAAGAAAATGTTCTTTTTTTTTTTTTTCTCTTCTGAAACTCTGTGAGGTCAAAGTCAAATAAGTTTTATTTCAGGGAGAAGGACCAGGTATTCATAGCTAATTAGTGCATGTTCAAAGTAGGACAATGGTATAGAAAAAAGGGGAAGAATAATATTTATTGCAGATATATGACATGAGAGTGAGTCAGAGGTTATTCTTGAAGTTTCTATTATAAAGTCCATACTGTAATAAGTATATAATATACTATATGAAATTCAGTGTTAAATAGTACAGAGTAATTATAGGATTCATATTCAAGCTTTATTTGTTTGGAAATGTTTTCCCATACTAAAGGCTAACCACAAGAATCTAGAAACTTAAGAAGATATGTCTTGGCTCTAAAAATGGGAACATATTTTTGTTTTCCAAATTGGCCAAAACATTCAGATTTTTTTGAAGTTGTAGACTAGATATCAAATCAAAGATTAAGAGGAAACTATCCAAACCTTCCTCCTAACCCCAGAATGAATCATATTTACAAGCAATTAAAACATTAAAAAGGAAGATCATGATTTTCTAAATTCAACTGAGTAATAATAGGTAAGGTTAAAGCCTTCAGGAGGTTTGAGATAAATGACAGAGGGCACTTAGCCTCTAGGCACAATCCTGCTAAATAAGAGGCTTTTCATTCAACCTGGTAATGACGGCATCTATCACCTTACAGCCGTCCTCAAGTGGAGAACATTATTAAACGTTTAAAGAAAACTGAAGTCTCCGAAAGACATTTCCCCAGCCTATGATCATGTAGATTAATCAATGAAGACAATTTATACATTATCTTTGGAATGTAACTAGAGAATGGTTTTTAAATAGTCCATTCCAAATCCTCAGAGCCTACTTAAAAACAGATCTGATAGCACTTGTGTCAAGCTGTTGATAAAAATGACTCTATTTGCAGTAGGGGTCAATATGAGAGTTATTTTACGTGTCTATCCACAAGCAAGTACATAATAAATGTTTGTTATACAAATGAATGAACAAATGAATGCTAATAACATAAAAACATCAGATATAGTGTTCCTTTGACAGCATTAAAGACATTCTAGCAACCTCAGAATAGTCTATTATATTGTATTTGTAATCTATCTATCATATACAATCGCTTATATGTAATTTACATTAAAGTCTATATATTTATATTCTTAATTCAGTTTAATAATATTTCAGCCTTTCTCATTGTATAAGTCTGTTTCATTGGAGACTTTAGTAAATGTCCTAGACAGCATTGTGTACATTGTAGGGAATCAATTATGCCCTTTGAATGAATGTTCTGAGAGACCAAGAATAATTACAATGGGGTAGATGGGTAAGTGGCACAGCTACTAAGTTGTCCTGCTGGGGACACCCACTTCCCATATCACGGTGTCTGGTTTGAGCTCCAGCTCCTCCACTTCAGATCCGGCTTCCTATTTTTCATACCCAGGAGGCAGCAGATGATGGCTCAGGTATTTGGGTCCCTGCCACCCATGTGGGAGACCTGGATTGAGTTCTGGGCTCCTGCCTTTGGTCTAGCCAAGCCTTGGCAGTTGGGGAGTGAATCAGTGAAGGGAAGGGAAAGTATCTTTTTGTCTGTCTCTGCTTCTCCGTCTTTCAAATACACACACACACACACACACATATGGAAAAGGTAATTACAGGGATTTCTTTATGAACCTCAAAGCCAAAAAATTCAAATACTCTTATACATTGTAAAATACCTTTCTCATCCTAGGATTTTTTGCATAGCATGTTTTCTACCTCTTTTCCCTTTACATTTTTTACATTTGTTTTATTCTGGAGTCTTGGGTTGGTGAGGCAGGGCATACTGCTTCCTTTTGCTTATTATTATAGAAAGGTGCTGCACGTTTTTTGATAGAGAGGTTGAGCGAGCCAGCTAACGCACTGGCAGGGGAACTAGCTTTTACCACCAGATGAGCCAGCCAAGAGAGGAACACTAATTTATTTGAATGGACATGGGTTGACAGTGCCATAAAGAGGTATTGGTATAGTTTAATGGAACAAACTGTCAAGGAAATATAGGTTGGGCATAGTGTGATTTGGCAAGCATCAGAATGTGTCCATGGTCACGGTATCTCCCGGTACAAATCTGGACCATTGTGTGTTGCATTCTTCTGCCAAAATGTAAACGTCCCTAGAGGAGTGACATCTAACTATCAGCAGGTGTTAATAACAGACTGAAATAACTGATATTTAAATATTCTTCCCTTATTAAAAAAAAAAACAACTGGTTTGATGGTTTAACAAAATCCTTTCCTGGGAACAGTTCGTCATATTATGTTCTTATAACAATGAGGAGACCAAGGCAAGGAAAGACCAAGAATATGAAGTACTGGCTAGAGTTAACCACGTGGAAACTCCCTCATTCCAGACATGATAATTTTGCTACTGCTTCCAAGATTACATTAGCTATTCTAGTGGCCTTTTTATATTCACAAAGAGCTCATATTGCACTCACATAAGGCTCATTCTAGACTTAAATCCCCAAAACTTTTTCACATGAATTCATTCCAAATTGTTTTATATGACTTGTTTTAAGAATTAGTTTTTAGCATCCACACTCTAGGCGCTAATGGTCATCTCTGTAAGAATGTTAAGTCCAGCCTAGCTCTCTGACCTCTCTGTGTGGGTGTTGGTTAGGATTATGGACTTTGGGTTCAGGGGAATGCGATCTATTACATTGAACTGCCATGTATCAGTTGTTGGATCTTCAGTGAGCTGCTTAATCTTTTTGAACCTCAATTTCCTTGTCTTTATGTGGTAATACTACTTCTCAGTGTAGTTAGAAGAGTTGCATGGGGTTGAGTGAATTACTGTGCTAATCACCATGCCTGGCACATAGTAAGTACTCAGAATTTATCAGTTTGGAAGCTGCATCTATTCTCAAATGTATCTGCACTCTTTTCTCTGCTTCTTGCCAGTGGTAAATGATACATACACTTCTTCTGTATTTCCGTCCAACACAATGATACTTACATGTTTGATCAGGAGAGGGTCCAGATGCTGTTCTGTGGCACAACACTACAATTCTCTCTTTTGGGAGATCCATTAAACATGATCCTTCTCCAAAAGGCATTCCATGTGACTTTTTCTTTTCTTTTTTTTTTTTATTTGACAGATAGAGTTAGACAGTGAGAGAGTGAGAGAGACAGAGAGAAAGATCTTCCTTCCATTGGTTCACTCCCCAAATGGCTGCCACAGCTGGTGCTGCACTGATCTGAAGCCAGGAGCCAGGTGCTTCTTCCTTGTCTCCCACCTGGGTGCAGGGGCCCAAGCACCTGGGCCATCCTCCACTGCCCTCCCGGGCCACAGCAGAGAGCTGGACTGGAAGAGGAGCAACTGGCACTAGAACCCGGCACCCAAATGGGATGCCTGCGAGGCAGGCGGAGTATTAACCAAGTGAGCCACGGCGCCGGCCTCACCATGTGACTTTTTCTTACAATGCCTACATTTCTGCTTTTTGTTCTTAAAAATATTGTGATAACCTTTATCATACAGGTTAATTAAGTACAGATAAACTATGGCTACTGATTTCCTTCTCTTACCAGTCCAGTAATTATATCAAAGAAGGGACTGAATTAGTCTAACATGACTGGTTTTAAAGGACTTCTGAGGGTGAAAATTTTGCCTTCTAGCAAGTGGCAGATAGAAGAAACTTGATACATATTTG
This sequence comes from Lepus europaeus, assembly GCF_033115175.1. Lineage (NCBI taxonomy): Eukaryota > Metazoa > Chordata > Mammalia > Lagomorpha > Leporidae > Lepus > Lepus europaeus. Next base: position 15,148,746 of record NC_084843.1, on the reverse strand, counting down.
CTGAATTCCAAACTCCAGGAAGGGAGAGATGGGGATTGTTTGTTTACTACTAACTCTTCATTTATCTTCTTGATAAATGTTTGTTGAATTAAATCAACCCATTCTGTAGTGGGCATTATGGCTTGGAGGGTTAAACCACTCCTTGAGAGGGCTGCCTACCATACTGGAGTGCCTGGTTTGTGTACTTGCTACTCTGTTTCCGGTCTAGTTTTGTGCTAATGTGCCTGGGAAAGGAGTGGATGATGGCCCAAGTGCTTGGGTCCCTGGTACCCATGTAGCAGACCTGGATGGAGTGCCTGGTTCCTAGCTTCCACCTAGCCCAGCTCTGTCTATTGTCAGCATTTGAGGAGTAAACTAGTGGATGGAGGATCTCTTTCTTTCTCTCATGTTCTGTCACTTTGCTTTTCAAATAAATAAATCTAAATTTTTAAATACCCATTCTTTATTTTTAATGATCACCACTTCCTATTTATACAACTATTTTTGTAGGAACCTATTCTAGAATCTCACCCAGGTTTATTATTTGGTAGACTGTCAAATCTTTCTTTAATTCCATTTGAAAATTGAAATAATATTTACCTAGATTGCATCTCCTGGAATTATGCCAAGAAATAGTTCCCCACTGTCCCTCTAAGATCTGTGGCAGTAGACATAGTAGGCTTTGGAAGATTTGGAGTGAGGTTGGGTTCTTTTGCCAGCATATGTACTATGCAACAAAGGGCTATTCAAACCCTGTACATTCCAAAGACAAGACTGGCCCTTCGCTGAATCCTGGGAGACAACCTTTGAGCCCTTAGATATCCCGGCTGACAAGACTGTTTTTGAATGTGTGAGGTCTTGGGCCACCACGGAATCAGTTTGATCTCTGTGGGGCTGAACACTGAGTAGCTAAGGCCAGCCATGGAGGCAGTGTGTCTCCATGACTGAGCTCCAATAAAAACCCTGGACATTAAGGCTCAGCTGAGCTTCCCTGATGGGCGACACTTCACACATGTTGTCACCTTCAGTGCTAGGAGAGCTAAGCACTGTCTGTGCGCTCTCATCAGAGAGGATAACTGGACGCTTCTGCTTGGTTTCTCCTGGACTTTATACCTTGTGCTGATTTTAACAAACACGCTTTCAATAATCAAAAAAGAAATAATAAACTAAAATTATTTCTTTTTTGGATCCTTGAGTCTTCTAGAGAATCTAGCCTGAAGTTGGTCTTGCACACCACCATGTACCCATTAACTCTATGCTAGCTATGTGCACTTGATCAAATTAGCTAACCTCATTTTGCTTCTGTTTCCTTTCCTTTAAAATAGAGATAATAAGAATATTCACCTTGTGGTGATGTTTCAGCATCAAGTCTATATACGATTTTCTTCACAAGTATAACTTGAGTGTTGCTATAGAAATCCCAGGAAAAAGTTAAGTGTCAGCACATAGCATATATTCAACAAAAGTTTGTTCTTTTAAGCAAAAGTTCCCATATTTCCCTTTCCCCACCCCAGGCTGTGATTTTTGGACCAGTAGGTCTGCCTCACTTAGTGCGGGGAGTTGTCCTCTTGCAGCCCTTCACCTCATGGACATCACTGTCCTGTTGTCAAATGTTTGCTTTTCCTGCTTCCACTCCCAGATCATCCAAAGAAGTCAGACAGACTGGGAAGCTTGGCTTGGCTTTTGCTATCCATCACTTTTGTTTTCTTCATTGGAAGCAGTAAATCTTTCTCTTTTTGATCTTTCTTCAGATTCCTTTTTGTTTTCTTTTTAACATCTGTGGAATTTTTTCCTATTTCAAGATTCTTTGGCTGTTAGCTTTTCTGGACTTATTCCCACATATTTATGATGATTTGTATAATTTTTTTTATTATCTACTCTTTCTTTTAATAAAGACACTTCCTTTGCTTAATCTTAAGATTTATTGTACTGTCACTATTTTAACTAATTACAAAAGGAATGTATGAGAAGAATTAAAACATTCCAAATATTTATATTATAGAAAACTTTCTCCAAGTCTATCTTTAAAGATATCACAAGGTATTTCCTTTAGACCTCTCAGCTCACAGCAGAGTTCCTCATGCAACCAACCATTTTCTTCTCTGTTAGGATAATTTTCAGTGGCATAGACTGAATGTCAAATTTAATGATGGAATTTTTCTCTGAACTTTTTTTTAAATTTTTTTTTTATTTTTGACAGGCAGAGTGGACAGTGAGAGAGAGAGACAGAGAGAAAGGTCTTCCTTTTTGCCGTTGGTTCACCCTCCAATGGCCGCCGCGGTAGGCGCGCTGTGGCCGGCGCACCGCGCTGATCCGATGGCAGGAGTCAGGCGCTTCTCCTGGTCTCCCATGGGGTGCAGGGCCCAAGCACTTGGGCCATCCTCCACTGCACTCCCTGGCCACAGCAGAGAGCTGGCCTGGAAGAGGGGCAACCGGGACAGGATCAGTGCCCCGACCGGGACTAGAACCCGGTGTACCAGCGCCGCAAGGCGGAGGATTAGCCTAGTGAGCCGCGGCACTGGCCTTCTCTGAACTTTTGTAAACAATACCTTTTTCGTGTCTCCTCTCTTGAGAGAGAGAGAGAAAGAGAGAGATCTTTCATCTGCTGGTTCACTCCCCAAATGGCTGCAATGGTCAGGGCTGGGCAAGGCTGCTTCATCCAGGTCTCCCACATGGGTGCAGGGGCTTAACCACTTGGGCCATCTTCCGCTGCTTTCTCAGGTGCATTGGCAGGGAGCTGGATCGGAAGTAGAGCAACTGGAATTTGAACTGGCACCCATATGGGTTGCCGGTGTTGCAGATGACAGTTTAACCCTCTGTGCCACAGTGCAGGCCCCTCTCATGTCTTCTACCTAGGTTTGACTACCTTCAGCTTTCTCCTCCTCATTATCAGTTTTTATGGCTCAGCTTTTAAAAGGAAGGATTTGAACTACTCTTCAAAGAGTTTGTGGGAAATGGAATTAAAAGGGAAGTTTATTTGGGTGCACAATTTTTTGAAATCCATACAGATTTTTCATATGCATCACGCAGTCCTTTTTATGATTCTACCATCAATAGGAAGCCACACAGGTAGACAACATTTTCAGAAGTCAGGGATCACAGATGTGTCCCAAGAATCAGCCTTGAGAGAGTCAGAGGCAGATTTAGAATCTAGTTGATTGTTGAACCTTCTTAACAACTCATGGGGGACATCAGTAGTTGAGGACAACATGGAAACTGGTTTAGAAAGCTAGAATCTTATTAGACAGCATTGGGTGACTGTATTCTCTTTGTCTCTACTATATATATACATATGTATATATGTATATATATAGCATATATATACTATATATATGTATATATGTGTATATATAGTATATATACTATATATGTATATATGTATATATATAGTATATATGTATATATATGTATATATATATATACACACACATACATATGAGCCATATAGTCCATATATATACATATACACATATAGGACCATGGCATTTGAAGGCAGGTGGGTAAGCTGCCTTTGAAATACTACCTATTATTTTGTGTGTTCAGGACTCCACTTTAATGGACATGGCACTAACTCCCCTTTATGGAGGCTTCTACTGGAGCTACCATGTTCGTTCATGCTTTTATTCAACAAAATTTACTAGGGGCTGCATCTGACACATTCTAGGATCTGGAGGTACAGCAATGAGTAAAACATCCCTGTCCTCACACAGCTCAGGTTCTGGTAGAGAGACTTACACATTAAGCAAAATGAATATGTAGTTTGCCAGATGAGACAAGTGATAGAGAAAAATAAAGCAGGAAAGTGCTGTGGTAGGGGCTAGAATGGGCAAGGTGCTGTGTTTTATGGGTGGTCAGGAGTGACTTCATCCAGAGGATTTTTAGACTTGGGTCAACACAAGATGATTTAAATTGAGGGTGTGGAATAAGGAGTGGGGAAAAAGGCCTGTTAGAAGCAAGAGAGAAGAAAGTAAAAGAAGGATGTACAGCCAGAGAAAGAGACAGAGAGAAGGGGAGACAGAGATGGAGAGAACTTCCTAGGTTCTGACGAGTAGTCCAGCATACATCTGACAAATCCTTTTATTCCCTCCCCTCCCCAGCCCAAGCTGTTTTCTGGTGCTTCTGACCAGAGACCCAACTCATTTGTGTAGAGTAAGTTCACCTGTGAATTCGCAGTTTCCCACTGTGGGAGATGTTGGTTGCCTCAGAAGATGAGAGTTTGGCATTTCTGATGCCAACAATGCAGGTCTGAAGCAGAGTAGAATGGCTTTTGCTGTGTCCTAGCATCCCAGAAACCAAGTGTGTGGTAACTGTCTATTTCGTTGTTTTCTTTAAATCAAGTCAACTCTGATTTTGCACTGGCTTGGGGAAGAATCCGAAGGTAAGCCTTATTTGTCACTCTTGATTCTGCCCTCCCTTGGCCTTTCCCACCCTAGAGTCACAGGGAGTTAGAGAAGCTTACTGCTGGCTACACAACTAGGAAAGAGTCCTCTACTCTCCAAGTCTCTGTTGTTCAAGCCTGCAACCTTTCCTTAAAGTCCCTGGCTCTCAGTTCTGTGCTAAGAGGAGAAAATAGAAATGATTTTATGAGGCTAAAGGATGCCTTACACTCTAGGGTGCAGCCATCCCTTCTAAAGTTTTGCCACTTTTTTGGAAAGGGGAAAATCTTGAAGCAGGCTTAATGCCAATATTTCAGTTTCCCTCTCCTTATTCTCACAATAATTCTCTTCTCTTCTGGCCTCCAAGACACTCTCCTGCATAATCTTTTCAGTTAGCCTAGGCTTTTAGAATAGCCCAGTGACTTCCTTCTAAGGGTTTCATCACTTCAGAGTCTTTTTACAATTCCAAATATTGTGGTAAATATACACGGACTCAACCCGCGAGGCTCGCACATTGCTGGGATGGTGGGGTGTGCTAGAAGAAGCACCTGAGACAAGTTTCAGTGAATGTCCGCTGTATTAACGACCATACACACTTTTAAAGGACAGGCAGAAGGGGCATAACTAATTCAGAGCAATATTAATTCTATAGGGTAGAACTGATATTGGTGCCACTATGCTTCTCCAATCAGCTGATTGGCAGAAGACGGGGGTCGGGGGAAATGTGCCTGGGGCTCCCGCCGCCTGCCAGCAGTCAAGCTAACTGTATGGGCTAGCCAGGCAGTCTCCCAGGATCTCTATCTATCTATCTATCTATCTATCGATAACATATAAGTAATAACACACATATATTATATATGTGTAATAACATACATATATATTACACATATATGTAATAATAACCCTGCTTTCACAATTTTAAATGTATAGTTCTGTGGCATTAAGTATTTCACACTGGTTTGTACCCCAAGGTTTCATTAGAGTCTAGTGATCTAACTGAAATGCGGGGGGGGGGGGTGTGTGAAAATATAGTCAGAGGGGCCAGTGGCATGGCACAGCAGGTTAAGGTGCCACTTGCAGTGCTGGCATCCTATATGGGCACTGGTTCGTGTCCCAGCTGCTCCACTTCGGACCCATTTTCCTGCTGGTGCACCTGGGAAGGTAGCAGACAATAGCCCAAGTGCTTGGGCCCCTGCCACCCATGTGGGAGACCTGCCTGCAGCTCCTGGATCCTGGCTCCCAGCTTTGACCTGGCCTAGTCCAGACTATTTGGGGAATGGACCAGTGAGTGGAAGATCTCTCTATCTCTCTCTGTGTGTCTCTCCATCTCTCTCTCTCTCTCTCTCTCTCTCTCTCTCTAACTCTGCCTTTCAAAGAAACAAATAATCCTAATAAAAATATAGGCAGAAATAAATATTATATTTATTATCATTTATTTATTTGTTTGAAAGAGGTTGCAACCACTAGTTCACTCTCCAAATGCTCAAAGAACCAAGTCTTGGGCAAAACCAAAGCCAGGAGCGAGAAACTCAATCCAGCTTTCTGGGTCTCCATGCAGGCATGGACCCAGGTAACCGAGCCATTGATTATCTGCTGCCTCCCAGAATGCTCATTAGCAGGAAGCTGGAATCAGGAGCAGAGCCAGGACTTAAACCCAGACATTCCAAATGGGATGCGGATAGTCCAAGTGATGTCTTCACTGTGCACCAAACACCCACGCTGAATATTGTATTTAAGCTACTGTTTTTCATGCATTTGTTGCATGAATGGGAGCACATTAAAATGGGGTCCCCCATTGGGTGATTCTGAGTACCTAGGAGGTATCATTAGATATTAGTTTTTTTGTTTTTTTTTGTTTTTGACAGGCAGAGTGGATAGTGAGAGAGAGAAACAGAGAGAAAGGTCTTCCTTTTTGCCGTTGGTTCACTCTCCAATGGCCACTGCGGCCGGCGCATCTCGCTGATCCGAAGCCAGGAGCCAGGTGCTTCTCCTGGTCTCCCATGCAGGTGCAGGGCCCCAGGACTTGGGCCATCCTCCACTGCCTTCCCGGGCCATAGCAGAGAGCTGGCCTGGAAGAGGGCAACCGGGATAGAATCCGGCTCCCCAACCGGGACTAGAACCCGGTGTGCCAGTGCCGCAAGGCATAGGATTAGCCTGTTAAGCCACGGCGCTGGCCAGATATTAGATATTAATGCCCAAGAGGATGATGAGAAGAAAGGGTGGTGTAGGAAAACAGCGAATACAAACTCTCACACAGTGCTCACAATACCATTTACTGTGTCTGGAGCAGATGTGATGTGAGAAATTGTCCTCCACTCTGCTGTGTACTAGAACTAAAACAATACTCCTGAATTTTGTTGGGGGGGGGAGTGAATGACTTTAAAAAAAAAAGATTTATTTATTTGAAAGAGTGACACAGAGAGAGAAGGAGAGGCAGAGAGAAAGAGAGAGGTCTTCCATCCGCTGGTTCACCCCCTAATTGGCCACAGCGGCCAGAGCTGAGTGGATCAGAAGCCAGAGGCCAGGAACGTCTTCCATGTCTCCCACGCGGGTGCAGGAGCCCAAGGACTTGGGCCATCTTCTATTGCTTTCTCAGGCCATTGCAGAGAGCTGGATTGGAAGAGGAGTAGCTGGGTCTTGAACCAGCGCCCATATAGGATGCCCGCACTGCAGAGGGCGGCCTTATCCGCTATGCCACAGTGCCAGTTCCGGAGTGAATAACTTTTAAAGAGAAGGTCTCTAATAGAAATTGGTTTATGAATTGCAATAATACCTTTTCACATCTAACTGACGTTTGTTTAGGAATGCAACCCACAGTTACTGTTAAAAATCTTAGACTTGTGCAGAAACCACTGTGGGGCAGAGGGCTCTTGGAGGTGCATAGGGGTGCCCAAGGGTAATCCAAATAAGCCAAAGTAAGGTGCCATTGGTTTGGCCTAGAAGTTTGGGAAAATGAAGATCTTGTGTTCATTTATTCATTCCCGAATATTTATGTAAGCGTCGACTACATGAGGCGCTTGGGATACTCAGGGCACAGGGCCCGTGGCTTCTTTGCGCCAATACAGTTTACATTGCGGGGTGTATTTTAATTCTGAGCGGTGATTCCAAGGACACAACCCAACGAATGACGCACTGAGCCGAGGACGTCGCGAGCAAAGGCCACAGGCAAAGGCCGAATTTCAAGTCTGCTATTCTTGGATGTTGGGTTCTCTTAGTTCTGGAGGCGGGGTGGCAGCGCGGAGTGAGAGTCCTTGCCTGAAACACTGCTTTGGCGTTTGGGTAAGCAGCTCAGGGCTGCAGCTCCAAATTACCCCTGCGTAACTAACCCCACGAAGCGGACAGCGTCAGTGGAGAGAAATGACTTCACCAATCCCGCAGAGGCCTGTAACGAATGCCGTGGACTACACTTCCCACAAACCCTTGCGACCCCCCGCCTGTCTTCCCAGCTTCGAAGTCTGAGAGAGGGGTGTCGGGCGCGCTTTGGTGCGTCATCAGCGTGCGCCTCCAGGATAAAAAGCCCGCCTGCGTTAGAAAAGCATGGCCGCTACCGAGGCAGAGATCGGGCCGGCTGTGGAAAGAGTCACAGCCCCAGTGCCTGAAACGGCAGAAACAGCAGCAGGCACGGCCACAACCTCGCCAGCGACGGCTGCCGCCGCGATAGTCGCGGCAGCGGCCAGGACCGGAACCGAAGCCACGGCCTCCAAGGCCGCTTTGGCTACCAAGCTGCTGTCCCTGAGCGGCGTGTTCGCCGTGCGCAAGCCCAAAGGGCCCACTTCAGCCGAGCTGCTGAATCGGTTGAAGCAGAAGCTGTTGGCAGGTACTGCAGCCCGGGTGGGGCCCGGGCTGAGGCGGTCGCCGCGAGAGGGGAAGCACACCAGGCTTTTTGCGACGCCCGTGGATAAAGAGATAAAAGAAAGGGAGAATGGCAGCTGAACTCTGGACCGAAGTGTGAGGCGTCTCGGGCCTGGCCTTGCCCAGCTGTGACCTCCTGTAGCCTGGTGGGCAGTCGTTCTTACGGGGGGAAAGAAAACTGAGCAATCCCCAAGTTTACCCATAAGCCTCTGCCCTTGGACATGCGGACCGACTTTTATGTTCCGATCTCTCAAGAGGCTTTTGTTGGTTCCTGTGGATGAGGCCCAGCCAAAGGAAGCACTGGCTCTGTACCCCCAAAGTTGCATCTTAGCCAAGACTTACTGCGCTGGTTTCCACATTTTAGTAAGCATAAACATTTCCTAAAATTGCAGATGCTAATCCCTGTCCTCCTAGAAATTGTGGTTATGAGGATCTAGGTTATTTTTAGGAAATTCGTTTTTACGCAAGAGATTCTGGTGTACGTCTGTGCCACGTTTTTGAGGACCACTAAATAGAACTTGGTCACTTTTCTCAGAGTGTTCTTTTTGCATCTGTTTATTCATATACACCGGAGAAGTATTAGGAAAACCCGAAGGATCACACAGTTCATCAGGCCAGAGTTCATCTCAGAGAGTGGCTTCAATGAATCTAGTTTATTGGACGCCTACACTCAGCAAGAGCTACAGTGTCCTGTAGAAACAGGGGTGAAAGATGTGGTCTCTTTGAGCTCATAGCCTAGTAATTTCTTTAGCCTTTGGTGATAGAACGAGCTGGGTTTTTTAAGGCCCTCTGGAATTTGGCCCTCGCCTGTCTTGCCATTAAATCAGTACAAGAACTTTTACAATTTTTTTTTTTTTTAAGATTTATTTATTTATTTGAAAGGCAGAGTTACAGAGAGGCACAGTCAGGGAGAGAGAGAGGGAGAGAGAGGTCCTCCATCTGCTGGTTCACTCCCCAAATGGCTGCAATGGCCAGAGCTGGGCCACTCTGAAGCCAGGAGCCAGGAGCTTCTTCCAGGTCTCCCATGTGGGTGCAGTTGCCCAACTGCTGCTTTCCCAGGCCATAGCTGAGAGCTGGATTGGAAGTGGAGCAGTTGGGACTCAATCCGGTGCCCATATGGGATGCTGGCACTGCAGGTGATGCCTTTACCTGCTGTGCCACAGCACCGGCCCAAAACTTTTACAGGATGGCTGTCAAACTTGACATGTTTTTAAAATGCAAGAGCAAATTATTCTGATAGGAATTTGTCTATTATAACTGGCACAATACAGGTTTAAATGTGTAGATATACTCTTGGGGGTGTTTAATTTCTCTGTGATTCCTACTCATTCTTTTGTTAAGCTTTCCTTATACTCTATTGCCTGTAAGCATGGTTCATAAAGAGGGTGTTGAAGCCAGGAAATACTTCAAGGGTGAGCATTGTGGTGCTGTTGTAGTTTTTCCCCTTTAAAGAATTGCTGCTTTTGTTGGCCCAATTTGTTAGCTGAACTACAGCGCTTTTGATCCTCAGGGTAATGATTACTATTCTCTCAGACAAGTTTCTGGCAGAATCAAAGCCATAACCTGGCCTTCTACTTAAAATTTCTTGTTGAAACTAGGTCAAAACTGATCGTTTCAAGGCTGTTGCTATGCCATTTTCTGGAAGCTACTCATTCAGATGTAGACATTCTCATTATTCTGTATTTCTTATTGCTTGTGATTGATCTATTCTATATTTGTGTTAGCTGGGCTGGGGCTTTCCAAATGCCATTCTCACTATATAGAATTCCCTGGACAGGTTCTTAAAAGATAGCCACAGTCTGATGGCAGCCAGATTTGACAGCCACAGATTTAGGCCATAGCCAGTGGTTGTGGCCTCCAATAACTTTCCTTGCCTTTCCTTAAATTGATTCCTGTTGCACTACAATCCCCACCCTTCTCTCAGTCCTTCAGGGCCTGAATTAGTGATCATTCATCCATGAATACTTGGTTCAGTGGAATAAACCAAATTCTGAAATTGTAGTGGTATATGTGTGCACGTTAGAGATAAAATTTGGCACAAGGAAGACAGGGAATGTATAAAGCCTTGTCAAGTTGCAGATACAGAGTTCCCCAGAAGGTTTCTATAAACTCATGGGTGAGGAGCCCCAGTGGGTTACAGTGGAAGGGGAAGCATGGGAAGTCTGGGCCTGGTCTTAGAGGTTTCCATCAAAGCAGACAGTCATGCCTTCCCGAGCAGGATGATGTCACAGTCAGAGTGACACCAGGACTATTTCAGTTACCACGCTTCTGACAGTTACACTGTGGGCTCAGCAACCCAGCCATCCTGTTTGCCATCTAGTCTGACTTCTTTACTTCTATTGCTTTGCTTCCCCCGTCCTCCCTTTTCATGCCCTTTCACCCTGTTTTCTGTCTTCTCAGTGCCAGTGCTGATAAGATTTGATGGGATTGGGGATCTTGATCAGTCCAGCTGTTCCTGCTCCTTTCTCCTTCGTCATTCAAAGTCTAGTAGCCAGTGTTCTCAGTCCCTTGTTGTGTGTAGTCATGGTCTTGTTGACCTCACTGTGTTTGTAGTTCCCGTTGCATTTTCAGATAACATTATTTCATTTTTATCTTTACAGTAGTAATATGAGATAAGCCAGGTTTGGCGTCCTCTTTTTTAGAAATCTAAATATTTCAAAAATGCCATCTACTTCCCATATAACCTTTTGTTGGGCTTATCTTCTTGAATGAACTGAGAGTTTTGATTAGGAAATGGGACAATGAGTCCAGGTAGCCGGGGAACACAGCGTACCTAGATGTAGCCCTGCATGCATGTACTCCCAGTAGTTCATGGAGGTGACTGTGGCAATCTCATTAGCGAAAACACCATGGAATGGAAAAGACTTAGAGGTGGAAATTGAAGACTTTTGAAGCTAGCTGTCCATATCAAGCTTAACTTCTGACAGCCCACTCCTATCAGGGATTTACTGATTTTTGTTTGTTTGTTTGTTTTGCAGGTTAGCATTTCTCTCTCTCTCTCTCTCTCTCTATTTATTTATTTGAAAGTCAGAGTTACAGAAAGAGGTAGAGACAGAGATCTTCCATCCCCTGATTCACTCCCCAAGTGGTTACAATGGAGCCAGGAGCTTCTTCTGGGGCCCCCACATGGGTGCAGAAGCCCAAGCACTTGGGCCATCTTTCACTGCTTTTCCCAGGCCATTAGCAGGGGAGCAGAATTGGAAACAGAGCAGCCGGTTCCCATATGGGATGCAGGCGTCACAAGTGGTAGCTTTAACTGCTATGCTGCAATGCTGACCCCAGGTTAGCTTATGTATTTACAGACATTTTTAAAAATGAATTTTTCCTTAGGAAGTGAATTTTAGTTTGAAGATAATTAATTTTGGAATACCATTTCTTTGTAATTTAGGGAGTATTTGTACATTTTGAAATCTGTTCCTTGCTGGTAGTGTGGTCATATTCCTAATACATCAAGTTTGTATAACACTTTTTGTTTTGAATACAATTGCACCCCCCCCCCCCGTATTTATGGAGAGACTACTTCTTTTATTTTAGTAATTATCTTTTTTCATCCCAACTACTCTCATAGAAGCTGGAATGCCTCATAAAGAATGGACCAAAAGGAAAAAACAGACTTTGAAGATTGGGCACGGAGGGACTCTAGACAGTGCAGCCCGAGGAGTACTGGGTAAGAAGCATAACAAGAAGTTTAATATAACTCATTTTATATCAGAAATAAAATGTCACTTGAGAGCCAGTAAGCATGATTAAGGCCATGCCATTTTCAGTTTACTTTGGAATGTTTCAGATTGGCTGGATTTTTAAGCGATGTCATCTTTTAAAGAAGCACTGAAGTTAACAGAGCATGCCTGAAATTGCTCTCTTTAGAAAGACCTCCCCCTCGGCTAGCCTTTGGGAACTTGGGGAGTGCTCCCACCTTTTCCATCTGATAAGGATTGTTTGCTGTGTCTTGGCTGTGTGAACACCTGCTTTTCTTCTAGGAACCTGTTGTATTATACCAGGCAGAAGGTACCTGGGTGACCATTCCCTCAACCCACCAATTAAAAACCTGAACACTGAGTTTTAGATGAGCTTCCTGGAGATAACCATTGTAAATGTGCTTCTGCTTTTCTCACTGTTGGAGAGAGGAGCATATTCAAGTGTCCCAGCCTCACAGGAGGAGCAGAATGAGGAAGCAGGTTCATGGGTTTCTCTAATGTCTCTTCCCTTGATGATCCAACTGTGTATTCGTGCTATAGGACTTAGTAAAGCTTAGCCACATATGATTCTTTGAACATGGGCTGGTCTTGGGGACTGCTTGCATCTGTTCTGCATCTGTTTAAATTCATTTCTGAGTCCAGCTGTCTTGAGAAGGTGAACCATATAGTTCATTCTTTTTTTTTTTTTTTTTTTTTAAGATTTATTTATTTATTTGAAAGGCATAGTTACAGAGAGAGAGACAGAGATATCTTCCATCTGCTGGCTCACTCTCCAAAATGGCCACAACAGCTGGGGCTGGGCCAGGCTGAAGCCTGGAGCCTGGAATTCCATCTGGGTCTCCCATGTGTGTGGCAGGGGACCAAGCACCTGGGCCATCATCCACTCCCTTCCCAAGTGCATTAGCAGGGAGCTGGATTGGAAGTGGAGCAGCTGGAACTTGCACTGCATCCATAAGGGAAGCTGGCATCACAGGCAGCAGCTTAACCCACTATGCCATAACATCAGCCCCAACCATATAGTTCTAGAGATGTATTAGTGGGCCACTCAATGCCTATGGAGGAAAAATTGGTACAATTGATTGAGGGTAGAAAAATCATTTATTTTCTGTTTCACTCTGGTAGAGGCTCTGAAGTTTCTGTTTATGGACTGCTAGAGTGTGTCGCCACATGCTAGGATGTATTTTCCAAGCTTTTTCTGTAGCTGAATCCATAGTCACAGAAATACATACATTGGGATTACCTCCCGTCATCACTACCTTTGCCTCCTTTCCCACATACTAGAAACAGACTTTTATGGACCATTACTTACACGTTCATGTGCTCTGCTGTTCTATATTTCACATAATTTCATTTTTTGAAAATATTGGTCTGGAGGTTGGCATTGAGCCTAGTGGTTAAGATGCCCACATCAGAGTGCCTGGGTCTGATTCCTGGCTCTGGCTCCAGCGACTCCAGCTTCTGGCTAAGGCAGACCCTGGGAGGCAGTAGTGATGGCTCAGGCAGTCGAGTTCCTGCCACTCATGTGGGAGACCTGGATGGCATTTCTGGCTTTCAGCTTCAACTGTTTGTATGCATTTGGGGAGTGAACCAATGGATAGGAGCCATCTGCTCTTTCTCTCCCACATAAATAAAAATTTAACAACAACAAAAAAATACAAATGTTGATCTGGAACCCATTAAGTTGATTTCATGATACACTAATGTGTTTTGACTCACATTTTGTAGAATACTGTGCTGTAATATCTAATCCATTTTATTAGAGCTAAAATTAGATAAAAACAAACCAAAACCTTATCAGAGCTATCGAATGGAAATGCATGTTTATTTAAAAGAAAAGGATAAAATTGATGAGGGAAATGATTTTTTTCCAAGAAAATTAGACTATTGATTTTAGTTCATGTTGGCAAAAATATTGTTAATTGTGATGTACCAAAAATCAGTAGAAAATACACTTTCCTGAATTAGAACACTTGACTAGGCAAATTCTGATAATTTAAAGTTTCAGACTCACCTAAAAATCAATGATAACAAGTATTCATTGAACACTTACTGTGTGTGAGGTCCTTGATTTAGGGCATTCATAAATTTTGTACTTTAATCCTTGGTGTAACCTTTAAGGTAAGTATTATTACGGTTTGAATATCCCTTATATGACATGCTTGGGACTAGAAGCACTTTTGATTTTTTTCAGACTTTAAAATATTTGCGTATATGTGATGAGATACCTTGGGGAGAGGACCCAAGCTTAAACATGATATTCATTTATGTTTCATATACACCTTATGCACATGGCCTGAAGGTAATTTTATACAATATTTTTAGTGCATCTGTGCTTTGACTGTGGCCTCCATTTGAAGGTTTAATTTATATTTGGTCACACAGAGACTTCTATGATTATATAGTATGTTTATGTGTCAAATTTATTAATTCTTTGTCTAATACCTATGGTTTCTAATGAAAAATAAAAATTTTACAAATTGTATGTATTTAGTCACAGAATAAGAGATATTTATTGTGTTAAGTAGCAGTTTTGAGGGCTGGTGTCGCGGCTCAATAGGCTAATCCTACGCCTGCAGTGTTGGCACCCCAGGTTCTAGTCCCGGTCGGGGCGCTGGATTCTGTCCTGGTTGCCCCTCTTCCAGGCCAGTTCTCTGCTGTGGCCCGGGAGTGCAGTGGAGGATGGCCCAAGTCCTTGGGCCCTGCACTGGCCTGGGAGACCAGGAGGAAGCACCTGGCTCCTGGCTTCGGATCAGCGCGGTGCACCGGCTGCAGCACGCTGGCGACAGTGGCCATTGTGGGGTGAACTAACGGCAAAGGAAGACCTTTCTCTCTGTCTCTCTCTCTCACTGTCCATTCTGCCTGTCAAAAAAAAAAAAAAAAAAAAAGTAGCAGTTTTGTGAATTTATGAGAAATTACTTTTATTTATTTATTTTTATTTATTTAAAGAAAGAGTCACACTTCCCTGTGCTGGGTTACCCCCCAAATGCATGCAGCGCCAAGCATTTGGGGAGTGAAGTCAGGAGCTTAGAACTCGATCTGTCTCTCCATGTGGGTGGCAGAGACCCAGGTACTTGCACCATTACCTGTTAGCACTCCGGGTTCGTGCATTAACAGGAGTCTAGAATCAGAAGCAGACCCGGGACTCAAACTCATGAACTCCAATATAGGATGTAGGCATCCCATGTGGAGTCTCAACCGCTGTGCCAGACACCTACCGGTGAGTAGCAGGGAAGCAGAGGTAGGTTTTTAAGCCTCAGCAAGAGAGGAGGAGGGGCAAAGAGAGAATCCTTAACATAATGTTGAGTTCAAAGATCTTTAGAGCCACGCAGTACCCTCCTAGAACTGGAGGGTTCACTCCATTAAGGGTCTCCTTAATGACACACCCAGCATATTTCAGTTGTGTTAAAATGTCCACATCCAGCTTGTTGTCCGGACTGCTCCTGCAGAGTAAACCCTGTCAAAGCAGTCACACGGAGGGGAGCAGTCACTCTGAGCGCCAGTCAGATCAGCCTGGCACACCTAAACAGGACTTAAATGGCCACTAGTCCCAAAGGGGGCCTCTGCACAGGGCGTTGCAGGTGATAACAGCGAGTGACCGTTTGTCTCCACCAGATCTTCCCCAGCCTCAAGCCCCTATTTACAGTTCCCAGAAAAGGCTGCCCACAACTTAGTGGCACAAGTCTCCTCCCTGCCCACCTGCCGACCACCACCCACCCACACTGGACACCACCGAGGTTTATTTATTTATTTGAAAATCAGAGCTACATTGAGAGAAGGAGAGACAAAGAGAGATTGATCTTCCATCCTCTGGTTCACTCCTCAGACGACTGCAATGGCCAGGGCTGAGCTAGGCCGAAGCCTGGAGCCAGGAGCTTCATCTGGGTCTCCCATGTGAATGCCCCGGGGCCAACACTTGGGCCATCCTCAGCTGCTTTTCCCAGGCCATTAACAGGGAGCTGGATCAGAAGTGAATCAGCTGGGACATGAACCAGTGCCTGTATGGAATGCTGCTGTTGCAGCCAGTGGCTTAACCCAGCACTCCACAATTCTGGCCCCCATATTATCTTAATTTCCCACATACTTTTTTGAAGTCCCTTTGTATACCCTTTCATCATGAATCACTTAAAATGGAAACTAAATTTCTCTATGCTACTTTAAAATTGTTTTTAAAGTTCTAAAACTTAAAAAAGTAGTGGACAAATTTAGAAAACACCCAAAAAGGTTGAAAAGTAAAGACTTACTCATTTTCCATGCTCTAGCAATAATCACTGCTAACATTTTGCTATGTTCTCTTCTAGCTTTTTGTCTATACATTTTTTTTTTAAAGATTTATTTATTTATTTGAAAGAGTTAAACAGAGAAGGAGAGGCAGAGAAATAGAGAGGTCTTCCATCTGCTGGTTCACTCCCCAACTGGCCACAATGGCCAGAGCTGCGCCAAAGCTGTGCCGATCCGAAGCCAGGAACCAGGAGCTTCCTCTGTGTCTCCCACGTGGGTGCAGGGACCCAAGACTTCGGCCATCTCCTACTGCTTTTCCAGCTCATAGCAGAGAGCTGGACTGGAAGTGGAACAGCCAGGGCTCGAACTGGTGCCCATATAGGATGCTGGCACTCATCTCTTAAAAAAAAAGTTGATCTCTACTGTGTGTACTTTTATGTCCTTTAAGCCTTATAAGCATTTTTTGTTAGTTACAAACTACTGTTAGCATTTTTAACAACTTCATAATATGCTGTCAATGTAGGTAAAGAACAATTCATTTATTTCTGTATTTGAGATCATTGATGTTATTACTAGAATTTTGTTAGAACTGATTTTGTAAAGAACACCTTTATGAATAGAACATTTTCTTTGTCTTGGATTAAAATAGATTCCTAGAATTGTAAACCTACAGATCTTCTAAGATGATCAGAAGCATGCTAGAACTGCAATAATGGCAGTAGGAACTCCAACTGTAGAAAAGTTTGGCAATACAAGTATATAGTACTCTTGCTTGTCTTGAAGTAGCTCTTCTCATAAGCAATTTCTGTCTTTCTGATTTGAGAATGGAATAGTAGAACACTGGATAGGTTTTGGAGATACCAGATTTTTTACACAGAAGACAATTGAGCGAGCACAGGAAATTTGGGAGCTAGCAAGAGGTTAGTAATCATGACATAGTGCCTAGAAAACTCTGTTCTGTAAGTTGTCCACACTTTACCAGAACACGCGTTTTCCTCCCACTTTTTTGTTTTTTTTTTTTCTTCATCTAAGCTGCTCATCTCTGTTGTCACCTTTAGTTGTAGAAATTTTGCTGACCTTTGTGGGTTCAGGTGAACTTCTGTCTCCCGCAGTGAAGCCTGCACACTTGCTCTTTTCTGCTCCTAATGTAAAACTTCCTTCATTCTCTGTAGTTTTTGTTAACATTCAGGTAGATTAAGTACAGTAAGTACTTACACAATAAATAATAAAATTTTGAGTGTTTTGGGGAAAAAAGCTAACTAAAAATTCTGTTCATGACACTGTCCCTGGAATTTGTATTCATATCCTCAATTGAAAAGCTGCGGTTGACTGGGTCCCAACTGCAGATAATTTTTCTGCATATCACTGCTGAATTAGTCTTCCTAAAATTCTGCCTGCACTGTTAATTTCAGTGGGCCTTGATGTTTCTTAGGTGTAAAATAAAAGAGTTACGCTGGGTATAATATGATCTTTTAAATTTTATCATTCTGGATCAGTTCACTAGCTTAGAAGCCATCATCATTTCAGCTTATCTACCATGATACAGTCAAGCTTGTCATCTGCTTTTAAGACACCCTAAATGCTTGTTGGTAAACCCTTGTGCTCATCCTTATATCTGAGAATTTGTGCAGTTGGTTCCTTCTTTAGAACATGCTTCCATTCTGTGTTCATGTTCCATACATCCTTCACGGCCTACCTGGGACTGTTGGAAGTGCTTGAATGATGCATTCTTTGGCCTCCCTACACTGCGCTCCACTTCTCTTCATTTTGACGTTTGATCATACGCTAGCATTGTGTTGTTTGGCATTAGTCACTCATTAACTCAGGCAGCAATTTTGAGCATCGTGATTTTCTATATTTGATTTTCCCACCAAGCCTATAAGCTCTTTCAAAATAAGGAAATGTCTTTCAGATTTCTATTAGAAATATTGCTCTTTGAAAAAAAATAAAATAAATAAAGTTGGTTTTCTTTTTTTTTTGGCTTTTTGTTTTTTACAAAAAAAAAAAAAAGGTATTCCTCTTGGGACTGTGTGCATGGTGGCTGTTCAAAAAATACTGATTGGGGCCCAAGCCCTTGGGCCCTGCACCCCATGGGAGACCAGGAGAAGCACCTGGCTCCTGCCATCGGATCAGCGCGGTGCGCCGGCTGCAGCGGGCTACCGCGGTGGCCATTGGAGGGTGAACCAACGGCAAAAGGAAGACCTTTCTCTCTGTCTCTGTCTCACTGTCCACTCTGCCTGTCATAAAAAAAAAAAAATACTGATTGGGGATTCAATTGAATGGAGCCAAATTCCATTGAATCTTTGTTATCATTCAAGGTTTTTGTCTGATCAGTATCTTTTTTTTTTTTTTTTTTGACAGGCAGAGTGGACAGTGAGAGAGAGAGACAGAGAGAAAGGTCTTCCTTTGCCTGCCGTTGGTTCACCCCCCAATGGCCGCCATGGCTGGCGTACTGCAGCTGGCACACTGCGCTGATCCGAAGGCAGGAGCCAGGTGCTTCTCCTGGTCTCCCATGGGGTGCAGGACCCAAGCACTTGGGCCATTCTCCACTGCACTCCTGGGCCACAGCAGAGAGCTGGCCTGGAAGAGGGGCAACCGGGACAGAATCCAGCGCCCCGACCGGGACTAGAACCCGGTGTGCTGGCGCCGCAGGCGGAGGATTAGCCTGTTGAGCCGCGGCGATGGCCAATGATCAGTATCAATAGGTCTTGTCATTTGAAGAGTCTTGTGCCCTTTAGTGGATACTGAGGCAGGCAGTTTTGATCTTTGTCATTCAACTGGTCTGAATACTGCGAGATAAAGGAGCAGTGGGAGTGTGTGTCATAGAAGTTAAGGTGGTTGGGAGGAGACTTCATGAATGAGAGGAGACTTGAGCTAGACTTTGAAAGGTGAACTTTGAATGCTAAGTTGGTATATTGGAAGCTTTTGGCTCCTAATAAGATTGTTGGGGGGCATTCTAGTCTGCAAAATGGGGTTTCAAGAAATGGTTATAAATGATATGGATCAGGGGCTGGCATGGTGGTACAGTGGGTTAAGCTGCCACCTGCTTCGTTGCCATCTGCTTCACATCCCATGAGTGCTGATTTGAGTCCTGGCTGCTCCACTTCCTATCCAGCTCCCTGCGAGTACACCTGGGAAGGCAACAGAAGATGGCCATACTTGGAGTTCCAGGTTCCTGGCTTGGCCCAGCCCTGGCCATTGCAGCCATCTGGGAAGTGAACCAGCAGATGGAAGATTCCTCTCTGTCTCTCCCTCTCTCTCCGTAATCTGCCTTTCAAAGAAATAAATGAATATTTAAAAAGAATGTTATGAATTAGGAGAGGAAGAGATGGGATGTAAAACGGTCAGTTTCGCAGTGACTTAGGCTGGTGGCCAAGGGCAGAGAGCCTCCATGAGTAAGGTGGCAGGGAGAATGAAAAGGAAAGGCGTCTAATGCTACACAATTTAATTTGAATTTTAACTCTGTCTTGTACTAGTAGTTGGGAGATGCTGGGAAAAATTCTGAACATCTGAGTGTCTGCATTTCCTCATCTATAAAATTGGGATTACTTTTTGAGTAATTACCTTTTGGGATTGTTAGAAGGATTAAGTGAGATAAAGAATGGAAAGCATTTTGATTAGAATCTCATACATGTTAAGCTCACTGAATATCAGCTATGTCATATATTGTTGGTAATTTTTCATTTTCCAGTCGTTTCTTCTAGTCTCCTCATATAGTTCTGAATTGTGGTTGTTACATTGTGATCTTATACACCACTATATGTGATGATGATAAATTCTTCAATTCTTATAAAAAGTTGTCAGCTCTTAATTAAAGAAATCCTCTCAGCCTCACCTGGGGGAATGTGTTGTTTTAAGGATAAATAATAGTTGAAACTGAAGAGAAAGGGGGCCATTATTGTGCCTATATTTGGCCCAAGTTAAAATAAATTCTCCAGACCCTCATTTTACCCTATGTTCTTCTTTGTGTTAGGTTGATTTGTTATGTTTCTCTTTTCTTAATTGTATTCTGCTGGGCACTAATCATCTTTAAATGGTTCATTAGCTATGATGATGGCTTTTGCTTTGCTTAGTAATGAATTCTGTCAGGACTTCATCATACCACTTGAACATTGTTAATTGTACCATGTATTTTTCACTGATGCCCATATGAAATTCCAGTGAGTCTTTTGAGATTGTTCTAAGACTTCATTATCTAATTGGCTGGTGTGAGATTTTTATTGTGTTTCATACTTTGAGAATTTCTTCCAGATTTCTTAGTTTTTTGTGAAGTTCAATTGATTAGAGTAATAGGAGTTCCTGAAGTTATAGTAAATTCATGCTTTTTAGGGGCCAGGAAAGGATGACCAAAATATGTAAATATTTATTTCATTTTTATTCAAGAAGGAGCTGAGGAAAGGGAGAGAATGAATGCTCCCTTCTGCTGGTTCACTCTCCAAATGCCTGCACAGCTTGGGCTGGACTGGGGTCAGAGCCAGGAGTTGGCAGCTCAATCCATGTCTCCTACCTGGGTGACAGGAACCCAGTTACTTGAGTCATCATTACTTTCATCTAGGATTGGCATTGGTAGGAAGCTGGGGTCAGGAGCTGGAGCCACTGAACTAAGACACTCCAATGTGGGATGTGGCTAATACCCACTCTAGTTTTCAGAACAGAATGTCATAATCTTTCTTTCTTTGATTTGTAGTGGTTGGAATTGGAAGGGGAACAAAAATGTTGACCAGTATGTTGTCAGAGTCCAAGGTAAGAATATTGAAATAGTACTATTTTTCTTTAATGTTTTTCTTAGTGACCTATGTGTTGAATTTTATTAATTATGAAATAAACTGTAAGTTGCATGAATGAATGTCATCCCTGAGTATTAATCAGAGTGTCTACACACATGATGTCAGGATTCAGAATATTAGATTTTAAGTTGGAAATTCTTCATTGGAAAACAAATGAGACTTAAGCAATAACTCTGGTACCTATACTTTTAAAAAATTAGATTTCTTAATATTTCTTAGATGAAAGGGAACTTACAGATCATAAATTCTGTTAGCACATTTTTTAAACCTTGGAATTTTTATAGAAATAAAACTGTGTACTTGTCAACAAAAACACTTTGTTCAATGGTTACAAAATGTTTTTTAAAGAAACAAATGAGTTGGAAGGCATTTTAAGATAATTAATTATGTTATTCAGCCGTGAAAGAACCCTTAACTCAGCCCAAAGGCACTTTTCCAGGCACTTGATGAGAGAGGGAGGAGGCGTTATTTGGAGGTTGGAGAAGCTGGAAGCCAGGGACTGCTTCAGGTATTCAGCATGTGTTGCAGTGGATTTCTTTTCTGAGAGGAGCATGGTGGAAGCAGCATTAAAGCAGAAGTCAAATGTCAGCGTGACTACCCTCCCTGGCTTCTCAACTTTCCTTATAAAACCCGTGAGGATCTTTTTCAGCTCCAAAAGAGATAATGATATCTGTAGTTTTTAAAAAGACTTTATTACTATTATTATTTGAAAGGTGGAGTGACAGAGAGAGAGATCTTCCATATGCTGGTTCACTTCCCAAATGGTCATAACAGCTGGGCCTAGGCCGGGCAGAAACCAGGAGCCTGGAACTCCCTTAGGGTCTTCCACCTGGGTAGCAGGGGTCCAAGTACTTGAGCCATCCTCTGCTGCCTTACCATTAGCAGGGATCTGGGTCAAAGGCAGAGGGCTGCTGGCATCACAGGTGGTTTGACCCACTGTGCCACAATGCCAGTCTCCTTTCTGTATTCTTATTAGCAGTTGGCACTGGTCATGATAGTCAGGGCTAAGAGCCTGTGAAAATGCGTATGGGAGGAAGATAGATATGTCAGTAGGTAGAGAAAAATTTCAACAAATTCCTAGACTACTGTTTTTGTTTAGACTACTGTGTTTGTTTTAAACCACTTGCTCTAAATACAATAAAAGTAGTTGGTAAAGTGATTTTGCCTACATTCTTTTTTTTTTTTTTTTTTTTTTTTTTTTTAAGATTTATTTTATTTATTTTAAAGAGTTACAGAGAGATCTTCCATCTGCTGGTTGACTCTCCAAGTGGCTGCAATGGCCAGAGTTGAGCAAATCTGAAGCCAGGAGCTAGGAGCTTCTTCCAGGTTCCCAATGTGTGCAGGGGCCCAAGCACTTGGCCATCCTCCACTGCTTTCCCAGGTGTGTCAGCAGGGAGTGGGATTATAAGTGGAGCAGCCAGGACTCAAACTGGCATCCATATGGAATGTGGGCGCTGCAGGCTGGTACTTTAACCTGCTGTGCTACAGCACTGGCCCCAATCTACATTGTTTCTTTAAAAAAAAAATCTGTGTTTAAACTTAAAAACTTTTTATGACTTTTGTAAAACATACTTAAGATGCTATGGCAATATTAAGTTGCTAAATAAGTTTTTTAAACACCTTTATTTTCTGAATGTTTCTCGTTCTTTATATTGGCCTGTAGATTCCACTTTTTAAAAATTTATTTATTTATTTTTATTCATTTGATAGAGTTAAACAGTGAGAGAGACAGAGAGAAAGGTCTTCCTTCCGCTGGTTCATCCCCAAAATGGCCACTATGGCTGGCACTGCGCCCATCCAATGCTAGGAGCAAGTTACTTCTTCCTGGTCTCCATGCGGGTGCAGCGGCCCAAGCACCTGAGCCATCCTCCACTGCCTTCCTGGGGCACAGCAGAGAGTGGGACTGGAAGAGGAGCAACCGGGACTAGAACCCGGTGCTCATATGGGATGCCAGCACCGCAGGCGGAGCATTAACCAAGTGAGCCACGGCGCCAGCCCCTGTAGGTTCCACATTGAGTGGCAGCAGTCTAAGTAAACTTTTCTTGAAATGAAAAGCTCTGGAGAACGTACACCTTTTAGTTGCCCGAGATATAAAAGCCTGTATCTTTCAGTTGGAAGGGACCTTAGTACATTAGATACATAAAAAAATTCAGTATAGCTTGCTTTGCAGTCTTCAAAATATTGATGTAGAAAAATCACAGAGCACAAAAAACTATTCGAATGAAGGCATTGGACCCTGTCCTAGTAAATTTGTATGTTGTACTTAAATTCTGATGCACGGGTTAGAATCTGTCTGATGCAGCTCTTTGCCAGTTGCTTAATGTTTGTTTCTTAATTCTAAAGTACAAACTGATTATTTCATACCAGTTTATGAATGATTTTATTTTGCTTTTTTCACATAATTTGTTTCCTAAAATCGCTATACTAAACAAGTCATTTTATACTAATAACAAAAGAAATGTTTACTGCAAGGAATTTGGTTGAATTCATTGAAATGTTCATTATTCGCTGATACCCCTCAAACATATAACACACCGTGTATTGTTGATGGGCCTTATTGGAAATTCCAGGAATATCTTCAAAAGCAGGATGACTGAAAATGTAAATATGCCATTGGCTTTGGATTACATTTTATTTGTCACAACCCATTTTGCTATTCAGCTCTGAGAACTCAATGTCATGCATTGAAATACCGATCCTCAGATGACTATGATGTAAATAGAATATCCCAGGTGTATCTTGTTACAGAAACCTAGTTCTTGGGTGCCTCACATTTCAAAAACAGACATCCTTGTCTTATTAGCTATTTGTATTTCTTATGCTTTTAATTTGGTATTATTCATTTGTTGAAATAATTAAATCATTTAAATTTTACCTTTAAGTATATTGAAGATTACATTTTTTAAGAAAGATTTATTTTATTTATTTAAAAGGCAGAGTTATAGAGGGAGAGAGAGGGAGAGACAGAGAGAGAGAGAGAGAGAGAGAGAGAGAGGAAGAGACAGAGAGAGAGGTCTTTCATCCACAGGTTCACTCCCCAAATGGCCACAATGGCTAGAACTGGGCCAAGCTGAAGCCAGGAGGCTGGAGCTTCTTCTGGGTCTCCTGTGTGGGTGCAGGGGCCCAAGCATTTGGGTCATCCTCTGCTGCTTTCCCAGGCACATTAGCAGGGAACTGGATTGTAATTCAAGCAGCCAGGACTCAAACCGGCCCCCATATGGGATGCCAGCACTGCAGGTGGCGGCTTAACCCATTGTACCACACTGCCAGCCTCTAGATTATATTTTTATCAAAAGTAGTGAAAAACTGCTAATATATATTTTTTGATAGATTTTTTTCAAGCACAAAAAGGGATCTTAGAGACCTTATAGATAATTTACCCAGTGGAATGTATTTTGTATCATGACCCTGTGAATGCCTATATATGACTTAAAAAAAGCAGAAATGTCATAAAATAACTTCAGTCCCATGTATGATATACTCTTAATATTTTCCCCTGCTATTTCATTAGGAAAATATTGGTGGCTACAGCCTCCTAACTCAACCCATACCTAATGTTTGACCTAATGTTTATTCTTTCTCTTCTTTTCTATTTCAGATGACTTTTTATTTGCATCACAGTGCTAATAGAAAAATTATATGTGTAGTCTGTGTGGGGTAGAGTTTCTTTAAGAATAGAAGAAATAGCTCATTCTAGGATGGCATAATCATTGTTCAAATTATAGCCATATTACCATACAACCCTTCCCTCGCCAGTCAGTTCTAACTAGAGACACTGCTAATTGAACATGTTGTAAAACATTTTTCCTGCTGAATCAAAAAGAATCTTTAGAATCTTTTTCAACATAGTATCACTTCATAAACCACAACCACTAGCTTTTTTTTTTTTTTTTAATTTTTTTATTTATTTGAAAGACAGTTACAGAGAGCGGTAGAGCCAGAGAGAGGTCTTCCACCTACTGGTTCACTTCCCAAATGGCTGCAATGGCCAGAGCTAAGCTGATCTGAAGCCAGGAGCCGGCAGCTTCTTTTGGGTCTCCCATGTGGATGCAGGGGCCCAAGGACTTGGGCCATCTCCTACTGCTTTCCCAGGCCATAGCAGAGAGCTGGATTGAAAGTGGAGCAGCTAGGACTTGAACCAGCACCCATATGGCATGCTGGCGCTGCAGGCTGGGGCTTTAACCCGCTGCATCACAGTGCCGGATCCAACCACTAGCCTTTTTAATAAAATCCTCAGGCCATCAGATTATTTTGCTTTCATCTGTGTAGACCAGAGACCATTCAGAGCACTCAACTCTTTTCTGGCGTTCCCTTCCATTGCAGGGCAAGCATTTGGACTAGGGGTTAAGGCTCAAGACACCAGTCTGGATGCCCACATCTGGGTTTGACTCCCAAATCCTGTTTCCCCAGTTCCAGCTTCCTTCTAATGCATACCCTGGAAGGCAACAATGATAGATCAAGTAACTGGGTTCCAGGCACTCATGTGGAGACCTGGATTGAGTTCAGGGTCTGGGTTCCAGCCTTGCCTGGGGCTTATTGCAAGTATTTGGGGATTACCCAGCAAATGAGAGTCTCTCTCTCTCTCTCTCTCAAATAAATAAATTTTCAAAACAAGAACCCATCTCCTGTCTTATGATCAGCTTTGTTCTGACAATAATTATGTTTTTCTTGAATAAATTTATTCACTGCATACTCTTGGATTATGTATATGAGTATAAAAAGCATCTAAGTTCTGTCAAGTATCTTGTGTACAGCTCAGTAAGCAGTTATTACTATTCCCAAGTATTTCACCAATCCCAAAATCTTTCTTTCCTGAGTTCCAGGTCTGTCAGACCTAACAACAAACCTGTATGAACCTGAAATTAATTTTACTCTCTGTTAGAAATCTTGAATGCAGCTAATAATTTTTTTATTCCCATCTGCGATTTCTTGTGATGTAGGCAAAATCTGATGCTCATCAGAAAGAGAAAGAATGCTATTTCTTTAAGGGAGAATTTTTTTGAGCAAAAAAAGTCTTTTTTTTTAAAATTTTTTTTTTTTTTTGACAGGCAGAGTGGACAGTGAGAGAGAGACAGAGAGAAAAGTCTTCCTTTGCCATTGCTTCACCCTCCAATGGCCGCCCTGGCCAGCGCGCTGCAGCCGGCGCATCGCGGTGATCAAAAGCCAGGAGCCAGGTGCTTCTCCTGGTCTCCCATTCGGGTGCAGGACCCAAGCACTTGGGCCATCCTCCACTACACTCCCGGGCCACAGCAGAGAGCTGGCCTGGAAGAGGGGCAACCGGGACAGAATCCGGTGCCCAGACCGGGACTAGAACCCGGTGTGCCAGCGCCACAGGCGGAGGATTAGCCTATTGAGCCGCGGCACCGGCTAAAAAAAAAGTCTTAACTGGTATCATCCAAATATTTACTCCCATAGTTATGTGGAGGTTAACCATAGTGGTACCTGCAGACAAAGCCAGCATTTCATCAGACAGCAACTTTGTACCTCCTCCAACAGTTGAACAAGTGTTATCATCGGAGTATACAAAGTTTCCAACCCTCAATGTGGTGAAACTACAAGAAAGCATTTTTAAGGTCATGAGAACTATGAAGTGAGTGTGTGAATGATACTCCCATGAAATTTAGCCAGCTCTTTAGGATTTCAGCATTTCTAATATATCTTTCCCAGAGGCTCATCTAATCTGTACCTTTTCTATATGCTCTGTTAATACTGATATATTTTGTAAATACTATATTGAAAATTTTGAAGGCTTTACACTTACCAACCATGAATAGGTATTCCTTCTTAATGAAGACATCCAAAGACATACATTTTTAGTTTGGTAGGTTTTTAAAGTATATTTTCCATACCCCAAATAATAACAAATTTTTTGTTTGTGAAACTTAATCACAAGATATTAGAATCAAACCTTGAAGGGGTGGATTTCAGCAGCAGTTTAAATCATAGCCTGGGACACCATGTTCCATTTCCAAATGCCTGGTTTGAGTTTGGCTATTTTGCTTCAGGTCTACCTTCCTGCTAATGTACATCCTGAAAGGCAGCAGCTGGTGACTTAAGTACTTGGGTCCCTGCCTCCCACGTGAGAAACCAAGATGGAGCCAGGTTCCTGGCTTTGGTCTGGCCCACCCTGGCTGTTGTGGGCAGTTGGGGAAGGGAATCAGAAGATGGAGGATCTCTCCCTATTTCTGCCTTTCAAATATAGTGAAAATAAATAAAAATTCTAAAAACATGTCAGACATTCATTAAAAAATATCAAACTTTAAAAAAGCAATTGCTGGGCCGGCGTCACAGCTCAATTGGCTAATCCTCCGCCTTGTGGCGCCGGCACACCGGGTTCTAGTCCCGGTTGGGGCGCTGGATTCTGTCCCGGTTGCCCCTCTTCCAGGCCAGCTCTCTGCTGTGGCCCGGGAGTGCAGTGGAGGATGGCCCAGGTCCTTGGGCCCTGTACCCCATGGGAGACCAGGAGAAGCACCTGGCTCCTGGCTTTGGAGCAGCGCGGTGCACCGGCCGCGGCGGCCATTGGAAGGTGAACCAGCTGGCTGGCCTGTAGCATAGTGGGTAAAACCACTGCCTGCAGTGCCGACATCCCATATGGGCACTGGTTCGAAACCTAGCTGCTCCACTTCTGATCCGGCTGTCTGCTATGACCTGGGAAAGCAGTGGAGGATGGCCCAAGTCCTTGGGTCCCTGCACCTATGTGGGAAACCTGGAGGAAGCTCTGGCTCCTGGCTTCAGATTGGTGCAGCTCCAGCCGTTGCTGGGGAGTGAACCAGCAGATGGAAGACCTCTCTGCGTTTCTAATTTAAAAAACAACAACAACAAAAAACACAATTACTTAGTTGAGAAGGATATGCTTATGTACATTTTCTCTAAAACAAATGTTTTCCTTTCTTCTTAAACATCTAAAGGCTGATTTGCTTCTAGAGATATCTGGCTAATACCTGCTGTGGGGTTCAGGGAGCTTGACTGTAGAAGAGAATCTGTGAGAAAACTTGAGTCTCAAGGAGCACACAGTTCCATGGAAAATTCTACAGAACCTCCATTTGTTTTGTTGCTGGGGAATTATATTGTCATGAATACAGTAATAAAGTCTCCACAATTCACAGATCTATGACTGGGAGAATAAATCACTCTAAAACCAAGCCTCTGTGTTGAATTTAGGCCAATGAAATGATGTAGTTCGGATCCCATAGGACAAAATGGTAGAGTTACATGTATAATTCTTGTCTTTTTTTCCTTCTATCCCATATCTTTTTAGTGGTGAGGCCTTGTTTCAGCTGGTGGCTTCATTGTTCAGGTGGGTTTTCCCAAGTGGTTTGTGGATACTTGAGAAGAATTTTTTTTTTTAAAGATTTTATTTATTTTACTTGAGAAGTACAGTTACAGTGAGAGGGAGAGACAGTAAGGTCTCCTCCTGTTGGATCACTCCCCAAATGGCTGCAATGGCTGCAGCTGTGCCGACCCGAAGCCAGGAGCCAGGTGCTTCTTCCCGGCCTTCCATGTAAGTACAGGGGCCCAAGGATTTGGGCCATCTTCTATTGCTTTCCCAGGCCATAGCAGAGAGCTGGATTGAAAGTAGAGCAGCCAGGACTAGAACTGGCACCCACATGGGATGGGATTAATCTACTGCACCACAGGGCTGGCCCCACTTGAGTAGAATTGATGGGCAATTATTATTTGATTCTAGGACAAGAGAAAGCTATATGCCAGCTGTGATTTAGGTTGTCAGTTCCCAAGGTGTGGTGGTCCATTGTCAGTTCACAAGATGAGGTTCTTTCAGAGGGTATGTTGGAGTCCAAACAATTTTCTTTTTTTTTTTTCCCCCCAGAAACATTTTATTTAAGAAACACAAACTGCATGCATTTCATAAATACAACTTTAGGAATATAGTGATTCTTCCCACCATATCTACCCTCCCACCCACACTCCCAACCTTCTTCCAGCATTTGTTGTTGATTTTTGTATGAAAACCATTCTTACTGGGGTGAGGTGAAACTTCAATGTGGTTTTGATTTGCATTTCCCTGACAGCTAGTGATCCTAAATATTTTTTCATGTGTCTCTTGGCCATTTGGATTTCTGCTTTTGAAAAACGCTTGTTTAAGTCCTTTGCCCATTTCTTAACTAGGTTATTTGTTTTATTGTTGAGTTTCTTGACCTCTCTATATAATCTGGTTATTAATTCTTTATCAGTTGCAAATAATTTCTCCCATTCTGTTGGTTGCCTCTTCACTTTCCTGAGTGTTTCTTTTGCAGAAGCTTCTCAATTTGATGAAATCCCATTTGTCCATTTTGGCTTTGATTGCTTGTGCCTCTGGGGTCTTTTCCAAGATCTCTTTGCCTGTGCCAATGTCTTCCAGGGTTTCCCCAATGTACTTCAATAATTTGATGGTATGGGGTCATAGATTTAGATCTTTAGTCCATTTTGAGTGAACTTTTGTGTAAGGTGTAAGGTAGGCGTCTTGCTTTATACTTCTGCATGTGGAGATCCAGTTTTCCCAGCACCATTTGTTGAAGAGACTGTCCTTGCTCCAGGGATTGATTTTAGCTCCTTTGTAAAAGATAAGTTGGTTGTAGATGCATGGGTTGATTTCTGGCATTTCTATTCTGTCCCTTGGTTTATCCATCTGTTTTTGTACTAGTACCAGGTGGTTTTGATTATAACTGTGCCTTGTTGTATATCTTGAAATCTGGTATTGTGATACCTCCAGCTTTGTTTTTGTGTACAAGATTGCTTTAGCTATTCAGGGTCTCCTGTATTTCCATATGAATTTCAGTGTCATTTTTTCATTATCTGATAAGATGTCCTTGGTATTTTGATTGGTATCTCACTGAATCTGTAAATTGCTTTCAGTAAAATGGACATTTTGATGATATTAATTCTTCCAATACATGAACATAGATTTTTAAATATTTTTGTGTGTCTTCTTCTATTTGTTTAATGTTTTGTAATTCTCATCTAGAGATCTTTGACATCCTTGGTTAATTTATTCCAAGGTATTTGATTGTTTTTTGTAGCTATTGTGAATGGGATTGATCTTAGAAGTCCTTTCTCAGCCATGGCATTGTCTGTGTATACAAAGGCTATTTACTTTTGTTTGTTGATTTTATATCCTGCCGCTTGACCAAACTCTTCTATGAGTTCCAATAGTCTCTTAGTGGAGTCTTTTGGATCCCCTATATATAGAATCACATCATCTGCTAACAGGGATAGTTTGACTTCCTCCATCCCAATTTGTATCCCTTTGATTTCTTTTTCTTGCCTAATGGCTCTGGCTAAAACTTCCAGGACTATATTAAATAGTGATACTGAGAGTGAGCATGCATGTCTGGTTCTGGATCTCAGTGGAAATGTTTTCAACTTTCTCATTCAATAGGATGCTGGCCTTTGGTTTATCATAAATTGCCTTGATTGTGTTGAGAAATGATCCTTCTATACCCAATTTGCTTAGAGTTTTCATAATCATGAAAGGGTATTATATTTTAACAAATGCTTTCTTTGCATCTATTGAGATAATCATACAGCTTTTGTTCTTCAATTTGTCAGTGTGATGTGTCACACTGATTGATTTGCAAATGTTGAACCATCCCTGCATACCAGAGACAAGTCTCACTTGGTCTGGGTGGATGATCTTTCTGATATGTTGTTGGGTTTGATTGACTAGAATTTTTTGAGGATTTTTGCATCTGTGTTCATCAGGGAAATTCCTCTATAATTTTCTTTCTCTGTTGCATCTCTTTCAGGTTTAGGAATTAAGGTAATGTTGGCTTTGTAGAGTGAATTTGGGAGGATTCTCTCTCTCTCTCTCAATTGTTTTGAATAACTTTAGAAGAATTGGAGTTAACTTTTTAAATGTCTGTTAAAATTCAGCAGTAAAGCCATCCGATCCTGGGCTTTTCTTTGTTGGGAGGGTCTTTATTACTGATTCAGTTTCTGTCTTGGTTATTGGTCTCTTTATGTTTTCTATGTCTTCATGGCTCAATTTAGGTAGGTTGTATGTATCTAGAAATCTATATATTTCTTCTAGGTTTCCTGATTTGTGGATACAGCTCTTTGTATTAATTTCTGATGGTTCTTTTTATTTCGGTGGTGTCTGTTGTTACATTTCCTTTTTCATCTATAATTTTGTTGATCTAGGTCTTCTTTCTCCTTTTTTTGATTAGTTGGGTCATTGGTGTGTCTATTTTGTTTATTTTTCAAAAAAACAGCTCTTCGTTTTGCTGATCTTTTGTATTTTTTATTCAATTTTGTTGATTTCTTCTCTAATTTTAGTTATTTCTTTCCTCTTATTAGTTTTGGGTTTGGTTTGCTGTTGTTTTTCTAGATCTTTGAGATCCATTGATAGCTCGTTTATTTGGTGCCTTTCCAATTTCTTGATGTGGACACCAATTGCTATAAACTTTCCTTTTAACATTGAACACTGCTTTTGCTGTGTTCCTTATGTTTTGATATGTTGTGTTGTTATCTTCATTTGTTTCCAGAAATTTTTGATTTCTCTTTTGATTTATTCTATGACCCACTGTCCATACAGGCACATGTTGTTCAGTTTCCATGTATTTGCATATGTTCTAGAGATTCCCAAGTTGCTGATTAAGCTTCATTGCATTGTGATCCGAGAAGATGCATGGTATGATTTCAATTTTTTTGAATTTGCTGAGACTTGCTTTATGTCCTAGCAGGTGGTCAATCCTAGAGAAAAGTTCCAATCACTTGTGAGAAAAATGTGTATTCTTTGGCCTTAGAGTGGAAGGCTCTGTGGATATCTGTTCTGTCCATTTGATTTATAGTGTTAATTAACTCTGTGATTTCCTTGTTCATTTTCTTTCTGGCTGATGTGTCCATTGCTTAAAGTGGGGTTTTGAAGACCCCATTACTGTTGTATTTCAGTCTATATCTCCCTTTAAACCCCTGGGTTAATCTTCCGCCTGGGCCGCCAGCGTCCCATGTGGGCATCGGTTCTAGTCCCGGCTGCTCCTCTTCCCATCCAGCTCTCTGCTGTGGGCCTGGGAGGGCAGTGGAGGATGGCCCAGGATCTTGGGCCTCTGCATCTGCGTGGGAGACCAGGAGGAAGCACCTGGCTCCTGGCTTTGGACTGGCATAGCTCCGGCTGTAGTGGCCATTTGGGGAGTGAACCATCGGAAGGAAGACCTTTCTCTCTGTCTCTCTCTTTCTGTCTGTAACTCTACCTGTCAAATAAAAAAAAAAAATTCTTTTAGATAGTCATGTGCCCTGTAATTAGGTTGATATATATTTGTATTGGTCATAGCTTCCTGTTGAATTGAATCCTTAATCATTATGTAATGTCCTTCTTTGTCTCTTTTAACAGTTTTTGTGTTAAAGTCTATTCTGTCTGATATTAGGATGGCTAACCCTTTTGTGTTTTTTGGTTTTGTTTTTTTTTTTAGCATGGATTGTCTTTTTCTATCCTTTCACTTTCAGTTTGTGTGCATCTTTGTTGGTAAGATGTGTTTCATGTAGGCATCAAATAGATTTTTTTTTTTTAATCCATTCAGCCAGTCCTTGTCTTTTTTTTAAATACATATGTATTTAAAGATTTAATATATTTATTTGAGAGGTAGAGTTACTGACAGAGGAAGAGACAGAGAGAAAGGTCTTCCTTCCATTGGTTCACTCCCCAAATGGCACTGATCTGAAGCCAGAAGCCAAGTGCTTCCTCCCAGTCCCCAAAGTGAGTGCAGGGGCTCCAGGACTTGGGCCATCTTCTCCTGCTTCCCATGTCATAGCAGAGAGCTGAATTGGAAGTCAGGCCCTATTGTCATGTGGTTTCCAAAGCCATCCAATCACAGCCTGTTGCCAGGCAGATTCTGTTGTCAGCGGCCATCTTGGCATGGCCTTCTCATTCCACCACACAGTATTTTTGGTTTACTGTTTTTTTCTGTTAGGACTTAGAATATATCTTGCCATTCTCTCCTTTCCTGTAGGATTTCTGGTAAGAATTCTTTGGTGAGTCTAATTGAGGTTCCTCTGAATGTGATTTGGCATTTCTCACATGCACATTTTAAGATCTTTTCTTTATGTTTTGCTGTGGAGAGTTTTACTGCCATGCATCATGGTGAAGATCTTTTCTGGTCGTGTCTGTTGGGAATTCTGTATACTTCCTGTACTTGGATGCCTCTTCCTCCTGATTGGGGAAGTTTTCTGTTATTATTTCATTAAGAAAACTTTCTAATCCTTCCTGTCTTTTCATGTCTTCCAGAACTCCTAGGATCCATATGTTGGGTCATTTGATAGTATCTTGTAGTTCTCCAACTGTGTTTTTTAATTTTCTAAAGTCTTCTTTTTTTGGTCTGACTGTAATATTTCCAGAAGTTTGTTTTCTAGTTCTGATATTCTTTCTTCCATCTCACCTGTTCTGTTGTTAAGGCTTTCCACTGCATTTTTAAATTTGATCTATTGAATTCTTAATTTCTAGTATTTCATTCTGACTTCTATTTAGTATCTCAATTTCTTGGGAGAACGTTCTATTTATATTATGGATTTTCTTCTGCTTACTTCTAAGTAATCTGATAATTTTCTGAATTCCACTTCTGGCATATCCTTGATCTCTTCATCTTCACCTTCTATTATTATAGAGTTGTAGTGTTCCTTTGGGGGGCTCATAATGTCTTCCTTATTCTTATGTAGGGTTTTCCCTTTGTTTTTCAACATTTGTGTATTTTTTCTTTTTTTTGTCTGGTTGCTTTTCTCTTTAATTTGTGTCTTGTGGGACATCTATACTTTTAGTGAGTTCCAAGAAATGAGTGCTGGATGTGGCCTGGGTGCTGTGTTCAGTATTCCAGAGTGGAGAAGGTATCCAGTGTCAGGCCCCCATGGGGCTTTATAGCTTTCCTCTAGTTTTTTGGTCAGAGGAGCTTCTTTCCTTCTGTTGGTGTGACCCACAATTTCCTCACAGTTGTGGGATGCCCCAGTGTTATTCTCTGATGTGTTTAGGGTTGTATCACCCTGCTTAATGAACTGCACGACTAATCTGTGGAGTGTTTCTTGTGGTGAGGTTTCCTTCTGTTATGAGCTGCTATGTGTCTGTGCTTTGCAAGTGGAAGAATGGAGGCCCGCCTACTGGAACCTGGCTCACTTCTCAATGGTGGATGTAGCGGGCTCAAGTTTTCAATATTCAGGACTTCTCCTTGTTGTACAGCTTGCATGGTGGGGAAGAAATTCTTCTGAAATGTTGTGGTCCTCGTTCCTGGGTGGGGGTTCTGGTCAGTTGGCCCTGGCAATTGATGGGTGCGTGCACAGGAGGCAAAGACAGCAGTCCCCTGCTTAGGTTCAAATATGTAAACCAACAAAATGGCTTCTCACAGCCTGCTGCAGGTATGGGAGGGGAGGGGGAACGGAGGTGGGAGGGGGGTGCCGGACCTCTATGTTCCTCTGTACCTTCTCTTTTTTCCCCACGTGGAACTTCAAAAGCAGTTCGCCAAACTCTCCCTCCCACTGCTGTTTGCCCCTCTTTGGACCCACAATTTCCATCTCACCTGGTCCGCTGGGGACTGGTGCCAACCTCCCAGGTCCGAGTCTCTACCACTTCCCTTTCTTATTTGCTCTTTCGGTATGAACCTGCCCAGTCTCTGTTGGTCTCCTGGGCTTCCCATCACAAATCTCTCTTGGCTCTATCTCCAGCATGTATCATCTCTCCTTTTAAACTATTTTGCCCTGCATGTCTTGGATCTTCCTATTGCTTTACCACCAACTTGGGGCCCCCACCCCCAGTTTGTGTCTTTTTAACTGGAGAGTTGAGGCCATTTGCATTCAAAGTGACTACTGATAAGTAGGGACTTGGCCCTGCTATTTTTCCATTAATATTCCTATTGTTTACTTTGGATTCCCTTTGTACTTTTACTGAGAGATTTTCTGCCTTCACCTTCTTTGATAGTGGTGACCATGTTTCTGTGTGTAGCACATCCTTAAGCATCTTTTGTAAGGCTGGATGAGTGGTGACAAATTCTTTCAATTTCTGCTTGTTATGGAAGGTCTTTATTTCACCTTCATTCAAAATTAGAGCTTTGCAGGGTATAGTATTCTGAGTTGATAGTTTTTTTTTTTTCCTCAAGACTTGGAATATATCTCACCAATCTTTCCTAGCCTGTAGGGTTTCTGAAGAGAAGTCAGCTGTGAGTCTAATTGAAGATCCTCTGAAAGTAATCTGGCGTTTGTCTCATTCACATTTTAGTATCTTTTCTTCATGTTTTACCATGGAGAGTTTGACTACAGTGTGTCATGGTGAGGATCTTTTCTGGTCATGTCTATTAGGAGTTCTGTGTGCCTCCTGTACGTGGATGTCCCTTTCTTTTTCCAAATTATGGAAGTTTTGTGTAATTATTTCACTTAAAAGGCCTTCTAATCCATTCTGCCTTTTCACGCCTTCAGGAGCTCTTCAGACCTGTATGTTGGGTCATCTGATAGTATCCCATAAATCTCCAACACTGTTTTTTAGTTTTCTAATCTTCTTCCTCCTCCTCCTTTTCCTCATCTTCTTCCAGCTTCCTCTTCCTCCCATCTCCTTCTTCCTCTTTCTTCTTTCTCCTCTTTCTTCTTTATCCTCCTTCTTCTTCTCCTCTCCTTCTCCTTCTTTCTCCTTCTCCCTCTCCCTCTCCCCCCCATCCTCCTCCTTGAGTCTGTAATTAAAGCTTTCTACCATATTTTTTATTTGTTCTATTGAATTATTCATTTCTAATATTTGGTTTTGATTTCTCTTTGAAATCTCAATTTCATGGGAAAATTTTTCCTTCATGTCATGTACAGATTTCTTTAGTTCATGAATTTGCTTCTTATTGCTTCTAAGTAATCCTATGATCAATTTTTGAATTCTGTTTCTGGCATTTTTGTCAGTCACTTCATCCTCACATTCTAGTATTGATGTGTTGTGTTCTTTTGGGGGCATCATGTTGTCTTCCTTGTTCTTTTTTCTTGAATTGCTGCATTTATTATTAGGTATTTGTGATGATACATGTTGTTGTTTTTTATTTTTCCTTGTGATGGCTTTTATCTTTGGAATCTGCCTCTGTGGATTAGTGGAGTGTCTGCTCTTTCAATGAATACCCAGAGGCATGTGCTGGGTGGGGTCAGGGAGTTCTGTTCAGTACTCCAGGGTGCGGGGAGTTGCCCAAGATAACACCTTGGTATATATATTTTTTTAATCAGAAGAGAGGTTCGTTCTGCTCTGTTGGAGTATTCTCTCACCTCTTCTCCTCCAAGGAGACCAATGCCTGGGTGCTGTCCCCACTGGGTACAGTTTTCATCCATGCTGCCACGAGAACCACACAAAGGATCCATCCAGTTCTTGATCTGAACACAGATTCTGTAGCAGTGACCCTCACAAGGAAATCATGGAGCCCAGAAAATGTGGAGCTGCCCACAGTAACTGCCTAAAGACCCAGCCACACCCTGTGCCCTTCCCTGCAGCCACAGTGTTTTCACAGTCCCAGCACACAAGGCTCCCACAGGCACGAGCACCCAGATCCCTGTCAATTCTCCCAGCCACTCAGGCATCTCCACTCAGCTGGTTGCTGGGTGCACAGACAGGAGCTGGTGCAACTGTTACTTAGGTCCAAAATGGCCCCTGCCCTCTCTCAGCTCATTACAGGATACTGGTGCTAGGTGGTTGGGGAAGAGAGAAACATGTCCTGTTTTTTTCCCTCTAGGATGGCAGATATATTGTCCCCCCCAGGGCTCCAGTCCGGGCCAGGCTCTTCCCTCAGCTTCGTTGTCAGTGGTCTGGGCTGCTGCAATCTGGTCTCTCCTCACTGCAGGGCTGATGCTGAGGCTCTTGGCTGCATCCACAGCCTCCATCTAGGTCCACAGTGTCCCCCCAATTTGTGTGCAGTTTCCTCTGCCATTTTCTCCCTAACCCTTCCCTGTGATTACAGTCTCTCCTTTTTTTTTTTTTTTTTTTTTTAAGCTATTTTCTAGGCTAGAGCAGTAAGCTCCCTCCCTGGCCGCCATCTTGAAAAAAAAAAAAAAGGCCAAAATTATTTTCATAGTTTTTGCCTTTTTTACCTGCAATCTCACATCTATTCAGGGGAGTTTTTCAAAGGCTACCACATGGTCAATATTATTGTTCTTAATGCTAATGGAATGTGTACACAGGTATTAGTGTGTTCAGACAATTTTCAGTTAAAATTTCTTTTTTAAAAAAAGAGTTATGGCCGGCGCCGTGGCTCAACAGGCTAATCCTCCGCCTTGCGGCACCGGCACACCGGGTTCTAGTCCCATTCAGGGCACCAGATTCTGTCCCGGTTGCCCCTCTTCCAGTCCAGCTCTCTGCTGTGGCCAGGGAGTGCAGTGGAGGATGGCCCAGGTCCTTGGGCCCTGCACCCCATGGGAGACCAGGATAGGCACCTGGCTCCTGCCATCGGATCAGCGCGGTGCGCCGGCCGCAGTGCGCCTTCCGCGGCGGCCATCGGAGGGTGAACCAATGGCAAAAGGAAGACCTTTCTCTCTCTCTCTCTCTCTCTCTCTCTCACTATGCACTCTGCCTGTCAAAAAAAAAAAAAAGAGTTATGTTGGGGCCGGCGCCGTGGCTCACTTGGCTAATCCTCCGCCTGCAGCGCCAGCATCCCATATGGGCACCAGGTTCTAGTCCTGGTTGCTCCTTTTCAAGTACAGCTCTCTGCTTTGGCCTGGGAAGGCAGTGGAGGATGGCCCAAGTGCTTGGGCACCTGCACCCGCGTCAGAGACCAGGAAGAAGTACCTGACTCCTGGCTTCAGATCGGCACAGCGTGCCAGCCATAGCAGCCATTTGGGGGGTTAACCAACGGAAGGAAGACCTTTCTCTCTGTCTCTCTCTCTCACTGTCTAACTCTATCTGTCAAATAAATTAAAAAAAAAAAAGAGTTATGTATTTATTTGAGAGGCAGAAGCAGTGGCGCGCGCGCGCGCGCACACACACACACACACACACACAGAGGGATGGAGGAAGAGAGGGAGGGAGGGAGGGAAGGAGAGAATCTTTGATCTGTTGTTTCATCCTCCAAATGGGTGCAACAGCCAGGTCTGAGCCAGGCCAAAACCAGGAGCCAGGAGCTTCTTAAAGTGGCTGCAGGGGCCCAAGCACTTGGGCCATCTTCTGCTGCTTTCCCAGGTGTTTTAGCAGGGAGCTAGATCAGAAATGGAGCAGGCAGGACTCGAACCAGTGTCCGTATGGGATGCTGGCACAGCAGGTGGGTCTCAACCTGCTGGTTTAGCCCTTGCCCTCCCAAAAAAGAATCCAGCATGTAGCCAGATGCAGTGTAAATGTGAAGATTTGAGTATTGGCAGGTATAATCTAGATGTCCATAAGCATGGTGAAATACAAAGAATTGCATGTGCGGGAACTGCCTCTTTGTGTGTA
Organism: Lepus europaeus; assembly: GCF_033115175.1. Classification (NCBI taxonomy): domain Eukaryota; kingdom Metazoa; phylum Chordata; class Mammalia; order Lagomorpha; family Leporidae; genus Lepus; species Lepus europaeus. Next base: position 15,110,489 of record NC_084843.1, on the reverse strand, counting down.
TAATCCTATCAGTAACTCTTTATTAAGCTGCTACTGTGTTTCCCTCCAGTAAGACAATGCAAAATCCTCACTAACAGTTTATAATTTGGAAAGGTAAGGATCAAAGATTAAATATACTTGGAAAAATCATGATCATCTATAATCTATAGATGATTGTGTACGAAGCAGTTTGGTGTAAGAGACCATTAAGATTAACCATTGGGAACAGCCATTATTGTCTATTATTGCCATTCTAATCATTACCCTCGGTGGTTGTTGGCTTTATTGATGTCTCACCTCCTTACCTCTTAGAGACCTAGCACTCTAAACACCTAGGAGGATACTTTGTACACTCATAGAAACATGATTGAATTTGTGGATTTGATGTAGGCTTCATTCTTTCTATGTAGGAAATGTGTATTGAGCCATGCTGGAAGGGTGGGTGATAGTAGCTGGGTTAAATTAACAGGGTGGCTTTGAAAGATGACTGAGGTCTGATCCTGAAGGAAGAGAGGGAGCTCAGGCTAGGGAAAATGCTTGTGCCAAGGTACAGAACAGCCATAGTCTAGAGACCAGAATGAGCATCCTGTACTTGGCAAGTCCGTTAGCCTCCTAGTTCAATATTGTTACATAGCAGAATAGTGCAAAGAACATTCAAGGCATAATATACAAGGTTGTATTGTTTTCTTAGACTCTTACTGCAAAAATCAGAGAGCATTTTGTTGCTTTACGATTTCTTATGGGAACTCACTGTATCCAGATGGGTCACTCTGACCACTACTGCTGTGAATCAGTCTGTATCATCTTCTTCTAATAGTAACAATAATAATGGTGCAGTAGTATTATTAGCTGCTCTTTAGTAGGATCAGATATTGTTCTAAATTCTTTGCTTCTTCTCATATGATACTTTTATTTTCCTCATTTTCAGAGAAGGAAATTATGCTTGAGTGGGAAAAACTAACTCAGTTTATTTAACCGATTGTGATGGAGTCAGACTTCAAACTCAGTCAGTTTGATTTTGAGCCTGGGTTCTTACCCTTTGTGCTATGTATTTCTCCCCATGGGCTGCTTGCTCTAGGTTGATTGTTCAAAATATAGGAGCTTGAGTAGGGCATCTGAGGTAATAAGACTGCATATTGAGTTATAAGATACTAAATTTTGTCAACACTAATGAGATTTTAAAAATTAATTTAAATGCATTGGAACATATCCTCCCATACCACATTTGTAGAAAGAAAAAAGCTAATATCCTGGGGCTGGCACTGGAGCTGGCATTGTGATGCAACAGGTTAAACCACCTCCTCCAGTGCTGGCATCCCATACGGGTGCTGGTTTGAGTCCTGGCTGCTCTACTTTTTTTTTTTTTTTTGACAGGCAGAGTTAGACAGTGAGAGAGAGAGAGAGAGAGAAAGGTCTTCCTTCTGTTGGTTCACCCCCCCAAATGGCAGCTATGGCTGGCACGCTGTGCCGATCTGAAGCCAGGAGCCAGGTGCTTCCTCCCGGTCTCCCATGCGGGTGCAGGGTCCAAGGACTTGGGCCATCCTCCACTGCCTTCCCAGGCCACAGCAGAGAGCTGGACTGGAAGAGGAGCAACCGGGACAGAATCCAGCCCCCAACCAGGACTAGAACCCAGGGTACCGGTGCCACTGGCAGAGGATTAGCCTAGTGAGCCGCGGCACCGGCTATGGCTCCTCTAACTTCTGATGTGACTCCCTGCTGATGTGTCTGGGAAGGCAGCAGAAGATGGCTCACATGCTTGAGCCTCTGCCACCATGGGAGACCCGGATGAAACTCCTGGCTCCTGGCTTCAGCCTAGCCCAGCCCCGGCTGTTGTGGCCATTTGGGGACTGAACCAGTAGGTGGAAAAGCTTACTCTCTCGGTTTCTTCTTCTCTCATTAACACTGCTTTTCAAAATTAAAAAATAAATAAGCTATATAATATGAAGATCATTTCAACAAAGTTCCTTAAGCTGCTATAAAATCAGCACATTTATGGGATTTTGGAGTTTTAATATCTTTTGACATTCTGTCTCAAGCCCCTTCACTAGCATAATATTTTTTGTTAATAAGCTTATATTTCTGCAGAATGCTTTGAGCCTTCTTTTTAAAAATGCTCAGATGGGCCAGCATTGTGGCATAGCAGGTTAAGTCTCCACCTGCGACACTGGCATCCCATTGGGCTCCGGTTCATGACCCGACTAGTCCACTTCTGATCCAACTCCCTGCTAGTGTGCCTGGGAAAGCAGTGAAAGATGGCCCAAGTGCTTAGGCCCCTGCACCCATATGGAAGACCTGGAAGAAGCTCTGCGCTCCTGGCTTTGTCCTGGTTCAGCCCCAGCCGTTACAGCCATTTGAAGGGTGAACCAGCTGATGGAAGATTTCTCTCTCTGTGTGTCTCTGTTCTCTCTGTAACTCTGCATTTCAAGTAAATAAAAAATAAAAATTTTTAATAAAAAATGTTCAGGTAAATCCAGATTATTTTCAGTGGGAACAATAGCCCTTGCACTTTTCTAACTACATGGGATGCACCAAATAAAATTTGAATTTGGCTAAGAGAGTGAAGAATATGACCTACAAGTGTGCCCTACCATAGAAGAACCAGAATGACTAGTGGTCAATTCTTTGAAGGGACTTCTTTCCTTTCAGAGAACTTAAATATCAGTTTCTCTTTATTAAGAAAATATATTCAATTGTTAAGTACATTACTCCTGTAATATGAGTTTAACTCATTTTCTCATATAAGCTCTTGTTTAAATTTGTGATCTAGTTACTAAGATTTGTCTTAGTATTTCATATAAAAAGTAAAAGATTGTCTTATTTAAAATTAATTTTAATTGTGTATGTGTGTGGTAAAATTACTGAATGTTATGATTGCCACATCATAGTCTATGGTACAATTCTCAGTACTCTTGAGTATATCTGAAAATTTTTCTTAAAAATGAGTTATCATAAAAATGGTTTTAGGAATTTGTTTCCAATAGCAGTATGTTTATAAACCATAATTATCAACAAAATCATATTTTTCTTTCTCATGTTGGCTGGTGTGGGAAGTTTGTGCATGTTTCTCCATTTACACAAGTGCTTCTCACATATCAGAAACTAACAAACTGATATGTTTACCTTCATTTTGTGTCAGGGTGGTCATAAAATTTTATATCAACTTGTAAAGATCTGTATAAACAAACGTGACTGTTTTTCTTTACCTCGTGGCCCATTTTTGTCCCCTGTTCCTCTTCTTGTAGAGGTATGTTGCTGTTGGAGAACTGGGGAGAGCCACTGACACCTTAGATTCTACAGGGAAAATAACAGAAGTAAAACCTTACGGTAAGAAGTTCATTTAACATAGTCTTCCTTTTTAACATTTAAAGAAAGCTTCTGTGAATGCAAAATTTTAAATCCAAACTCTTGCCTGATAGTATCACTGATTTTATTTCTAAGTAATTTCTTAAAGAAGACTGCAACTTGTTTATTACAGTGTTGCTTACTTGGTATGAGTTTGTGAATAAAGATTTATAATTGTTTCTTTTCTTGGAATAAGTTTCTTTAATGGTAAGAATTGTTCTTTTGTAACCAATATTTAGGATATTTTCCCTAGAAAATGAGAGACAAAGCAGCACTAGTTAGATTTTGCCTGTTTCTTGCCATTTTTAAATTTTTTAAAGGTTTATTTATTTATTTGAAAGAGAGGGGAAGAAACAGATTGTCCATCTGCTGCTTTACTCCCCAAATGGCTGAAACAGATCTGGGCCAGGCCAAAGTCAAGAGCCAAGAATTCCATCCCGGTCTCTCATGTGGGCAGCAGCGGCCCAAGTACTTGGGCTGTCTTTCTGCCTTCCTTGGTGCATTAGCAGGGAGCTGGGTCAGGAGCAGAGCCCCTGGGACTCTGACTGACAGGGGAAGACTGCATTGCAAATGACAGCTTAACCTGCTGTGCCACAGTGCTGGCCCAGTTTTGCTTTTAAACAATTACTTTTCAGCTATTGAAGTAAATGTGCCAGGTTTAGTTATTGCTTAAAACTCATGATGGTCTCGTGCTTTTGGCGTAAAAAAGGCTGTTTCTCTGGAAGTAAAGCAGAAGTCACTGGGGCCCACCTTCATTTCTTACCATTCACTACTTTGGGAAAGGATAGAGGATTGAAATGGTCTCCTAGCAACTCTGCCAGTGCTCATGCTATTTATAATGCAGCAGTTGCAGTTTTGTAAGTCAGTTCACCTGCATTATTTTGTCACCAGTTGTGAATTATTTGTAGGCTTTCTGGTTTTCCCCCATGTTTAATGTCATCTTTTGTAATTTAGCTGTAGGTAGTCTAGTTTCTGGCCTCCCTGTGTTTTCGTGTTGATTGTCATTATGTATTACACATTGCCCCAATAGTGAAACCAATCTTTTCCTTGTTAATAATAGCTTCACTTCTCCTATTAACTTCTTCTGTTTATATGTAGCTTAGTATCTTGCTTGATTATAGTAAAAAGAAAAAGCATTGATTTATTTTAATTCCTGTAAAATACAGATGTTGAATTATCCGTGAAGTTATTATTAGTAAATAATAATGGACCTTCACTTAATTGAAACCCAAATATAGCTAGAAGACTTTTAAAATATATTTACCTGTTTATTTTATTTGAAAGACGGAGAGTCAGAAGATCTGCCATTTGCTGGTTCATTTCCCAAATGCTCCGAACAGCCAGGACTGGGCCGGGCCAAAGTCAGGAGCCTGGAACTGAGTGTGGTTCTTCCGTGTGGGTGGCAGGGACCCAAGTTATTAAATCATCTGCTGCTTCCCAAGGTGTGCATTATCAGGAACCCATAATTGGAAGCTAGGATTCAGGCCAGGCGCCCTGCTGTGTAATACAGGCAACCCAAGTGTCTTCTTAAGTGCCACACCAAGCATTTTCCTATGACTAGTATTTAATATGCCACCTCTACTTTCCCACAGTAAAATTCAGGGATACTCTCACCTGCTGACATGTATTTTTTTAAAAGATTTATTTATTTGAAAGTCAGACTTACACAGAAAGAGAACAAGAGGCAGAGAGAGAGAGAGAGAGAGGGAGGGAGGGAGGGAGGGGTGTCTTCCCTCTGCTGGTTCACTCCCCAATTGGCCACAATGGCCGGAGCTATACCTATTCGAAGCCAGGAGCCAGGAGCTTCTTCCAGGTCTCCCACACAGGTGCAGGGGCCCAAGGCCTTGAGCCATCTTCTACTGCTTTCCCAGGCCATAGGAGAGAGCTGGAACAGAAGTGGAGCAGCCAGGATATTAACCGGTGCCCATATGGGATGCTGGCACTGCAGACGGCTGCTTTACCTGCTATGCCACAGTACCAGCCCCACTCACATGTATTTTTAAAACTAAAAATACTGCAGTAATGAAATATAAAGAAGATATAAAATTAATTTTTAATAAAAAGATACATTGATATTTGGATGTACAGATATTACTACGCTAAAAGTCTTCATAAAATAGTCTTTTTACACTTATCCATAAATTGCTTCGAAAGCTATTAGTAGAAATGCAGACTGCAATGTTGTATGGTATTGATGATTCATTACTTGACAGTTCTAAAATGGGATAAAATAGTTCATGTTTAAATGTAAAACAGAATCAGAGTCTAGCCCTGGATAATTATAAACAGGCCTTTCACCTCCTTGAATATCTGACATGCATCCAGAAGCCAGGCAGCACACAGGACAATTCCCCATTGTGTTCCCTGATTCTGCACATAGCAGGACATCAGCCATCCTTGGTCCCCACCCACTGAAGGCCACTGGAACTGCCACCCCACCCAGTCACTGAAACAACCGAGAATGTAGTTCTTAATTGACCCTTTGAGAGCCTCTGACACTAGATAACTAAGGTAACTTTCAGCCTGTGTCTACTGGAGGCTCTTGGGTCATTTTGTCCTGTCTTAGAAATACTATTTTTAGCTATTGTTTCAAACAGCTGAAACAGCTTTGAGGAGTAAGAAAATGAGTCTCTGGCTTAGTCTCACAGTTCGTATTTGCAGGACCCTTCCCTTTGCTCTCTGTCCTAGCACCGTGTTAGTCCTGAGCAATATTCTTCACTGTGTGCAAATGTGCGTTAGCGTCTCAGTCTCTTAAGCCAAAGGGCTGTGACCCTACCTCTCTGTGACCTTGATGGAACATGTGGCATACAGAATAGAGCAGTTAGAGTGTGACTAGGTCAGACTGGAGCAGAGGTCTTTTCAGGTGGGTCCTAGGGAAGACAGAGTCTTTGCCCCTTCTGCTCCTTTCTCACCTGAGCCTGAGCACTGAGTGTCCAGTACCACTGGGTACTGGTCTCTGAGGACACCGGCTTCCGTGTGCTCATCTGTTCTCCACTGAGCTTAGGACACTCAGACTGTACCTTTCCAAGCTAAAGATAGGCCAAGCTTCTGGGGAGGCCTGACTGCTCCTGTACTGGGAACTGCTGTTCTGTCCTTCCTGAGACAAGAAATGTGAAAGGGAAGAGGTTTCTCCTGTGAATTCTCTGTTCTAAACAGCACCATCTTTTAGTTTGGAGAATGCCAGGATGTCACCAAGATTTTCTCGAATGCTGTAGCTGGTATATTTGCCAGGAGTGGCTCCTCTTGACTGTGTGTGGTTTGCCTGCTTCAGAGGCTCATCCTGGAGAGAGCTAAAGAGGTGATTTGGGTCTCAGAGTGTGATTTGCATAAATTTGCAATCTTCTTATAGTGCTGGTTTTTGTATTTGAACTTTTCTTATTATAAAGTATTTCATAAATAAAAGCCAACAGAAAATATTTGTACAGTTCAATGGATTGTCACAGAGCAGACATCCACAGAGCTACCACCTTGTCAAGAAATGGCAGATTCCTAGAAATCCTTCTTCTGCCCCATCCTGGTCCCTACTCTGCTCTTCTCCAAAGATAACTTTTAGTCTAACTCCCACCATGACGTTATCAGTTCTCACTCTGTGGTATAACTTTTGAGTATTTTTGTACTTTATGTAAAGATATTAAACAGTATGTGTCCTTTTGTCTGTGGATTCTCCCACTTGTATTTGTGTTCATCCATGTTGTTCCATGTATTAGTTCTTTGAATGTTTTATTACTGTGTAGTGTGCCACTATGAATACACACATGCACACATGCATAAATATACATGCACACATACTGTTCTGTTGATAGACATCTGGGTTGTACCTAGTTTGGTGTTTTATGAATAAAGCTGCAAAGTATATTTTGTACCTGTCTTTTGATAGACACCTGTATTCATCTTTCTTGGGTGTATATTCAAGAAGAATTACTGAATAGGTGTATTTTTAACTGTGCTGGAAATCAAAAGTTTTCTGAAGTGGTTGTGTAACTTTGTGTTTCCACCAGCAGTGTGAGTTCCACATGTTCCACATCCTGAGCTGCACATCAAATTAAGAGTGTTTTTCATTTTGGCCATTCTGATGAGTAGTGTAGTAGTACTTGTGGTTTTAATTTGATTAATAATGAAATTCAGCACTTGATCATGTTTTCTGACTCATTAGCCATCTTTTGTGTTCTGACCAGGTGTCTTGCCCACTTTTATTTTTTCCTTTCCCTATTGAGTTGCTTTTTTTGTTGTTGATTTGTTTGATCTCTTTATAAGATGATGTGTGTGCCTCTTTGGTTGTGTGCATTGGTTGCCTTTTTTCCTCTCCTAATTGTGTCTTTGAAATATAGACAATTTATCAAGTCTTTTCTTTTATCATTAGTATTTTTGATATCCTGTTTTGGATAACTGTCCATAGCATGAAGATATTTTCCTGTATTTTAAAAGCTTTTATTTTAAAAAGATTTATTTATTTATTTATTTGATAAGTAGGGTGTTGGGAATGAGGATAGGGGAAGGGGAGAAGAGAGAGACAGAGAGAATGAGGTCTTCTATTTGCTGGTTCACTCCCCAAATGGTTGTAATGGCTGAGGCTGGTAGAGGCTGAAGCCAGGAGCTCAGGACTCCATCTGGGTCTCCCACATGCTAGCAGGGACCCATGTATTTGGACTATCATTCACTGCTTTCCCAGGCACATTCGCAGGAAGCTAAATGGAAGCAGAGCACCTGAAACTTGGATCAGCACTCTGATATGCATGCTGGCGCCACAAGCATTAACTTAGCCTACTGTACCACAACACTGGCCCCTATTTTTTTTTTGTCAAGAGAGAAAAGAGATGAGAGAGAGAGAGAGAGAGAGAGAGAGAGAGAGAGAGAGAGAGAAACAGACAGATTGCATATGCAATCCTCCTTTTTTTCCTACAGGGATATTCCATTTTCTTAGCATTTTCCTCCACTACTCTACATTGCTTGCTTTGCCACAAATCAAACACCATTTAGATATAGGTTTTTTTTGAATTTGTTTTTGTTATATTGGTCAATTTGTCTATCATTATGTTAACACCAAACTATCTTAATGGCTATAGTTTAAGACTGAGTCATTTTTCTCCCCAGGAACCTTTTATTTAAGGTGTACAAACTTCATGCATTTCATAAATATGACTTTAGGAACATAGTTATTCTTCCCACCATAACTGCCCTCCTGCCTGCTCTTCCACCTTTCTTCCTCCTCCCTCTCCTATTCCCATTCTTATTTTTTACTAAAATCTATTTTCAATTAACTTCATACACAGAAGATTAACTCTATACTCAGTAAAAAGTTCAACAAATAGTATAAAAAAAAACCCTGTTCTTCAACAGTTTCTTGATTTCTCTTTTGATTTCTTCTGTGATCTACTGCTTTCTACCATAATTTTTTATTTATTCTATTGAGTTATTAATTTCCAATATTTGGTGTTGATTTCTCTTTGAAATCTCAATTTCATGGGAAACATTTTCATTCATGTCATGTACAGATTTCTTTAGTTCATGAATTTGGTTCTGATTACTTCTAAGTAATCCTATGATCAATTTTTGAATTCTGTTTCTGGCATTTTTGTCAGTCACTTCATCCTCACATTCTAGTATTGATGTGTTGTGTTCTTTTGGGGGCATCATGTTGTCTTCCTTGTTCTTTTTTCTTGAATTGCTGCATTTATTATTAGGCATTTGTGGTAATACATGTTGTTTTTAAATTTTTCCTTGTGATGGCTTTTATCTTTGGAATCTGCCTCTGTGGATTAGTGGAGTGTCTGCTCTTTCAGTGAATACCCAGAGGCATGTGCTGGGTGGGGTCAGGGAGTTCTGTTCAGTGCTCCAGGGTGAGGGGAGTTGCCCAAGATGATACCCAAGTTGGGCTTGGTAAATCAATCTCTCTCTCTCTCTTTTAAATCAGAGGGGAGGTTTGTTCTCATGTGTTGGTGTATTCTCATGCTCACCTCCCCTCCTCCAAGGAGACAAATGCCTGGTCCCCAACCCCAGTGGTATAATATTCATTCATGCTGCCACAAGAACCACAAAAGGATCTGTGCAGTACTCAGTGTGAACACAGATGCTGCAGCAGTGATCCTCCCCAGGGAATCAGAGAGCCTTGAGTCTGTGGAGCCACCCACAGTGACTGCCCAAAGACCCAGCCACACCCTTTGTCCTCCCACACAGCTACAGTGTTTTCACAGTCCCAGCACACAAGGCTCCCACAGTCACAAACATCCAGCCCCCGTCAGTTCCTCCAGCCAGACTTAGGCATCTCCTCTTGGCTGGTTACTGGGCATGTGGAAACCAAGGGGAACAGCTGTTATGTATGTACAAAATGGCACCCGCCCCCTGTCAGCTAGTTACAGGATGCCAATGCCAAGTGGTCAGGTTGACAGAAACATGGCTCCCATTTTTTTCCCTCTAGGTTGGTAGGTATGCTGTCCCCCACCAGGGCTCCAAGACAGACTCATGCCAGGCTCTTCTCGCAGCATTATTGCCAGTGGCTTGGGCTGCTGCACTCTGGTCTCACCCCACTCTCTAAGCTGGTGCTGAGGCTCTTGGCTGCTAGGGTCTGGAGTTGTGTGTGTCCACACCCTCCACGTAGATCCACAGTGTTCCTCTAATGTACATGGAATTTCCTGTGCTGTTTTTTCCCTAACTCTTCCCTGAAATTGTACTCTCTTCCTTTTTTTTTTTTTAAGCTGTCTTCCCCTAGACTAGAGCAGTAAGCTCCCTCCCTGTTCTGCCATCTTGGTCTCTCTCTGAGTCTTGATATCTAGAAGCACAGCTTGCTTTCTTTTAAGAATTATACTTTCTACCTTTTTTTTTTCTTAGCTTTCTAATAAAAACAACAAAGTTGACTTCTATTTATAATTTGCTGTGTTTTGTTTTTTAATTATGAGCAGACATTGAATTCTAGCAAATTTTTTGGAGCCTATTGATTTTTTTTCCTTATGCAAATATCAAACTAACATTTTTTGATTAAGTCCAACTTGGTTGTGATAAATTGTTGTATTTGGTTTACTAATACTGAGTTGAGGACTTTTGCATCTGTGTTTATGGGTGAAACTACTCTTTATTATTTTCTTTCTCTCAATGTCCTTGAGTGGTTTTGATATCAAGATTCTGCTGAACTCATACATTGAGGTGCTCTGGCAGAATTTCTGTCTGGTTGACATTATTTCTTTTTCTAATGTTTGGTAGTCTTTACTGGTAGATGTATGTTGTGAAGTTTTCCTTGTTAGAAAGATTTTTCATTGTGGATTGGTTTTCTTGGCTAGCTTTCTTTACTGGCTTTTCTGAGGTCTCTATTGAATGTCCCAGGGGTTCAGCAAAGTTTCTTCATTCTGAGTGGTTGAAATTCAAACATCTCCCAGCCATGTAAGAGCTTTGGTAGTTATTCCTTGGTTAATTTTGTGGAAACTCACTGTATAAATGTATGACTTAGAATTTATTCAGTCTCAGGGGACTCATGAAGCTCTTTCTTTGTGTAATTTCCTTGAATTCCAGCTGCCACTGCTCTCCAAATGCTGATCTGTGTTCAGTAATTTCACTGTGCTTTGTTTGGGACTCCCCCTCTCTGCCCTGCAGTTAAGAGAGCCCCTCCAGGTGAAGGCACGTGTTACAGGGCTTACCTGTGTATTTCCCTTCTCCAGGGATTATAGTCCTCGCTGCCTATTGTCTAATATCTAAAAACAGTTGCTTAATATATTTGATCCACCTTAATAGCTGCCTGTTGTGGTAGAACTTGTTGAGTAATGTTACTGTATTATGGTCAAGTATTGCTTTTAACTATTTCATATTGGTTTTCACTCTGTAGTTAAGTACCAATTACCATGTTGTATGTTCACTGGAAAAATCAATAAAACTTAAGCAAATAGTGATCTTAAAGATATTGCAATGAATGCTGTCACAATGATTGTTTATTAATTTACTAAACAAAGAATAATTACCCAAATCCTATGACACTTGTTTCATACCTATCTTGTTTTGCTACCTGTACTTCTTTTGGCTAGCCTCTGGATATACTTGTTGTAGTGATTTTATTCTCCATGTCTTTTAAAATCCTTTGGGGATACAGTCTTTATTCATATATCTTAGGGACAATTATTATTTGGATTGGAATAATACAGTGTTTTAGATATGCCAGCATTCTGCACTAGCTTCTCATGTACCACAAGCTTTGCTTTCACTGTACAATAACTTGCTACGTAGGCTTTTTGTCTGGTGACTCAAACATCAGATGAATGATTGACCTAGGTGACTTCTAAATCCCCTTCAACCTTGAGATCCCATTATTCCTCAGCAAATTAGATTCAGCAAGAATGACTTGAGTGCCATCTTAACAGTGTATGTTATAGAAGAAGAAAAACTGTCTTTGCCTTTGTGGAGCTCAGAATTTCATTGGTGAGATAATATCAACACACATACACACATACACACACATTAATTAAAAGTTATGTATGGTTAATTGCAGAGTGAACAATATTCATCAGTGCCTGAGATGTGAGGTCAGAGTCAACATAGCAGAAGTAGAATGAGAAAGAACACATCTTGTCATCCTGTGTGTGTGTGTATTGTGTGAGGGTGTGGAGCTATCAGTAAAAGTGAGCCTTGGAAGAAGGACAAAACAGCACATATTTGCAGGAATGCCAGTAAAGAGACTGGCCTAGTAAAAGTAGAAAGCTGTTTGTTCTTGTTTTTAAAATGTGGCTAAGATATGAACTATTGCATTTTTATCAGCAATGGCATTTCTTTGAGCAAGAGCCAGTGTGGTGGAAGCAATGTCTGTGTAGATTTGGAAATCTTAGACTTGCGTAATTAAGGCACCACCAACGATTATAGGTTGAAGTAAGCATTTTTCATGGAAAAATCCTCATCCATGTCATGAGCTGCATCTGTTTGAGGAACAGTATGAACAGAAGAGCCACCCCCAGATCTGTGTTTTTGGAGCTCTGCTAGGTTTTGAAAACAGTCTTGTATTCTATAGCTTTTCTCTGATTGGGTTTAATAGGTTCTAGTCTTTTTGTTTACTTTCTAAGGGTCACGATCACATTGAAGTTCAAATTGTCTGTATTGACAGTGAAATCTGAACACAGTAGTCGATACTGTCTCTTAGTATGTATTACGGTGTTAGAACAGTAACTCAAAGCACACTAATGATTCTTTGTTTAATATTGTTCAAGTAAGATCAGACATATATTTCAGAATAAAGAACTTAAGTAAATTCCCTAGAAAATGGTGAATGCCCTTTGATTTCTTTCCATTGACTTTGACCTAAACAAGTTTCAGAATGTTTCTGATGTAGATTTTTATTATATGTGAGTGCTAATCTGTACATATGAAAAGCCCAAATACTAAATTTCAATGTGTCCTAGTTTTGTTTTTAAAATTATAGGACAGTACTTTAATATTGCATCATTTCATTTGAAAGAGAACCAAACAGAAGTCAAAAATATGAATCAGTGACAAATATTAAAATCTTTATTCATTCAAATTTCCCAAAATCATTGTTTAAAAAATCTGTTGTAAGCATGCTAAAATCTTTGTTGTGTATATTCTTTCTTCATGTTGGCTTGTTTTCAGTGCTGACTGAGAGTGTTCATTTATAAGAAGAGGGATGGACATTCAGCCTAGTGGTTATCACACTGCCTAAGCCATCACCTGCTGCCTCCCAGGGTACATATTAGCAGGATGCTGGAACTGGGAGTGAAGTCAAGACTTGAACCCAAGGCACTCAAATGCAAACGTACCCATCCTGGAAGATTTTTTAAATGAATTTTTGGAGCTGTTAGTGCTATAAAAATAGCATGTATACTTCTGTGATTGTTTTGTTGTCACCTTTTTTGTTGTTCACTTTGGCAGATAAAATAACACAAGAAGATATTGAAAGCATTCTACAAAAGTTTACTGGGAACATAATGCAAGTACCCCCTCTGTAAGTTCAATTATTGAATCTGGATAAATATTTTCTTTTCCAGTGGCTAGTAACATCGCTCTAATAAATGGGCTTCCCTTTACTATATGATGAGGCAGGTTTTCATCATAACAATCATAACATATAATCATCATAACAGATGATCAAGTAAAGATGAGCCTCATTTATTTCTTTTCAATGTTTATGTATTTTCATCTGCTTAAAAGTCAGGAGTTCAGAGCTTCATCTGGGTCTCCCATGTGTGTAGCAGGGGCCCAAGCATCTGAGCCATCATTTGCTGCTCTTCAAGCTGTGCATTAACAGGAAGGTGGATTGGAAGCAGAGTGGCCTGGACTTGAATTATCCCAAGTAGCAGCTTAACCCATTGCGTCACAGTGCCCATCCTGGTGAGCCCAATTTAGACAGGCTTATGGAGCTTCTTATACTTTGAAAGGTAGCAGGATGTGGTCTTCTCTGTCCTCAGCTATTGCCACAGTCTGACATCTGTGCAAACCCATAGTGCATTAGCTTTTCTGATTCTGTTTATAGACATCAGGACAGTTCTGGAGCTCAGAGATGCCACTTTTCCTAGAGTTGCTATGACAGGACCAGTCCAGTCTGATAAAGGGATCGGAGTTTGATTTACAGTCCAATGTGCCCTGCCTTTCAAGCAATTCTGGCCAAGAATTTTTTGTTTTGCTATTCTTAGCAGCAAATGAAACAGATGAGAGTTGTAACTTACTAAAAATATAATTGTGGGGCAGGTGCTGTGGCACAGTAGGTTAATCTTCTGCCTGTGGCGCCAGCATCCCATATGGGTGCTGGTGCTAGTCCCAGCTACTCTTCTTCTGATCCAGCTCTCTGCTATGGCCTGGGAAAGCAGTAGAAGATCACCCAAGACCTTGGGGGCCCCTGCACGCATGTGGGAGACCCGGAAGAAGCTCCTAGCTCTTGGCTTTGGATTGGTCCAACTCCAGCCATTGTAGCCATTTGGGGAGTAAACCAGCAGATGAAAGACCTTTCTTTCTGTCTCTCCCTTTCGCTGTCTAACTCTACCTCTCAAATAAATAAATAAAAAAAAAATGTGTGTGTGTGTATATATATATATATATAATTGTATTTCTTTACTACTTGCTTTAGTTTGTTTGGGCTGCTATAACAAAACACCATAAACGGGTTGACTTATGAGCAACAGCAACTTATTTCTCACAATTCTGGATGCTGAGTCCAAGATCAGGACTGGCAGAGCTGGTGTCTGGTGAGGGCCCACTGTCTGTTAGAGGTACCCATATGGTGGAAGGGAGAAAAGTGAAAAAGCCCCCTTAGTCCTCATAGATTCCTTTCCTGAGGGCTCTTCCAATGACCTGATCACCCCCCAAAGTTCCCATCTCCTAGGGTTAGGGTTGCACCATGTGAATTTTTTTTTTTTTTGAAGATTTATTTTATTTACTTGAAAGACAGAGTTAGAGAGAGAGGTCTTCCATCTGCTGGTTCACTGCCAGATGGCCGGAGCTGTGCCAGTCCGAAGCCAGAAGACAGGAGCTAGGAGCCTCTTCTGGGTCTCCCATGCAGGCACAGGGGCCAAAGGACTTGGGCCATCTTCCATTGCTTTCCCAGGCCACAACAGAGAGCTGGATCAGAAGAGGAGCAGCTGGGACTAGAACCGGTGCCCATATGAGATGCTGGTGCTTCAGGCCAGGGCTTTAACCCACTGTGCCACAGCATCAGCTCCTGTACCACGTGAATTTTGATGGAGGCACCAACATGCAGACCCTGGCACCACTTTGCCATATTTTTGTGCACATTCTTATTTCGAGCAGATTGTTTTTAACAAACAGCTGAACGGCAATAGAATGTGTCAGGATTAGTTACTGAAAATTCTTTGGGAAATTACTTTCTATTTTAAAATCTTGATTTTTTTTAAAACATTGAAATATCATTGAGGAAATATATCATTGATGTCAAATGTAAAGATTTAAAATTTTTAGCAAGGCCTGCATAAACATATATTAGATCATTTTAAAAAATAAGCCTGTTTGGAGCTGGCACTGTGGCATAGTGGGTTAAGCTGCCACCTACAGTTCTGGCATCCCATATGGGCAGCAGTTCGAGTCCTGGCTGCTCCACTTCCAATCCAGCTCCCTGCCTATGTGCCTAGGGAAGCAGCGGAAGATGGCCCAAGTGCTTGGGCTCCTGTACCCACGTGGGAGACGTGGATAAAGCTCCTGGCTCCTGGCTTCAGTCTGGCCTGGCCCTGGCCGTTGTGGCCATTTGAGAAGTGAACCAGCAGATGGAAGACTTCTCGCTCTCTGCCTCTGCTTTTCCCTTTCTTTAACTCTACCTTTCAAATAAATAAATATTTAAAAATAAAATAAACTTATTCATAAGAACGGTTTTAGGATTGTCTTTTCTGTGATCCTCTCAAGGATTTTGTGATCTAATTACATTTTTGCACATAAAGCTAAGATGTGTTAAGTAGATTATTTACTTATTAGCTTTTAAGAAGCATTATGATCATTTTATAGAAAAATTATTATTGTAAAATTAAATTGTTTCAAAGAATTATAGCAGAGATTATTATGACCAGAAGATAGTGAGTTCCTTGTGCGCTTAACACAGAATGAGAATTACTGAAGGCAGGATATAAATAGACAGTCTCCAGGAAGGTTAAATGATAAAATTGACAGCATTGTTCACTGAGTACAAGAATGAGCTTGTATTAGCTCCCAGGATGTTTAGGAATTCTGACCCTCTCTGCATCATGGAATTGATTGGAAGAGAAACTAGTTCATTCTTAGAAGGATTTTCCACTAACGGGCTGCTAGTCATCCTTTCCATGCCGTAATCTGGAATTATTATTTCTCAATCTCTCTCGATTCTACCTTTCTCTTTTCTCCTTTTTCTCACTCTCTTACAAGCTATTCTGCATTAAAGAAAGATGGACAAAGACTTTCAACTTTGATGAAGAGAGGTGAAGTAGTAGAAGCAAAACCTGCCAGGCCAGTTACTGTGTACAGCATCTCCCTTCAAAAATTCCAGCCACCATTTTTCACATTAGGTAAGATGGAGAAGTTTGAAATCATTTGTCTTCCTTTGTAATAGCCTTAGATTTGGCTACTTTAGTGTGATTTCTGTGCATACTTAGGTTATTAGAGATTTTTTAAGAATTTGAATTTAAGGAAGGTTTGGATTTGATAATGCACTTAATGAGATACCTACAGCTGTCTGGAGGTTCAGAAATGCCTTTTTAACTAGGCTGATTTTGTCATATTATGTTATCCTTCCTATAAAGTTGGAAGTCACATGCTTAGATCTCTGTTGAGAAGAATAGGTAAGGAACACATTTTCAGGGTTTTATATTTTATCTTAAAGATGCTTTTCCTCCTGTTTTGCTAGTACTTGGTACATTAGTTTTAGAACTAACATTAATTGTCACCAGTGCGGTGCTATAGTGGGCTAAGCCCCCGCCTGTGGCGTCAGTATCCCATATGGGTGCTGTTTCTAGTCCTGGCTGCTCCTCTTCTGATCCAGCTTTCTGCTTATGGCCTGGGAAAGCAGTAGAAGATGGCCTGAGTGCTTGGACCCCTGTACCTGCATAGGAGATCCAGAAAAGTCTCCTGGCTCCTGGCTTCAGATTAGCCCAGCTCCAGCAGTTGTGGCCATCTGAAGAGTGAACCAACGGATAGAAGACCTTTCTCTCTCGCTCTCCCTCTCTCTGTAACTGTACATCTCAGATAAATAAACAAAATCTTTTAAAAAATTGACATTAATTTGTCCTTTGAAAACAAAACATTTTTAGTTTTTGAACAATAAATTCTTAAGACTGGACCATTCTTTATCATCTGTAAGTTACTACTAAAGGTCTTGAAACTATGGAAAACTTGGGGTAAGGCAGAAATGTATTCTTAGACTCATGGTCACATTTTTAAAAATTTATTTATTTGACAGATAGTTAGACAATGAGAAAGAGAAACAGAGAGTAAGATCTTCCTTCCATTGGTCCACCCCCAAATGGCTGGTACGGCCGGTGCGCTGAGCTGATCCAAAGCCAGGAGCCAGGTGCTTCCTCCTGGTTTCCCATGCAGGTGCAGGGGTCCAAGCACTTGGGCCATCCTCCACTGCCTTCCCGGGCCACAGCAGAGAGCTGGACTGGAAGAGGAGCAACTGGAACTAGAACATGACACCGACACCTCATGGTCACATTTAACTTATCAATTTAAATTTGTAATCCATATTTGAAATAAATTTAAGAACCTCCAAATTTGCTCTGTTGTTTGGAATGTTTTGGTCCTCCTGACTGCAGAAGGTTGTAGCTGAAGCCTGAAACATTTACATTTGTGAAGACTCAAAAATTGTATTTCTTCTTAACTCTGAGAAACCTTAATTTGATCCTCTTCTTTTTTTTTTTTTTATTATTTTTATTTATTTGAAAGGCAGAGTTACAGAGAGGCAGAGGAGAGAGATAGAGAGAATTTTCCATTGTTCCATTGCCAGTTCACTCTGCAAATGGCCACAACAGCCAAAGCTGAGCCAATCCAGAGCCAGGAGCATCCTCCCAGTCTCCCACATGGGTGCAGGAGCCTAAGGGCTTGGGCCATCTTCTACTGCTTTCCCAGGCCATAGCAGAGAGCTGGTTTGATCCTCCTAATTTCGTGGTACGTACTGAATAGAACTCCCTGTAGAGCTAATTTCCCTTGGGGCTGGCACTGTGGCACAGTAGGTTAAATTGCCTTCTGTGATGCTAGCATCCCATATGAGTGCTGGTTCGAGTCCTGGACACTCCACTTCCAATCCAGTTCCCTGCTAATGGCCTGGGAAAACAGCGGAAGATGAGGGGTCCAAGTGTTTGGGCCCCTCAAACCCACATGGGAGACCCAGATGGAGTTCCTGGCTGGCTCTTGGCTCCTGCCGTCAGCCTGGCCCAGCCCTAGCCATTGCAGCCATTTGGAGAGTAAACCAGTGGGTAGAAACTCTCTCTGTCTCTGTCTCTGTCTCTCCCTGTGTCTCCCTGCTTTTCAAATAATAAATAAATAAAAAATATTTTTAAAAAAGAAATAATTTTCCCAAACGTTTTTTTCCTAAGATTTCTTGTTTTCCCCTCATTGGCATGATTTCTCAATGAATATTAAGTTCCTGCAGAATATGGTTTTATGCAATTAAGAAATGCTTAAGTTTCCTGATTCTGTTTGACAGATAATGAAAAAAAAAAAAAAAAGCACACTGAGAAATGCTCTTCTGCTTTGAGTGAACGTGTGGGAGCTGGTTTGGCAGAACAGATATTACCTATGAAACTAAGAAAAACTCAAATTTTTCTCATTGCATCTAAGTCATTTTTTGTCTAGAGAGCATAAAAGGACCAGCAGAGCTCTCTTTTCCTCAAGTACAATGCAAGAATGTTAGCATATCTACATTGGATGCCAGTGCTCATTTTTTGTTTTATCAGTGGCCCCCAACTTAAGCTGATAAAAAAAGAAAGAGTTGAAATTCCCAGGTGGTGAATTTTGATTAATTCCCCCTGATGGCTTTATTTGCACAATAAGACTGGAGAGAGCTCTAATGTGAGACGTCCTTTTGTGAGGAGATGCAGAGCATTTTTCGTAAGTCTTGTTGATGAATACAAATAGTGTAGAGCTTTCTGTTGACCAGTGCACATGTGTTGTACTGTGGTAAACACTGAGATAGCTAGAAATCTCAGCTTTGCTATCATGAGCTGTAATGTTTAAGATATTTTTATTTGTGCTTTTTAAGTTATTTATTTGTAATTGTATTTCATAAGTTTTTCAGACATATTTCCAAGAGAACATTTAAATAAGTTGAACTCTCAGTGTATTGTTTAGTGCCTTAAACATAGGATTCTTGTCACTACGGAAAGAGGTTTTTGGTTGGTTTATTGGTTATAGTTTTTGAAAATACATATCTGAAAATATTTTCGAAATCTATAGCTTTTGATAGCAAAGCTGAGATTTCTAACTATTTAAAAGCTATTAAATGAACAAGGCTGAAGTATTAACGTGGTGTGACTTGCCAGTTAATTTAAAATGTGTTCATGAGTTTCTGCTGTTTGCTTTCGGCATACTCTGACTTTTCAATCTCACAAACACATATGCTACGGGATGAATAATTTATGTTTCAGCGCATAAATATTTTATCACTCGATTGTTAGCATAGTGCATTTTTACATTTGTTTAGGGGCATCATTTCTATGTAAAGTGGCTTTCCTAGGAGGTTAGCAATTTACCATGTCACTGTTAACATTCCAGATGTTGAATGTGGAGGAGGTTTTTATGTCAGAAGCTTGGTCAGTGACATTGGCAAAGGTAAGCATAAAAATGAATTATGAATTATAATTTAGAGAGTAATACTCCTGTTTGATGGAAAGAGAATTTTCTAGTTTTCACGTTTTGAGTACTGGCCTTAGGAACTGAACTCTTGCTGCCTTCGACTTTGGAAGCATTGTAGGTTGATGGCGTGCAGTTATTTGTCTTGGCATCTGCAGTGCAGAGCTTAATAATGGGAAAGAAGAAAGAGGCACGGAAAATGAAGACAGGAACAGTGTACATATGGGCGCACATTTTGTCAAGTATAAAACATTCCAACCCAATGTAGGGATCAGAAAGAAAAAAGATTTGCCTCTCTGAAAGTTTCTTTCTTTAAAATAAACTACATTTTTTAAAATTGCAAGCCATGGTCTGGCAAGCAGCTGAGAAGTTGTGGTTCTGGCACTGCCATTACCGGCCCCGGTGACACGGAACAAGTCCTATTTTCTCACGTGCAAAGTGAGGGTAATATTTTCCATGTGGTGGCTTCATGAGTTAAATGAGAAAAGTGTGTGCAAGTTCTTTGTAGACTTTCAGTGGTTTACAAGGTCAGTTACTGAATATTATTTTGCTAATTAATCATTTGTTTATCTCAAAGCTATTGGTTCTTATAATTTTACTTTTGGGGGTAATTTTGAGAGGTTTGAATTGAATTCTTCTGTCATTTGAAAAAATTATAAATCATGAAAAACTTAATCATTTATCTTCTGGATTTCTTTAAACCTTTTGTTGCTATAGAACTCTCTTCCTGTGCCAACGTACTAGAGCTGACCCGAACCAAACAGGGCCCATTCACGCTGGAAGAGCACGCCCTTGCCGAAGACAGGTGGACCATTGATGACATTGCGCAGTCCCTTGAGCATTGCCCATCTCTTCTCCCGGCAGAGCTGACCCTTAAAAAAACAAAACCTGAGGAGTCTAGGGAACAGGTTTTGAGCTGTAAATCTGCAACTTTAAATGAGACCACAGGAAATGATGAGATAATTAAAACATTTTGATATTGGCCCAAGAGTATCATGGTTTCTCAGTAGACATTTGAATTCTGTGTGCATATGCAATGCAGCAAGACAAGCTGCATCAGGAGACAGCCAACTCTTCTTAACTTTCTTTTTCACATGAACAAAAATATCCTTCATTTACAGTGTCCATAGCATGTATTTTATTTGTAATAGATTATAAGTTGCCTTGCAGTTGTTCAGTTCTCCACTGTACTATGGAATATTCTTTTTGGGATGTTCTTATGTTGTTAAACTATGAATATGATTGGATTCAAGAAAATGTTCTGAATTTGATCTTTCTTCAGTCTTTTCTTATGAAAAAGTTGAACAGGTTTCCTAATCAAGGAAAAAAAGACATATGAACCAGTGTTTCTTGAGTTTCACAGTAGTGGTTTTGTTATTTTATTTAGGCTTTCTGGTAGCTCCGTTGTGTTGAAATTCTCTGTTTAAAATAGCCATTACTGGAGTCTGTCTGACGTTTTGGAGCGTTGTCTATCATGAAAAACATTTCCTTGGTGAAGCTGCATCCATTTAGTCCTAGAGATGTTGGTTTAGATCTTGGAAACAACCTGTTATAATAAGTATTTATAAATGAACCAGATTTTTGCTGTTACCACTTACTATACATAAATAAAAGACTAATATTTAATTAAATTCACCTCTAGCACTAGAGCAGACAGCTCCTGAAGTTTTGTATTTGGGGAGCTGTGAGATATATTTTCCTAGTCATTTCATCATCATTTGATCACTTTGTACCATATTACTAAATAACATAATTTAAAGACTGTATCTTCAATGAACAAATTCTTTTTCCATTCTTTAGCATTTATTTAAATCTCATTATTGGGCATTAACCCCTGTGACATTTAGACACACTGGGAAAGCTGCCCTACATCCCCAGCTAATCTCTTCTGCTCTAAATATTTAAAAAAAAAAAAAACACATATTCTCAAACATTTTCCTTCAAATAGCTTTCTGAAAGGTCTTATCTCTCTTTACCATAACTTTGAAATGCAATCACATTACATAGTAGTAAATTCCATGTATAGGTGAGTGCTTTGTATTTTTGTTGTTGGAAAGCAGTGTATTATGTGGCCAGTCTACAGAAGCATCCTAATCTCTCTTCATTTACTCAAATGTAGTTTCAATAGGAAGACTTAGCAAGCATTTCATAAAATAAAAGTTTTTAGATTTTTATCGATTGCCTTTCTTTTTAAAGGTGATTGGTTGCTTGCAACCTCAAACACAAACATTTTAGATTTGCAAACTGAGGTGATTTTATTTGTGGTTAACCTAAGATAAACTCAATATAAGAATTTATATCCTTTAGTAGAACATTTTTAGCATTGAAACTAATTCTGAGACAGAAAAGGAAACCAGAATTGACATCATGATTTATTATCATAAAATACCAAATACACAAAGTTATAAGTTGAAAGTTTACAATTTTACTTGTTCACTTCTTTTTTAGAAAATATTTATTTTTGTTTTTTATTTTAAAGGCAGAGAAAGAAACAGAGACAGAGAGAAATAGTAGAATCCTAGCCACTGATTCACTTCCCAAATGCTGTAATAGCAAGGGCTGGGCCAAGGTTGGGCCAGGGCAGGACCAGGGCAGGAGCTCAGTTCAGGTCTCCCATGTAGAGGGGCAGGGACCCACTACTTGAGCCATCACCTGCTGCTTTCCAGAGTGCTCATTGGCAGAAATGCTGAAGTCGGGAGTGGAGCCAGGATTCGAACTCAGGCAATCCAAAATGAGATGGTGACGTCCCAACCAATGTCTTAGATACTGCCAAACACCTGCCCGTACTAGTTCATTTCTAGTGCCCTGCAGTTATGTCAACCAAAGGTGGAAGTGGCTCCTGACTTTTGGAATGGCACAGGTTACAGCATTCTTTCCCAGTTTAAGTCTACAGAGAGGAATATTTAGTTTTAATAACAACAGGTGAAAGTGCTGCTGTATTTCTCAGTTTTAAAATTGACATGTGGAGGCCAGTGTTATGGTACAGTGGGTAAAGCCAGTGCCTGTGGTACCAGCATCCCAAATGGGCGCTGGTTCAAGTCCCGGCTGCTCCACTTCTGATCCAGCTCCCTGCTAATGCACTTGGGAAAGCAACGGAAGATGGTCCAAGTACCTGGGCCCCTGCACCAGCGTTGGGGGACCTGGAAGAAGCTCCTGGCTTCTAGCTATTGCAGCCATTTGGGGAGTAAACCAGCAGATGGAAGGTCTCTCTGTGTCTCCTCTCTCATTGTAACTTTGCCTGTCAAATAAATAAGTCAATCTTTTTAAAAAATTGATATGTATACTTTACTAATGGAGATGAGTTGAAATTATTTCCAAAGGAAAGTAACTTTTTTAAATGATAGCCAGACTTTTTCTTTTATATTGAAAGCATTGAAGAAAGTGTTTTTCAAATGGAAGTTACCCAATCCCCACCATTGTAATGCAGTAACTTCAGAATTTTAATTTTTATATTGCTCTTTTCTCTGTTTTTGTTTTTATAACTACACTTTTAAAGTATCTGTGCTTTCTAATGGACTAGTTTTAATTTGATATCGCATATTTTGAAAGCATTTCTTATTGCTAAATATTTAAGTTGTTTTCAATTTTATTAGGATAAATTCCTAGGAAATGAGATTGATATAATATGAATAGTTTTATGGTTTATGTTTTCCTTATTGCATTCCCCAAAGTTGTAATATTTTACAGTGTCACCTTTTGCGTGGGGGTTTTATATGTTGTTGCTAATTTGGTAAGTATAAGAGAGAGATCAAAGTTGCTATTATTTGCTTTTGTGTGATTTATCTGTGTACTTTGTTCATTTATATAAATAAATGTCTTAATGGTTTCTTTATGCATTTACATGAGTTGTTTATCTTTTTTTTTTTTGACAGGCAGAGTGGACAGAGAGAGAGAGAGAGACAGAGAGAAAGGTCTTCCTTTTTGCCGTTGGTTCACCCTCCAATGGCTGCCACGGCTGGCGCGCTGCGGCCGGCGCACCGCGCTGATCCGATGGCAGGAGCCAGGTGCTTCTCCTGGTCTCCCATGGGGTGCAGAGCCCAAGCACTTGGGCCATCCTCCACTGCACTCCCTGGCCACAGCAGAGAGCTGGCCTGGAAGAGGGGCAACCGGGACAGAATCCGGTGCCCCGACCGGGACTAGAACCTGGTGTGCCAGTGCCGCAAGGCGGAGGATTAGCCAAGTGAGCCACGGCGCCGGCCTACATGAGTTGTTTATGCAGCAAATGATAGAAGTATTTCTGATGGCCAGCTGTATTTTTAGTTTTTGTCTTCATTTTTACTAACTAAATTTGCCAATTTTAATTATTCTGCCCCTTTTATCATTGTCAAATTTATAAATATGAATAGTTAAATTTTACTGAAACTTTACAAATACTCCTATCTCTGATAAGCAGCTGAAAATGAGAGAGATTCTCTGAGACGGTCAAGATTTATTCATAAAGCAAATTGATTTTCTCTTAAGAGTCTCGTATTTAAATACTGACTATTTTTTCCATCTTAATTAAGATATTAAAGAACTATCTGTACCCTGTCTGTTTTAGGCCTAAAGCTTTATGACATACTAGTATTGTTTTCCTTATAAATAAAAAGTAAACTGTTGGCCAGCGCCGAGGCTCACTTGGCTAATCCTCCACCTGCGGCGCCAGCACACCGGGTTCTTGTCCCGGCTGGGGCACCAGATTCTGTCCCGGTTACTCCTCTTCCAGTCCAGCTCTCTGCTGTGGCCCGGGAAGGCAGTGGAGGATGGCCCAAGTGCTTGGGCCCTGCACCCGCATGGGAGACCGGGAGGAAGCACCTGACTCCTGGCTTTGGATCGGCACAGCACGCCAACTGTGGCTGCCATTTGTGGGGTGAACCAACAGAAAGGAAGATCTTTCTCTCTGTCTAAATCTGCCTGTCAAAAAAAAAGTAAACTGTTAATAAGATAAATCCTGAGAATATTTCCAACTAGAACAATACCTATCACTGCAGTTTGATGCTTTCAAAACTTGAGTTTGTTTATATTCTGAAAAATATTTTTGTCTTAAAGTTGTCAGAAGTGGCTATAGAAGGGGTTATTTATACGCTGAAAGCCCATGAGCACTAAAACAATAGAAATTTGCTCTCCATGAATTCAAAATTATGAAAAGTGCTGGGGGCCCGGCACCATGGCTCACTTGGTTAATCCTCTGCCTGCGGCGCCAGCATTCCATATGGGCGCTGGGTTCTAGTCCCGGTTGGGGCGCCAGATTGTGTCCCGGTTGCTCCTCTTCCAGTCCAGCTCTCTGCTGTGGCCTGGGAAGGCAGTGGAGGATGGCCCAAGTGCTTGGGCCCTGCACCCCATGGGAGACCAGGAAGAAGCACCTGGCTCCTGGCTTCGGATCGGCGTAGTGCGCTGGCCATAGTGACCATTTTGGGAGTGAACCAACGGAAGGAAGACCTTTCTCTCTGTCTCTCTCTCTGTCTGTAACTCTACCTGTCAAAAAAAAAAAAAAAAAAAAAAAGTGAACAAGAGCTAAACTCGCACTTACCTATACTGACTACATCTTTTCTTTTTGAGTACTGGAATTAGTACAAGCTATTGACTCATCATCAGAAATGAGTCATTGTATATTAAAAAAAGTGCTTTATATCAGGTCTTCAGTACATTTTATGTCCCTCTGACCAATTTGAAATTTGTGTCAGGCCTACAGTGGGCATTTAGAGTTTCTGTTAGATGGTAAATTGTTCTGTCTCAGAGGGAAAAAGTGATTTCCCTTAAATCTAGATATGTATAACAGCAAAAACATACTCAGAAGCACTCTGAACTGTTGACACATTTAAATAGTGGAAGATAATAGATAGGAAGTGTATTCATTGAAAAGATTATAATGGCCTTGTAGTTAAAATTTAAATAGAAGGATTGTCTTGAAACTCTTTCTTTAAGGTATGTGTGAGCAGCTCTGGCCTGCCTTGATCGTTCATTAAATACCATTTGTTAAACACCTATTGCATGGCACTTGAATCAGTAAGGGCTGCACTTGTCAACTTGTGAGTTCAATCCTAGGTATAGGAATATCTTCAGATTGCTGTTACGAATGATAATCCAGTAGGAAACTTGAAGTTTATTTAGTTTGTTCTACTTACCTGTAATCCTTAAAATACAACATATTCATATTATTCCTGCCCTTCCCATTCAATAGTTTCTTCATTCTTGGCAAATCATAATCTTTTGGAGCCTCAGTTTTCTCGTCTTCAAAACAGAGGAGATAGATTATATGTAAGAACCTCTCCAACACTAAAATACTAGGTTTCCAAGTTTAGATATTTATTCTGCTCAAGAACTCATTCCGCATGAACCTGAATTATTGTATTATTAACAGATTCTGGAAAATCCCCATCCTTTTTTCTTTGACTACTGCCTCTCTTCCATCGGGAGTCCTATATATGTCTTGTCTCCTCCTTTTGTTCTTTTTGTCTAATTACTTTTTCATGTTTTTTATCTCTTTATCCCATGGTGCTATATCCCAGGGAATTCCCTTGAATCTTTTTCTCCCCCAGGTAATGAATTCCTTCTGCTGTTTTTATTAACTTTTTAGTAATCATAATATTTATTTATGGCCATTGTGTTTTGTTTTATTTCTAGAGCGTCAACTTTTTTTTATCTAAAGTCTGCCTCTTTTTCTGTGTGTTATTCTTTCATTAAAAATATTACCAAATGTATATCTACTTTTCATTGATTTTTAATATACATACAGGGTATGATATGTACACTTATAATTGCATACTTGATGAATTTTCACAAACCAAATTTTCACAAACCTAATCAAGAAACAGACCATTACTAGCCCCCAAAACCTAATAGAAACTCTCTTCTGGTCACCAGCCACCCATTTCCAACTCCACTGCCAGGAAACTGCCTGTACCATTATACATGATAAATTGTGTCTGTTTTGTGTTTTGTATAAATGGAGGACACAGTGTATTACTGTTTTATGTCCAGCTTCTTTTGCTCAAAGTTGTGTTTGTGTGGTTCTTCCGTGCTGTGGCTATCTTAGTTCACCCGCGTCTTTAGAACAAAATGCCACGGGCCGGGAGGCTTAAACAGCAGATGTTTATTTCTCAGAGTTCTGGAGGCTGAGAAGTCCAAGGTGAGCTGCCAGCACGGTCAGGTTCAAGGTGAGGGCTCTCTTCCTGGTGTGCAGATGGCTACCTTCTCCCTGTGACCCGTGTTGAAGAGAGGAAGCTCTGGTGTCTGCCTTCTTCAGGAGCACTGATCTTTTTGTGGGGGCTCAAACCTTATGACCTGAAGACCCCACCTCCTAAACTGTGACACATACTCACATGAATTTTCCGGGGACATAAACATTTAGCTTGTGAGAGTTGGCGTCCGTTCTCATTATTGTTCAGCGTTACCACTGTTTGTCCATTTTACTGCTTGATGGGCACTCGCATAGCTTTCTGTTTTGCCTATTTTGAATAATGACTGAGCAATCTAGGACTTGGCTCCTGTTCTCATCTGCACACATTTCTTTTGGAGAATTCTAGTAGTGGGATGTAGGTCACAGAGTATATGTTGTATAGTTGGCCTGCCTACTCGCATGTGAACTGTTATTATAAAAATGCTGAATCTATCTTTTAGGAAAGGGTATTATTATTGCAGGCCTGCAAAAAGGTGGGACAAATATCAAAACCCAAATCAATCTTTCTGTTCAGAAAGGGGTTGGTGGAGTTCGGGTAAATGGGGCGTAACTGGGTGAAATTAAGTGACAAAAAATGATAGGTGCAGAGGAAAGGGGTGGGGGAGGTTCTTGGGGCATATGCCTCAAGAAATCATTACTGTACACACATTGCATGTTCAAAGAAGGCTGCTGAAGTGTCACAGGAGGTGTGTTATTTAACATAAATTATAAAGATAACTGGTCAGGCCGTCTGATCTGTACAAGCTCCAATTACAATGTTGTCTGCAGCAGTTCTGTCCTGCTTTATCAGGAACCTTGGGAAAAAAAGCAAATTAGCAGATTTTTAACAAGACAGTTATTATGGGGTAGCAAATTCCTATGCAATAGGCAGGCAGCTTACTATTCTGGGCTGTTAGTATGATGGGCAGCTAAGGGAAACTAATTGCTAAGGAGGGTCTTTGTTGGCCATGGTTTGTTATACACCTGTGTAAAGCTTTAGTAGATATTGGAAGCAGTTTTTTTTTTTTTTTTTTTTTTTTTTTTGACAGGCAGAGTGGATTGTGAGAGAGAGAGACAGAGAGAAAGGTCTTCTTCCTTTGCCGTTGGTTCACCCTCCAATGGCCGCCGCGGCTGGTGCGCTGCGGTCAGTGCACTGCACTGATCCAAAGGCAGGAGCCAGGTGCTTCTCCTGGTCTCCCATGGGGTGCAGGGCCCAAGCACTTGGGCCATCCTCCACTGCACTCCCGGGCCACAGCAGAGAGCTGGCCTGGAAGAGGGGCAACCGGGACAGAATCTGGCACCCCGACCGGGACTAGAACCCGGTGTGCCGGCGCCACAAGGCAGAGGATTAGCCAGTTGAGCCGTGGCGCTGGCCTGGAAGCAGTTTTTAACACTACTATAACAGCAGTGTGTGAGAATTCTGTGTGTTCCATGCCCTCATCAGCACTAAATATTTTCTATTTTCATTGAGGTGTTCATTACCTAAATGTGATTTTAATAAACTTTTTTATGAGTTGTTAGGATTTTGATTTCCTTTAAATGCTTCTTAGTCTTATTGTCTATTTAGTGTAATAAACTCGGTTTAGTTACGTGAAATTCTTATGAAGTATGTGCCGATGCTTGCTGAATCTCTTGATTCTCAGCCAAGGTGGATTGTGTCCTTTGTGTTAAAAATTAGGATTATGGGTTAACACACTGAGTATTTGGGGGAATCTGTGCCCTTGGGTGGAGAGTGTCCTTGCAAAGAGGTTTGAGGATCGTTTCTTCTAGGCACAGATACATCACTGTTCCAGACTGTTCATCATACAGGATTGAAGATGTTCCTGGTGTTGTTGCACTGCATTTTGTTTCATTTACAGCTTAAGCCAGAACAGAAAAAGCTGCCTTGGTTTTGGCCTATGTTTGTGGTACGTTGCTTTCTCTCTAGCATTTTACTAAATATGTGGTACTTTGAGGATGCCAGTTTTACTCTATATTTGGGGATGTTGCAGTTCTAAAGCCCCCTCTGAAGACCCAAGCTTTCATTTCTGTCCCCACTTAGAATCCAAAACCTTGTTTACAGACAGGAGTAAACTACCTGGATTACTGTAGCATCAACAAATATGTTTACCGTGCTGGTTTTCAGATTACTCTGTTCTGGAGCCCTGGTAACATTTATTTTGAATTCACCTACTTAATGGAATTTTTTAAAGGTCACATTCTCTCTCTCTCTCTCCCTCCCTCTCTCTCTCTCTCTCTCTCTCTCTCTCTCACACACACATATACACAAGTTCACAGTTTTTAAATGTATGATTCCATGAGTTTTAATGAGTATATATAGTTCTGTAACAGTCACCATCATCACAATGAATAGAGCATTTCCGTTGTCCGCTGGATTCCCTGTTGCCCTTTTGTAATCAGTCTTCTTCCCTCACTTCTGGTCCCTGGCAGCTATCAATAGGATTTCTGTCCCTGTAGTATTGGGCTTCTCTCACTTACTGTAAAGTCAAAATATGTTGGAGGTCCTCATCATTGTAATCATTTAGTACTAATCATTGTATGGATAGAATACTATTTATTTACTACTTGATGGCCATTTAGGTTGCTTCCAGTTTGGGGCTGTTTGAACAAAACTTCCGTAAACATTATAAGCATGTCTGCTTGGACGTGTTTTCTTCGCTTGGGAGTGGGTTGCTATGTCATGTGGGAAGTATACGTTTAACTTTTTAGGAGACTACCAAAATCTTTTCCAGAATGGCAGTAACATTTCCTTGAGTGATGTTGGAGATTTCTAGTTGTTCCACATCCTTGGCAGCACTTGGAGTTGTAAAACTTTTTAATGTTACCTGTTTGAGAATATGTGTAATAGTAGCTCATGTGGTTTGAATTTGGTTACTGAGTAATGATACTGAACATCTTTTCACGTGCCTATTTACCATTCATCTATCTTATTTAATTAACACTTTAAAAATGTTTAAAAATTGTGCATTTTAAAAATTGAGTTGACATATAAATCCCAACCATGCCAATACTGTTTATTGAAAGCACTCTCCTTTTCCCATTAAATTATCTTGGCATCTTTGTTGAAAATTAATTTATCATATTCATTTGCATCTATTTGCCCCATTGATTTATATTTATATCCAGAAATCAATTTCACTGTCTTTATCACTGTAACTCTATAGTAAGACTTGAAATCAGGAGGGTCATTTTCCAATTTAATTCTTTTTTCAGTTTTAAAGATAGTCTATATGGATCCTTTACATTTTCACATGAAATTTAGAATCAGCCTGTCATTTTCTACCAAAAAAAGTCTTCTGTGGTTTTAATAGTACTGTGTTGAATTTATAGGTTAATTTGGGGAGAATTACATCAGAACAAAACTGAACCATGCAGTCCGTGAACATAGTGATCGTTTATCGCTTGATTCATTAGATTATCTTTTATTTTTCTCAGCAGTGTTTCTTAGATTTTGGTGTATAAGTCTTACATATATTTTGTAAGAGTTATCCTTAAATATTTTATATATCTTGATATTGTAAAGATATTAATTTTAATTTCTAATCATTTTGTTGCTAGCATATAGAAATATAACTGAGATATGTATTGTCCTTACATCTCACAGCATTGCTAACCTTTCTTCTAATAGCTTTCTGGTAAATGCTTTGGGGTTTTCTGCATAGTTAATCACATCATATTTTTAAGATTATTTTTAGTTTCATTTATTGAGAGGTAGAGAGAGAGAGAGACAGAGAGCTCCCATTTGCTAATTCACTCTCCAAATGCCCACAACAGCCAGGGCTGGGCCAGGTTAAATCTGGGATCTGGGAAGCCAGTCCAAGTTTCCCATGTGGTGACAGGGACCCAACTACTTGAGCCATCACCTTCTGCTCCCCAGGGTATGCTTGTTAGCAGGAAGCTAGAATGAAGAGCAGAGGAGGACTCAATTCCAGGCACTCTGTTTGGGGTGATGGGTGGGTGCACCAAGTTGTGTCAACCACTGAGCCACATGACAGCCTCAGTCACATCATCTTGCAGTAAAGGCAATTTTGTTTCTTATTTTCCAAACTATGTCTTTTTTTTTTTTCTTCTTGCCATATAGCGATGGATACTGTCTCCAATATGATGTTCAATAGAAATTGTAAGGGCAGATAACCTTTCTTTATTCTGATCTTAGGGGAGAGTACTTTTTTTTTTAACAAGTATGTTGCTGATATAGGTCTTTCGATAGTCTTTATTAGTTTGAGGAAATTTAGTATCATAGGATTTTTTGTTGATGGCTTCTATGTGGTTGAAGAATTTTCCATCAATTCTTTCCTTTCCTAACTTGCTAAGAGTTTTTTTTTTTTAAATCAGTAATAGATTATTATCAAATGCTTTTTCTACATATGTTGAGCTGACATATCTAGAAAAGTATTTTTTATAGTATCTTGATATGACGAATTGACTTGAACCTTGAGCTAACCTTTCATTCCAGTTTAGACTCTATGTAGTCATGTTACTTTCATTGGGATTCTAATTTATGGTTGAGGAGCTCTGTTTCTGTGCACATGAGAGATATTGACAGTAGTTTTCTTGTAATAGTATGGTTTTTATATAAGGTTAATGTTACAATATTCCCTTATGAATGTCCCCTCTTTCATTCCTGATGTTGGTAATTTGTGTCATCTCTATTTTATTTCAGTGATCTTTAAAAAACAGTGTTTTTATCTTTTTGAACTTCACTATTATTTTTCTGATTTTTTTCATCTTTGTGTTTTTGCTGTTATCTTTATTGTATTAATTTCTCTGCTGTCTTTGAGCTTAGCTTATTCTTCCTCTAATTTTTAGGTGGAGTCTTAGGTCACTTTAATTTTTCAAACATAAGCATTTAATGCTGTCATTTTTTTTTCTTTAGTCACTGCTTTAGCTGCACCTCATTAATGATAAGTTGATTCAATTAAAATAATTTCTGTTATAATATCTCCCTTCACCCATTAGTTATTTAGAAGTTTATCAATTAATTTCCAGCTATTAAAGGATTTTCACATAGAATTTTCTAAGTAGTTTCTTGTCTAATTTCATTATGGTCAGAGACCTTAAAATACATGAACATAAAATGTATGATTTCAGTTTTGTAAATGTACTGGTATATCTTGGAATATGTTCCATGCACAATAAGAATGTTTCCACTATTAGGTGGATCATTCTATAAATGTCAGTTTGGTCAAGTTGGTTACTAGCGTTAAATGTAAGTCTTACTGGAGTTTGATTTGCTGTTTATCTTCTGTTTTGTTTTTGGTTTGGTTTTTGCTTTGCCTACTTTGTCAGCTGCAATGAGAGAAAAGCCGAAGTCTCCAATCTAAGGCAGACTTGCGTATTTCCTCTTTCATTCCATCAGTTTTTGCTATCTGTATTTAGAATTTTTATGTTAGGTGCATTTATACTTAAAGTAGTTATCTCTTCTTGAAGAAGACTTGACCTGGTGCCCATATGGGATGCCAGCACTGCAGGCAGCAACTTTACCTGCTGTGCCACAGTGCCAGCCCCTCCTAATTATCTTTTGGTTTATGTAGTTTCTCTTGCTGCCTTCAAGATTTTTCTGTCTCTCTTTGATTTTTTGCAGTTTGATGTATCTGTATATGATTCTTTTAATTATCCTTTTGTGGGTCCCTTAATTTCATTCTCTAAACTTTTTTTTTTTTTTTGGACAGGCACAGTGGACAGTGAGAGGGAGAGACAGAGAGAAAGGTCTTCCTTTGCCGTTGGTTCACCCTCCAATGGCCGCTGCAGCCAGCGCGCTGCGGCCGGCACACCACGCTGATCCGAAGCCAGGAGCCAGGTGCTTCTCCTGGTCTCCCATGGGGTGCAGGGCCCAAGCACTTATGCCATCCTCCACTGCACTCCCGGGCCACAGCAGAGAGCTGGCCTGGAAGAGGGGCAACCGGGACAGAATCCAGCGCCCCAACCAGGACTAGAACCCGGTGTGCTGGCGCCGCAGGCGGATGATTACCTATTGAGCCGCGGCGCCGGCCTCTTTCAACTTTTTAAAATAAATTTTTGGAAATTCTCAAGCATTATTACTTTAAATATTTATTCTCCATATTTTTTTTTTAGAGATTTATTTATTTATTTGAGAGGAAGAGTTATAGAGAAAGAGAGGGAGAGACAGAGAGGTCTTCCATCCACTGGCTCACTCCCCAAATGGCCACAAAGATCAGAGCTGGGCTGATCTGAAGCTAGGAGCCAGGAGCTTCTTCCGGGTCTCCTACGTGGAGCCCAAGTACTTGGGCTGTTTCCACTGCTTTCCCAAGCCATCAGCAGGGAGTTGGATCAGAAGTGGAGCAGCCAGGACTCAAACTGGCGCCCATGTGGGATTCCAGTGCCACAGGCGGAGGCTTAGCGTTCTACGCCACAGTGGTGGATATTCTTTCTCTGTGTCTCCCTTCCTTCTGAAACTTAAATTACAGGTATGTTTGATGATTTTATTACTGCCCAACTCTTGGATGCTCTGCTTTTTATTATTATTTGAATTTCAGTTTAGATAACTTTTATTCACCTATCTTTAAGTTCACTGATAATTTCCTCAACCATATTGAGTATGTACATACACCCACCTGTTGAAGAAATTCTTCATCTGATACATCGCTTTTTAATTCTAGCATTTTCATTTAATTCTTTCTTCTGGATTTCACTTATCCACTGTAATTCCCTATGCTGATGGATGTTGCCTACCTTTTCCATAAATCCTTTAATATATTAATGATAGTTATTTAAAAGTTCTTGTCCGGTATTTCTTTTCTTTTCTTTTTTTTTTTTTTTTTTTGACAGGCAGAGTGGACAGTGAGAGAGAGAGACAGAGAGAAAGGTCTTCCTTTGCTGTTGGTTCACCCCCCAATGGCCGCTGCAGCCAGCGCATCTCGCTGATCCGAAGCCAGGAGCCAGGGGCTTATCCTGGTCTCCCATGGAGTGCAGGACCCAAGGACTTGGGCCATCCTCCACTGCACTCCCTGGCCACAGCAGAGAGCTGGCCTGGAAGAGGGGCAACAGGGACAGAATCCGGTGCCCGACCGGGACTAGAACCCGGTGTGCCGGCGCCGCAAGGCGGAGGATTAGCCTGTTGAGCCGCGGTGCCTGCCTTTATTTTTAGTTTTTAAGGATTTATTTATTTATTTGAAGGGCAGAGTTACAGAGAGGCAGAGAGAGAGAGAGAGAGAGAGAGAAAGAAAGAAAGGAAGAAAATCTTCCATCGGCTGGTTCATTCCAGGTCTCCCTGTGGTTGCAGGGACCCAAGCCATCTTCCACTGCCTTCCCAGGCCGTAGCAGAGAGCTGGATCAGAAGTGGAGCAGGCGGGACTTGAAGTGGTGCCTATATGGGATGCCGGCACTGCAGGGGCTGTGGCAACTTTACTCAGTATGCCACAGCGCCAGCCCCTTATTCTGTACATTTTAAACATATCAGTTGTCAAATACAGATGCCTATAGGAAGGAAAACAATGTATGGCATGCCAAGACGTAGTTCAGTCCCTGCTAATGGCCTGGGAAAAGCAGCAGAAGATGACCCTACTCCCTGGACTCCTACCACCTACTGTGGGAGATCCAGATGAAGCTCCTGGCTCCTCACTTCAGCCCTGCTCAGCCCTGGCCATTCTGGCCATTTGAGGAGTGTATCAGCAGGTGGAAGATCTCTTTGTCTCTCCCTCTCTCTCTGTAACTCTTTCAAATAAATACATAAATCTCTTTTTTAAAAAAAAAATGTTTTCACTTCATATGGAAACTCAAGAAAGATATATATTAAAAAATAAGTAGCAGTACAAAACTTTATAATTATCGGTGAGTGGTATTGCCAAAAAGTGCTATTGATGTTTAATGAAGCAATAATTCATTTCTGCAAACATCTGTTGGGCTCCTACCAAGAACAGCAGGGAGCATACAGGACTTGTAGTGGTCAGGATAGCAGTACAGAAGTGAAAGACCTTGAGTTGACCTTGAATAATATATAATATCCACAGAGTTAAGAAGGAGAGCCATTGAGGAGGGGAGAATAGTCCAGCAAAGTTGGCAGGGTACAGAGCTTATCGGTTATTAATAGGAGACTGGTTTGGATGGAGAGAAGGGTTTGCATCATTTGGGATTACATCATTTGGAGCTGCAAAAGCCAGGATTGAGTAATCTTTCAGAACAGGGACTGGTTCATATGGAAGCTTTATTTAAGGAGATTAATCTGGCAGTGATATGTGGCAAAAACTCAATCAGTAGAAACAGGAGACAGAGAGCCCAATTAGATCTGAGTCTGTAACTGTAATGCAAGATTGATGTAATAATCTCCAAACCAGGATGTCATCAGATAATGGATCTTTGAATGGGCAGTTTAAAAGAAAATTGATGGTATTCAGTGATAAATTAGGTAATTGAGGGCTATGGAATTGGAGGAAAACTGATTACCAGTAGTCATCACATAGTTTTTCTTAGAATGAATCTGACTTTTTGTATAAGAATAGCATTTGCCTAGTGTTGGGAAAACGGAACAATTGCCTGTGATATCTACAACTATGTGTGTTCCTCTTTGAACAGGCATGAGTTCCTCCCTGACCAAACAATGAGCCTCTTGGAAAGGATCCTGCTTTTCCTCTTCTTTCGTGAATTCCTGGTCTTGGGAGGTTTGGTGAAGTCAGTCTATTGTTAGGGATTCCAATTACTATTTAAAATATTTAATCATACCAGCGGTTGAGATCATGGGCCCTGATGTTGTAGAATTCCTCCAACTCTAGTGTTTGTCATCAGCTGTTTACCTTAGGGAATTCATTTAATATTTCTAAGGCCATGTTTCCTAATTTAATGATGTCTACTTCACAAAATTATGAAGCCTAAGTTTTATCTCAGGTAAAGTGTTTAGCATGATTCTTAGAACCTAGTAAACAATAAAAAGAAGCAAATGCCACATGTCTGATTTATGTGACGAGGTAAGAATGCCTCTGAATTTTCATTGTTTATGTGTTCAAGTTAGATGTTTCAAAGATGCTTTCTAAGATACTGTGTTAAAAGGAAGAATTGAACTGCATCTGATATTAAAGATTGCTAAATGGTGACATGGGCTATTGGTACAAGAAGAAAGTCTTTAGAGAGTGCCGAGTTCACCTTTTGCATATTAAGTGTGCTACAGTGCAGTCAGTAGACACACACATGCACACGCACATGCATAGCATTGAAGTTAGCACAGTTGTCATCCCTTATCCTTGGTTTCACTCTCCACAATCTGAAAATATTAAATGGGAATCCCAGAAATAAACAATGTGTAAGTCTTAAGCAACATGTATTACAGTATATTATTATAATTCTATTATATCATTAGTTTTTTTAAAAGATTTATTTAAGAAGTAGAGTTACAGACAGTATGAGGAAGAGCCAGAGAGAGAGAGGTCTTCCATCTGCTGGTTCACGCCCTAAATGACCACAACAGCCAGAGCTGCGCAGATCCGAAGCCAGGAGCCAGGAGCTTCTTCTGGGTCCCCTACGAGGGAGCAGGGGCCCAAACACTTGGGCCATTTACTGCTTTCCCAGGCCATAGCAGAGAGTTGGATTGGAAGAGGAGCAGCCAGGACAAGAACCAGCCCCCATATGGGATGCTGGCGCCACAGGCAGTGGATTAGCCTACTGCACCACAGCACCAGCCCCTATCATTAGTTTTTGTTGTTAACCTCTTACCATGCTTAGGAATATATGTTAAATTTTATTATAAGCATGTACTGGGGTACTTAAAAAAGCTTATGGAAAAATGAATTGAGAAGTTTACTTTGGTGCAAAAAATTTTGAAAGCCCTGCATAGCTTTTTCATAATAGATTTTCCATGAACTTTTTGAAGAATATACAGAAAAACATAATACATACTGTACAGGGTTTAGTATCATTTGCAGTTGCAGGCATCCACTGTGGGGTTCTACTATATGGGGAGGGGTACTGAAAACACCTTTCATTTGCTCTTCTGATTCAGCCCTCTGGCAATCCCCTGAAGGAGGAAGGTTCTGTCTGTATCCATTATTTAGGTGAAGAGTTTGATGTGGTGCTGAGGAGTAGAGAACTTTCCAAGGGTCACCCAGCCAGAGTGGCAGAGCAGCATCTCTGTACTTTTTTGACTTGAACATGCTGTTTACATCCCATCTGGAGACACATACTCCGAGGCACAGATGTTTATTGGGAAGGATGAAATGTATGCTGTAGTGCCAAAAAATAACTGGGAATAAAAGCAAAAACCAAGACATTTGTTTCTGTTACAGTGTGACAGAAAATAAGGCTCTGTGCTTTGGGATTGAGCATTTGGAGAAAAGGGGAGTGATTTAGCTTGGGTGAGAATTCTCTTGGAATTCTGCATCTGCTCCTGGACTACTCGTTACCAAGCTTATAGGAACCAGCTGGGCGAGGTTCAAAGCGCAGCTTCAGAATGATCAAGGGGCTGCTGGGTTGATTTACAAGGAAAGAACAAAAGAAGTGTTACCGTGCAGCTAAGCCAAGACAGTGAGGAGCTGCCAAATGCGTGCAAGCATCTGCAATGTGTAGACATAAGAAGGGCAATTAATTATTTAACACGATCCACGATCCACGGAGGCACAATATGCAGCAATAGGATGAACATTTAAGCTTAGTTTATAGGAAATATCCTGATAATGGATCTATGGGAGCTATCTGTTGTGTAGTCTTTCCCTAGAGTAGCAATAAAAAATTCAAGCCGTAGGATTTTTAAAACTTTTGGGGGAATTAAATATTAGATGTTAGAGGCTTATTCATTTGGTTGAGTGTGGTAATAGTACAGTGGTTATAAGGAGGATGTAATATTTTAGAGTTACATACTCTGCAATACAAGCATAGACTAACATAAAGAGGTTTCCTTTAAAAGCCTATAACAAGGCTGGCTGGTGCCGCAGCTCACTAGGCTAATCCTCTGCCTGTGACGCTGGCACCCCGGGTTCTAGTCCCAGTTGGGGTGCCAGATTCTGTCCCGGTTGCTCCTCTTCCAGTCCAGCTCTCTGCTGTGGCCTGGGAAGGCAGTGGAGGATGGCCCAAGTGCTTGGGCCCTGCACCTGCATGGGAGACCAGGAGAAGCACCTGGCTCCTGGCTTCGGATCGGCACAGCGCATCGGCCATGGCGGCCATTTGAGGGGTGAACCAACGGAAGGAAGACCTTTCTCTGTCTCTCTTTCTCACTGTTTAACTCTGCCTGTCCAAAAAAAAAAAAAAAACTATAACAAGGCAAAGAGGGAAAGTGGAAGAAAAGAAAGGGAGGGAAAGAAAGAAGACCTGGACAGGGTTCTTGATGGTTCACCATTCACTCTGGTGGTGTCTATGAGGCAGGACTGAAGGCTCTTTTTACAGCTATAGATAAATATCAAAGAGAATTCTTAGAGTTGTAGGCCTCTCATGGTAGCTCCAGGAGGTGGGACATTTTTGGGGGGCAGGGTAGTTGAAACATTATCAGCAGAGCTTCCCTAGTCTCCTGTCCCACGTTCGTGGAAAATACTGGCCCTTGCGTGGAGGTATAGGTGTCTTTGGAATGACAAAACTATTCTCCTGAAAGGAAAAATACTTTCCCTTAACCTGTTGATTTTTGGAAGCAAGATGGGTCATTCATGAAATAAAGTGAAAGTTTTTAAAACCCAACAAACATCAATGAAACTTACATTTGCTGTCTGTTTTTCAGTGGAGAATTTTATTGTAAACTTTGTTTTGAGAGACAAAGAGGGAGAACTCTCACTTGCTGGCTCATCAACCTAATGCTGGCAATGGCTGAGGCTGGGTCAAGGCCAAAGCCAAGAGCTAGGAAGTCATTCTCAGTTTCCCACATTGGCATAATTGGCAGAAACCCAGTTACTGTAGCCATCACCATTGCCTCCCAAGGTCTGCATTAGCAGGAATCTGAAATCAGGAGCTGGAGCTGGAACGCAAGCCTATTTCCTCTGAAGTGGGACAACCTAGCCAGCATTCTAACCACGAGGCCAAATCCCCAGCCCTTTAAAGCGGAATTTTTAAACTGTCTTCTTTCTTTTAGTCTTCTTAGGAAGAACCTAAGTTTACCACCTTGCTTTCAATGTTCAGGGCAGATTTTGGCGACTTTTGGAATAAAAAGTTAGACTTGAGCTTGCTTTTTTGCTAGAGGAATATAAATATTTTATCTGAATTTTGCTGATAGCAATCAGCCGTGAACGCAAACCTGGTATCTGAGGAGCTGTCATGTCTGAATTTCTCTGGAATGCACAAGTAGGCCAGCGAACGGCAGCAGAGTGATGTGTGTTCTCGCTCAGTGCAAGGATAAGGTCTCTAAGTGTTGGTGCTGACTGAACCTGAAGGTGAGGCTGGGTAGTGGAAGGGCTTGGTTGAGTTTGTCTCGTCCACAGATATTCCTTCTCCATCTGCAGTCACTTTTGGGGCGAGCCTGTATCTCCTCTTACCTGTGCTGTGGTTAAGCTCCCCAGGCTCCAGGCTTTTCCAGCCACCATCATCCCTGCCTTGCCTCTTGAGTAATTATCCTGAAACACAATGGAGGGGTCAATCTCCTCCAATTCCGAGCACCTGCTGGATAAGCATGGCCAGAACCAGGTCTTCTTGACTGTATCCCCGGTGCTTGACACCGGGCCTACCATGTAGACGTTGTTCACTGGAGATCTGATTGAACACCTGCCGTCTCGGTGCCTCCCCTTCTCCCAGTTGCTTCTCTACCGACTGAACCTCTGCCCAGAAAGTGAAATCTTCCCCCTGTCTACCTGACGATTTTTCAGGACTCAAAGTTCATAGCAGTGGAGAGTTTTGTGAAGGCCTCGTCAGAACTGATCCATCCTCAGCTCGGCTGCCGTGGCATTCATACATCTACTCATTACCATAGTTAGCACCCCATTTTAATCATGCATTTACTTGTCTGGCTTCCCCGGCAGACTGTGGGATCTTTGAGAACAAATACAATGTTTTCATCCTTGTTTCCTCACTGCCTGGCACATTCTTGGCACTCAACATCATGAAATAAACCTTGGGAGCCATGATGTTACAAATGTGGGAAGGGCGAGAGCACTCGACAAATTTAAGGGGCGAGTGGAGTTTGACAGCCTTCTTTCGGCACGTGTTGGTGGATGTTTACTCAGCTCAAGGCTGCTTTTCTGTCTGTGGTTCAAGGAGAGACTACTGAACAGAACCAGTTAGAATGTAGCCACCCCTGGTCCGGGATGGACACACATTTCCTCCGGCTTCTGTGTCTAAGGATCGGAAGCTGAGGAATGCGTTGAGATAACGCTAGGAATGTTTATTCCACTACTCTGAGCTGCCTCTCAATTCTAAGAATCTACGATAGAAACAAGATGATATAAACTCATTCTAATTTGTGGGGGCTTTGTTTATTTGTTTCTTTAAAGGAGGAGGTGGAATTGGATTGTTTGTTTGGTTGGGTTTCTTCTTCAATAAGAAGCATCTTAATATAACTAGCCCGGACATCTGTCCCATTTTCAAAAATTACAAGTTTCGATCATTGCTAAATTGTACAGATCCCAATCTGTCTGCTCTGCATACATTTGCATTTATAAAAGCAGAATCAGACTAAAAGTCTTTCTAATGCAATCCCCTAAATGCATGAAGTATTAGATTGCTTTCCCCCATTGGTTCATGCATTGCTAAAGGCTTAAAAGGATCATTGATTTGAATTATTTAATGTGTACAGCGGGTTGTGTTTCTTTTTCTTTTTTTTTTTTAAGAACCTTTGGGGGTATTGCTTTAGTTTTTTTTTTTTATGTTAAATCTCATTTTTTCTTTGAAAATAAGAAGTTAAAGCTGTATTCACATAAGCTCCCAAAGTGCCAGATTTTTATTGTGTTTTTAAGTCATCTAGGAAATGTTTGATTCCAACAAAACATTGCTGCTGAAAATTGGGCTGAAATTGCTGGGCTGAAAATATAG
Organism: Lepus europaeus; assembly: GCF_033115175.1. Taxonomy (NCBI): domain Eukaryota; kingdom Metazoa; phylum Chordata; class Mammalia; order Lagomorpha; family Leporidae; genus Lepus; species Lepus europaeus. Next base: position 15,069,898 of record NC_084843.1, on the reverse strand, counting down.
TTAAAACTGCACTTTATTCTAATGTATTATTTTCTCTCTCTTTTGTGTGTGTGTCAGGGGGATGCTGATACAGATGAAGGCACAGGGAAAGATTCAATCGAATCTATAATAAAACGCCATCCTGGATTGTTGTTGTTGGGTTTGAAATCATGCTGGTTTTCGCTTGAATTCAAAACTCAACAACCAGCCCTCCACCTCTTTTTTTTTTTTTTTTAAAGCATATGCAGGCACAAGATGAAAGAAATTGGAACTCCATGTAAGGCATAAACATTAATAAATCTGATGGTAGATTTTTGTGATTGATAAATATCTTAATAAATAAATTCGGCATTTGCAATAGGGGTCAGAAATGGGTAGCCTACGGGGTTGCCCCGGCTTTGGTTCTTGAATCAGAAGTGTTAGCCAAGGATGCCAGTAAACGAAGTTGAGGTTTCAATGTTCTGTTCCACGAGCTGTGGCCACTGCCCTATTTTCACTTACAGTAACTCCTTCAGAATTAATATACCTCAAAAATAGCTGCAGCTTCTCCGATCTGTAAAAATAGTACCAGCTGCTCTGTCCTTTCCTCTACCTGGAAGTCTCTGAGGTCTTGTGGGAAGGCACTCACACCCATTCAGCCACTACTAGGGGCAGTGTGTGTGTGCAGGCAAGGAGCCCCTGCCCTCAATGCACTTCTCTGCAATACAGGAGGAGGAAATCATAATACAGTAATGCAGTACTTACATAGGAAGTCCAGTTAGAAAGGCACGTCCATTAAAGCCAGGTGGTAGGTGTAAGGTATCTATAAACAGTCTATAATTTTTGGTATATTTGAAATATCTTAATTTTTTAAAATAAAGAAGGATATATATAACAGCTAGAATTTAGAGGACTAAGGGTTAGCAAGGGTCTGTAATGGCTTCATCCACCCTTTGAGCTACATTCTGTAGCGTTGAACTTGGTTTTCCTGAACACTCTCCTGAGAAGACTGCTTTTCCCCACTTATTCAAGATAGGCAGCAAGATACACATTCTTGTGGGCCCCAGTGCATTCCTTGTTAGCCCTTAGCAGCCTGCTACATGAAGTTTACTCTGTCCTTCCTAACCCCGCCTGTTTCATGTCCATTGAGTTTTGGCACCTGGCTCCCTGCCTTCCTCCTCACCCCATCCCATGTCCAACAAACCTGATGTCAGACCACTGTCCACCCTTTCCATTGCCACAAGATCAGCCCAAACAACTCTCAGTGGGACTCCTGGGGAGGGGGGGGTCCTTTCTCTCCCAGCTGGAGACTGTGCTCTACAACTGGCAAATGTAGAGGAGGCCGGGAAAGAGGCGTGTTTGGAGTCCAGAGGAAGTTCAAGCTGTGGTGCACATGAGGGCTGTGAGCAGTCTCAGACGTCCAAGATTTGGCAGTGAGTGAGCTGAGTGAGGCTCCAGGGAGAGATCGGTGCTGATGATCTGGGATTTATCAGTGCGTGGCTGGGGTTTAGACGGAGGGATAAGGGAAAATTGTTGTTCTAGGGAGAGCATAGGAAGGCTGGAGAGACGAGAGTAGTGCAAATCAAGGGATAAAGTGTTCCAAGCAGGAAGGACCGGCCAGGCCTGCGGAGGGAAGGCGGAAGATGAGCACAGAACAGCAGTCATTCCGCCTGGAGAACTTGCATTTGTTGGCAGCCTTGGAGAGGGCACTGCTAGAAGCCACTTGAAACTATTTGCAGGATTTGTTTGGTGTGGGTATTATTCCAAGGTAAAGAGAAAAATAATGACCACTGAACCAGTCCTGCATGCCTAGCTCTGTGTTGCCCCCAAGTGAGTCCCACAGCAGCCGTGGAAAGTAGCATCAGCCCCAGGTGACAGATAAGGACACTGAGGTACAGCGGTTGGCCTAAGGTTGCACCAGCAAAATTAGGGCAGAGCTAGGATTTGAACCAAGGCAGTCTGACCCGGGAACACCATGCTGTTAACTACTGGACTGGTGGTCACAGAAGACCATGACTCACCAAAACCCATACATGGTAATATTAATAAGGAGCGTTTGAGCTAGAAGATTAGGAGTTGTTTACACAGAAGTGAAAAATAAAGCTGTAACAGTGAGATCTTTGGGGAGAGAAAGTGGGGGCCCCGGGAGCAAGAAGAGAGAATGACCCAGCAACAACAGCGGAGACAGGGGGCCAGGTAGCTGGCTGGACGGGAAACCCTGGGAAATACCCACAGCCAGAGCCGGTTGTCTTAGGCTTTCCCACATCCCCCATGACAATCTCATCCCCTGATGTTCTTGGTTGTACAAATCACAGTAAATGTTAGGACTGAAATCTCAGCCACGGGACGAAGTGCTGCTTGGTTTCTAAACTCTTCAGCTCCAGATTCTGCTGTGTATCCACATAGACCCACACAGGGTCATAGAGGGTCTCCAGAGACAGACAGAAGGGACAGGCGGTTGTCAGTGAAGCCCCGGAGGGGAGGTGCTGGTCCACAGGCTGGTGGTTCCTTGGGACCCGAGTGATAATACTTGTGCATATGTGGTAGTGGCTGGAGGTGACTATTGTTACAAGCAGAAAATTTGGTGTGTGCTAGGGGAAGGGGGCATACGATCAATTCTCTGATGGATAACAGACAACAATCCTGAGCTCTAAAATCCATTCTCTTGCTCTCTGGAGAGAACTGATCATTAGAATTGCAGGTGACCTTGAGGAAGGAAAGACTCGGGCTCCACCTAAGCCAGGCTTCTTTCAGCTGTCAGTGGGAAAACATGAGGCTGCGTTAGCCTCCGCCGAAGCGCTCTGGCTTAGCCAGCACTTGTCCCCACTCCTTTCTGTTTCCTTTGAAATCCAAACGGTCTTCGATCCCTTCCTTTCTGCTGTGCCAGCACTGATTGAGCTGCGTGAGTTTGTGCCGTGGAGGCGCCGCGTCACTCACCCCGCAGATGCCTGGGTGGATGGGGTTGCACACAGCTCCCGCACGGGAGGTTGCCGTGTGCTTGTTGAGATGCGATCGCGCCACGTTCTGTTTTTCTGCCATCAACTCATGACAAAAAGCAGCAGCTGACCCTCCTCTTGTAAGGGATGCTATCGGTATAATAAATCACTTTTTTTCCGTGTCAGTCTCCTGCCTTGCCCTCATTTCATAGATGAAATCACTTGTGCAGAGCTGACTTTACACTTTGGCTCTGAAGTTCAGAAAGGCTGCAGCAGGGAGCACTAGGCCTTTTGATGTGCGTCTTCCCTGTTGTGTTAACTCACCTGGCAGACTTGAGGAAAAGGCTCCTCCCGCTGAGCAGGTGCAAGGTGGTGCCTGCTGAAAGCTATTGTTATATTCAAGAGTTGAAAGCAAGTGGAAGGTTTGGGAATAATAACGATAACTATTCCTGTCTTTTTATTTTTATCCATAGATGCAAGCAGTTGAGTTAATAATACTCAATTCATGGCGTGTCTTCATTGTTGTCTCTTCCAGGGATGCTCCTGTTTCATGTGTGTATTCCCCATTTCTGCTCATTGATCGTGCTCTGCCAACCCCCTCCCAGTATCCCATGGGTAATAGTTCTGATAGATTTAATGTACAGTTTATTTGAATGTGTTCTTACAAATTGTATAAGCCTGTGTAGTCAATTTATCTAATGGTACTGTGTTATATGTTTCCCTTTCTTTAGGAGATTTTTTAAAATGCTTTTTTCTTTTCCATGTACTTGAAAGAGAGAGAGAGAGAGAGAGAGACAGAGAGACAGAGAGAGAGAGAGTCTTCTATCTGCTGGTTCATTCCCCCCGAATCCTCACAACAGCCAGTGCTGGGCCAGGCTGAAGCCAGGAGCCTGGAACTCCATCTGAGTCTCCCACATGGGTGGCAGGGTCACAAGCACTTAAGCCATCATCTGCTGCCTCCCCAAATGCATTAGCAGGAAGATGGATTGGAGGTGGATTAACCGAGACCAACCCTGCGATATGGGATGCAGGCATTCAAAGCCATGGCTTAACCAGTTGCACTACAACACCCCCTCAAGAGATAGTTAAGATCCACTCTTGTGGCTGTGAGTCTGTCTGCCCTATTGATTGCAGATACTCCATGTCTCTTGTCTCTTTGTTGGGTTCTTACTCTGTGCCAGGGTGATAACCCAGAAGTGGTGTACTATTATTTTGACAGTAATCCCAAGGCAAAATGAAATAAGTCAGAATTATATTAGGAGATTCAGGAGAATGAGACACAGATGTGCCAATGGCCAGGAAGTATTTTCTCAGCATACTCAGGGCTGCTGCTCTCGCAGCTGCACATTGCTTCAGTTCTTGTCCTGGCCTTTCAATTCTGCTGAGTTCAGCTCAGCTGCCTTTCTTCCCTCTGCCAGTCCTGCTTCTGTGAGTCAAACAGCACAGAGGAGTGACTCATCTGGAACCCAAGGACAGAGGAGCTGCAGTGCCAAGTTGTTGGGCATCTGTGTCCATTCTCTTGGAAGAACAAAGTTAGGGAAGTCCAGTGTGGCTTTAGTGCCTCTTTAAGTTGTGTGCGCAGCCAAGGCACGAGCCTCCCATGTCCGTGACAAAATTCGAGGACCACTGAGCTCCAGAGCGAAATCCACATGTTCAGTGGCTCAACCCGTTGGATAAAGAGACAATTGCCAGTGATGTCAGTGAGCACCTGTGGAGAGGTTACAGGGCAGGTACCAGGATGTGTCACTGAGCACTGCATAACCAGACTAAACAGGTTAGACGCTGACTGTGGATCTGAACATGTAAAAGTTAACATCCTTTGTGCTGATAGGAACTCATGCCTGGACTTATGTCTCTATTCTTAAGTGAATCCATATGATAAATCTGCTCTTCTCCTTTAAAAAAATTGAAACAGTTGCACTTACAATGCTTTTTACAGTAACTCCCAGATCATACTCCATGGAAATGTATCAAAACCCAGTATAGCCACATGTGACAAAGGAGAGCTCATGTTAATGTTGAAGTTATTCAGAGAAGTACTTGATTATGTTTTCTCAGGTCATATATTTTGCTTTTCAGGTCTTCATTTCTACCTTATCAGTCATTTGATATGGAAGTAATACATTTGAGTAAGATTTTCAACAACTAAATATCTTTAGAAAATTCTCTGATTCCCTTCTTATTTCTGAAAAAAAAAAAAAAGAAGAAACTCATGTTCAATATAGCTGATTTTATGTTTTTTCAAATGTGTCATTTCTCTAACTCGGGATCAAAAGCTTATGTCCAATTTTTACTGACTGGTCTTCATTTCTCGTTACTGAGCTCTGCTCCCTTCTCACCATGTAGGTGTAATTGCCCACTCTAATCAAGAGTTTCTAACAGATTCCTGGTCCAGTGTTTCTTAACTTTTGAATGCATGACAAACAGCTAACTGGATTCTTCATAGACTCCTTCTGGCTTCCGGAGAGCAATGCCCAAGCACGGTGTGGTAAAATCACATGCACCTAATGGACACAGGTGCCTGGCAAAATGAGACGGAAGGAGGGCCTCTGGGCCTCAGCAGTGGGTGACGACAGTGTCACTAGCCTGAGGGGTCCAGGTTGAGGAGGTGAAACAGATACAGTCCACACCCAGGAAGCAGAGGAGGGATGGAAGAGACCTGCCTGATGAGATTGATCCACACTGAGTGGAGGAGCCTGCCCCCAGCTGTAGAAACTCGGAGCTGCCCTACCCAGAGCAGGAGCCAGGGAGGGCTTCCTGGAAGAAGCAGCCTCTCAGCTGCCAGCTAATGAGGAAATTCTACATAAACTCTCTGGCTCCCCCTTTTCCCACATCCATTTGTTAGCATTGGAGTTGACCACCTACAGGGGCTCACGAATCTGCCAGGGCCTCTGCTCTGCGGAGCAGTCACAGAACATGGGACCAGGCCCTTCTTAGAAACTGGCTCCCTAGAAGGACCTGCAGACCACTTGGTCCATCCTGGCAGCATTGCCAAGAAGGGCTTCTCCCTCAGGAAGGTTGAGTCTTTGCCAGGTCTCATTTTCTCCTGTGCTTTCAGAGAGTCAGAGTTTGGCACACCCAGATATCTTGGAAGACCATCCCTCCTTGCATGATGAGATGGAAGAAAGGTGAGCAGATGGCAGGCCTATCTTCTTGCAGTCTGGCAGCCATTCCAACAGGGAACGCACAAATGCCTCTCCCTGCCTGTCCCTCCTGCCTTCCCCTCCCCACGTCCCCTCCCCTCCTTCCCCTTCCTTTCCTTTCCATTTCAAGCATATTTGATCATCCTAGGCTGTCTGCCTCACCCTGTCCTCTATTGGAAATGGAAGCCATGTATCCTTTACTGAATGAAAAATTAGTAGAACTAAAATTGATAATAAAAGTGAGCATAAATTAGGCAGTATACAAAGAGTAATGAAAAGATATGTAACTCTTAATAGGGAGAAAAATGAAAAAAGAGGGCAAAGAAATAATAAAAGCCTAAATGACCTATTTGTTAGAAAAACAATATTAGACAAAGTAGTATTTTTTATTCATGTACGTATCTACAGAGTAAAATCTGTAGAGATCTGATTTGAACCATTCTGAGTGTAGAGAGCTGTGAGTAAAATAAAAGAAGAGTTTTAAATAAATGCAGAACTATAGCAGGTGCTGTGCCTTCTGGAACACTTGCCCATCTCTTCCAAACAATGCAATGTTTAAGGCTCAACTTTAATATAATTAAGACAGGAAGACAGAAAGAGAGCAGGCATCCCCTGGCAGAACGCTCAGGATTTCTTATGGTTCACTCTGCAAAATCACAACTGTCTTAGACGAAAAAGAAAATAGTTGCTCTGTTGAATGAGAAACTTGGTACAATCAGAGATTTAAAATGTACTCCTTACCTGTCACTCCAAACCTTTCCCAGCATTGCACAGCAGAGTATCCCAATCATAGGAAAGGTTAGATCAAATTAATTAATAGAAAATATGAAAGACTAAGATGTATCACTGAAGACAGGTGTTGGCCCATCAGCTAAGATACTGCTTGGACGCCTACAAACCTGTATTGGAGTGCCTGGGTTCAAGTTCTGGCTCCACCTCGAACCAGCTTCCTGTTAATGTTTGTGCACTCTGAGAGGCAGCAAGTAATGACTCAAGTACTTGGGTTCCTACCACCCATGAGGGTGACTGAGATTATTGTTCTGGGCTCCTGGCTTTGGCCAGACCCAACCCTTGCTGTTGTAGGCATCTGGGAAATGAACCAGCGGATGGAAAGATCTGTTTCTCTGTATCTCTGCCTTTCAAACAAAAAAAAAAAAAAAAAAAAAAAGAAAGAAAAAAATGTGTTCTGAAATGACAGTAATTAAATAAGAACTTGTGCAGGAATGTACCTAATGATCAACGAGACAGATACCAAATCCAGGAACATGGACTTGAAAATGCATAAAATAATTTAATATAAAATAAAGTTGACATGGTGAGCAAGCAGGGGAGTGGGGCTGATAATGCAATAATTGATATTGAGAAAATACCAATTTATTGGGGAAGAAGTAAGCTTATTTCCTACCTCATTTCTGATAGCAAATAAATTAGAGATAGATAAAAGATTTCTGTGTGTGCCAAATACATTTTCAAAATTCTTTTAGAATATTTACTAATACCAACCATGCTATCAATCAAATGAAGATGCAGAGCTATAAATAAACTCAGTTTTTCAAAGCATTTTTATTTTTTTAAACAAATTTTGCATTGATTCGCTCCCTAGAAAGAGCATTCATAACAGACTTGTCCTATTAAATGATGGGCTAAATCTCCCCAGTTCAATGTAGGGGTTCTTACATTTAGAAACAAAAAAACAAAAAATGAACAAACAAAAAAACACCAAAAAGACCCAGTCCTTTTGGTCCTGGTAAGACTAAGCCTTATACCTGCAGCACCAGGAGATTTGTGGTTCTCTGCAAAGGAGTTAAAGTTAAAATTGAACTAATTCTGACATCCATTAACACTGAGCAAAATTAGTAGATATACCTGCATGGGGACTTTTATGATTAAACTTGCTTATTAAACTAACAAATGTGATTTGTATGGGAATTTTTTAGCATATCAAAATGGTCTTGGCTTAGTCCAACAAAATAATACATTCTTATGAGGTTAATAGGTAGATTTAAAAAAAAAATACATGAATTTCAGCATGATTTTTTTCTAGTTCTGAGAAGAAATGTCTTTGGTATTTTGATTGGTATCTCATTGAATCTGTATATTGCTTTCAGAAGAATGGACATTTTGATGATATTGATTCTTCCAATCTATGAACATGAAAGGTTTTTCCAATTTTTGTATCTTCTGTGTCTTTCTTTAATGTTTTGTAATTATCATCATAGAGATCTTTGACATCCTTGGTTAAATTTATTACAAGATGTTTAAAGTTTTTTTTCTTCAGCCGTGGCATTGTCTGTGTATACAAAGGCTGTTGATTTTTGTGCATTGACTTTCTATCCTGCTACTTTACCAAACTCTTCTATGAGTTCCAGTAGTCTCTTGGTGGAGTCTTTTGGATCCCTTATATATGGAATCATGTCATCTGCAAATAGGGATAGTTTGGCTTCCTCCTTCCCAATTTGAATCCCTTCAATTTCTTTTTCTTGCCTAATGGCTCTGGCTAAAACCTCCAGGACTATATTGAATAGCAATGGCAAGAGTGGGTCTGGATCTCAGTGGGAATGCTTCCAACTTTTCCCCATTCAATAGGACACTGGCCATAGGTTTGTCATAAATTGCCTTGATTGCATTGAGGAATGTTCCTTCTATACCCAACTTGTTTAGAGTTTTCATCATGAAGGGGTGTTGAAGTTTATCAAATGCTTTCTCTTGTATCTATTGAGATAATCATATGGTTTTTGTTCAGCAATTTTTATTAATGTGATGTAATGTGGTGATTTGAGAATGTTAAACCAACCTTGCATACCAAGGCTAAATCCCACTTGGTCCCCATGAGTGATCTTTCTGCTGTATTGTTGGATTCGATTGACCAGAATTTTATTGAGGATTTTTGTGTCTATGTTCATCAGGGAAATTGATCTGTGGTTCTTTTTTTCTGTTGTATCTTTTTCAGGTTTAGGAATTAAGGTGATACTGGCTTCATAGAAAGAATTTGGTAGGATTCCCTCCTTTCAGTTGTTTTGAATAACTTGAGAAAAAGTGGAGTCAGTTATTTAAATGTCTGGTAGAATTCAGCAGTGAAGCCTTCTGGTCCTGGGCTTTTCTTTGTTGGGAGAGTCTTTATTATTGATGCAGTTTCTGTCTTTGTTGTTGGTTTGTTAAGGTTTTCTATGTCTTCATGGCTCAATTTAGGTAGGTTGTATGTGTCTAGGAATCTATCCATTTCTTCTAGGTTTCCCAGTTTGTTGGCATATAGCTCTTTTTAGTAATTTCTGATGAGTCTTTTTATTTCCGTGCTGTCTGTTGTTACATTTTCTTTTTCGTCTCTGATTTTACTGCTTTGGGTCTTCTCCTTTGTTTGATTAGTTGGGCCAATGGTTTGTCAATTTTGTTTATTTTTCCAAAAAATTAGCTCTTCATTTTGCTAACTTTTTGTATTGTTTTTATGGTTTCAATTTTGTTGATTTCTTCTCTAATTTTAATTATTTCTTTTCTCCTGCTAGTTTTGGATTTGGTTTGCTATTGTTTTTCTAGATCCTTGAGATGCATTGATAGCTCATTTATTTGGTGCCTTTCCAATTTCTTGATGTAGTCACCAATTACTCTAAACTTTCCTCTTAACACTGCTTTTGCTGTATCCCATAAGTTTTGATATATTGTGTTGACTTCATTTGTTTCCAGAAATTTTTTTATTTCTGCTTTGATTTCTTCTATAACCTGCTGTTCATTCAGGAGCATGTTGTTCAGTCTCCATGTGTTTGCATATGCTCTAGGGATTCCTGAGTTACTGATTAAGCTTCATTGCGTTGTGGTCCAAGAAGATGCATTGTATGATTTCAATTTATTTGAATTTGCTGAGACTTGTTTTATGGCCTTGTATGTGGTCAGTCCAAAAGAGGGTACTATGTACAGGTGAGAAGAATGTGTATTCTGCAACTGTAGGTTGAAAAGTTCTGTAGATATCTGTTAGGTACAATTGGTCTATAGTGTTGATTAACTCTGCTATTTCCTTGCTGATTTTCTGTCTGGTTGATCTGTCCATTGCTGAAAGTGGGATATTGAAATCCCCCATTACTATTGTATTTGAGTATATATCTCCCTAAGATCCCTTAATAGTTCTTTTAAATAGCCAGGTGCCCTGTCGTTAGTTGCATATACATTTATAATGGTCACATCTTCTTGTTGAATTGATCCCTTAATCATTACATATTGTCCTTCTTTGTCTCTTTTAGCAGTTTTTGTGTTAAAGTCTATTTTGTCCAATATTAGGATGGCTACGCCAGCTCTTTTTTGGTTTCTGTTGGCATGGAATATCTATCCTTTCACTTTCAGTCTGAGTACATCTTTATTGGTGAGATGTATTTCTTGTAGGCAGCAAATAGGTGCGTGTTGTTTTTAATTCATTCAGCCAGTCTGTGTCTTATATGGAGAGTTAATGCCGTTTACATTTAAGGTGACTATTGATAAGTAAGGACTTGGCCCTCCTATTTATCCATTAATATTCCTATTGTCTTTTTTTTTTTTTTTTTGCCCCAAGCATGAATCTTTCAGCATCTTAGCCTGCTGGAGCACCAGCCAGTCTCTCTGTGTGGGAGCTAAGCCATGGCTAGGGTTCCTGGTCCCGGGATACATCTGATATGTTGGACAGGCCTAAGGTTTGGCATTTTGCCTGAACACGACAAGTCGTCCGTGGGCCATCCCCATCGAGATCCAGAAGGGGAGGATGCAGCTGCCATTTGGTTGGTGTGCCACTGCAGGCCAGGATAACGGGGGGCCTGAAGCAGTTTGTGTTTCAGGTGCCTGATCCAGAGAGAGGGAGCCGAGGCACAGCGAGTTAGCAGATCCCAGCCACCTGAGGATTCTGGGAATGCATGCTCCAACCCATTTGCACGGAAAAGCCACTTCACATCTCTGTGCCTCTAGCTCTCCAGGCAGGCTGGAGTGCCAGGCCCGGCTGTCAGCCTGTGTCATCTTGCTGCCCGCAGGCCTGTAAGTGAAAGGTGGCCCCAATATTCCTATTGCTTACTTTGGATTTCCCTTGTGCTTTCACTGGGAGCTTTCCTTCCTTTACCTTCTTCCATAGTGATGGCCATGTTTCTGTGTTCTGGTGTGCAGCACACCTTTAAACATATTCTGCAGTGCTGGACAGTTTCTGTTTTCATGGAAGGTCTTTATTTCACCTTCGTTCTTAAATGAGATCTTTGCAGGGCATATTATTCTGGGTTATTTTTTTCTCTTAGGATTTGGACTATATCTCACCATTCTCGCCTAGCCCTGTACGGTTTCTGATGGGAAGTCCACTGTGAGTCTAATTGGAGATCCTCTGAAGATAATCTGGGATTTCTCTTGTGCACATGGTAGAATCTTTTCTTCGTGTTTTACTGTGAGGAGTTTGACTACAATGTGTCGTGGTGAAGATCTTTTCTGGTCACGTCTATATTGGGAGTTCTGTGTGCTTCCTGTACTTGGATGCCCCTTTCTTTCTCCAAATTGGGGAAATCTTCTTTATTATTTCACTAAAAAGGCCTTCTAATCCTTTCTCTCTTTCCATGCTTTCAGGAACTCCTAGAACCTGTATGTTGGGTTGTTTGATAGTATCCTGTAAATTCCCAACAGTGTTTTTTAGTTTTCTAATTTCTTCTTGTGTTTGGTCTGATTGTATAATTTCCTGTGCTTTGTATTCTAAGTTGGATATTCTTTCTTCTGCTTCACCGATTCCTGTTGTTAAGGCTTTCCACTATATTTTTTATTTGTTCTATTGAATTCTTCATTTCCAAGATGTCATTTTGATATCTCTTTAAGATATCGATTTCGTGGGAGAAATTTTCTTTCATGTCATATGGATTCCATTAGTTCATACTTTGCTCCTGATTACTTCTTTTTTAAAAAATATTTATTTGTTTGAAAGACAGAGTTACAGAGAGAAGTAGAGACAGAGAGAGAAGTCTTCTATCTGATGGTTCACTCCCCAGATGACCGCAATGGCCAGAGCTGCATCGACCTGAAGCCAGGAGCCAGGAGCTTCCTCTGGGTCTCCCAGGTGGGTGCATGGGCTCAAGCACTTGGGCCATCCTCTACTGCTTTCCCAGGCCATAGCAGAGAGCTGGATCAGAAGAGGAGCAGCCGGAACTTAGAACTGGCACCCATATGGGATGCTGATGCTTCAGGCCAGGGCTTTATCCCATTGCGCCACAGTGCCGGCCCCTCTGATTACTTCTAAGTAATCCTATGATCAGTGTTTTAAATTCCATTCCTGGCATTTCTTCAGTCTCATCATCTTCACAATCTAGTATTGAGGTGTTGTTTTCTTTTGGGGTGTCATGTTGTCTTCCTTGTTCTTGTTTCTTGGATAGGTGCATTTGTTATTTGGCATTTTTGGGATACTCGGTTTCTTTGATTTTTTGCTGTGGCAGCTTTTATCTTTGGACTATGTCTGAGTGGATTAGTGCAGCTTCTGCTTTCGGGGAATAACTAGAGGTGTGTGGTGGGAGTGGCCAAGGAGCTCTTTTCATTGTTCCAGGGTGAAGGGCAGGTCTGAGGTGACACACCCAGGTTTGGTGTGGTAAATCTCTTTTCTTTTTTTTTGACAGGCAGAGTGGATTGTGAGAGAGAGAGAGACAGAGAGAAAGGTCTTCCTTTTGCCGTTGGTTCACCCTCCAATGGCCGCTGCGGCGGCGCACTGCGGCCGGCGCACCGCGCTGCTCCAAAGCCAGGAGCCAGGTGCTTCTCCTGGTCTCCCATAGGGTGCAGGGCCCAAGCACTTGGGCCATCCTCCACTGCACTCCCTGGCCACAGCAGAGAGCTGGCCTGGAAGGGGGGCAACCGGGACAGAATCTGGCACCCCGACCGGGACTAGAACCCGGTGTGCCAGCGCCGCAAGGCAAAGGATTAGCCTAGTGAGCCACGGCGCTGGCCTAAATCTCTTTTCTTTCCTTTTTTTAATCAGAGGGGAGGTTTCTTTTTGTCTGTTGGTGTAAACTCAGCTGAGCTCCTCTCCTCTAAAGGATACCAGTGCCTGGTGCTAGCCCCAGTGATTGTATTATTCATCCACTCTAACACAGGGACCACACAAAGGATCTGTGCAGTCCTCAATATAAGGTCAGATTTCCCAGCAATGTCCCTCACCAGGTAGCTAGGGAGCCCTGATCATGTGGAGCCTCCCACAGCGACTGCCCAATGTCCCAGCCACACCCTGAGTCCTCCCACGAAGGCTCAGTTTTTTCACAGTCCCAGCAGACAAGCCTTCCACAGTCACAAGCACCCAGTCTCCTGTCTGTTCTCCCGACCAGACTCAGGAGTCTCCTCCTGGCTTGTTGCTGGGTGTGGACAGGAGCTGGAGCAGTGATTATGTGTGTACAAAATGGCACCTGCTCTCTGTCAGCTTGCTACAGGACACTTTTGCAGGATGACTGGGGAGAGATAAAATGTGCCCCTGCTTTGTTTTTCTCCTCTTGTTTGGTGAGTACACTATCCCCCACAGGCTCCAAGCCACATTCCCTCTAGGCTCTTCCTGCAGCTTTTTCACCAGTGGCTTAGGCTGCTGCAGTCTGGTCTCACCTTGCTCTCCAGCACGGGTAAGGAGGTCTTCGGCTGGTGAGGTCCTCAGTTGTGTGCGTGTTCGCCCTCCACGTAGGCCCACTGTGTTCCTCCAATTTACTTGGAGTGTCCTCTGCCATTTTCTCCCCAACTCTTCCCTGAGACTGTACTCTCTCCACTTTTTTTAAACTATCTTCTAGACTCGAGTAGCAAGTTCTCTCCCTACTCCACCATCTTATTCCCTCCTAAATGCTTTCTAGACTTAGCTATTCCTCCTGTCTGTGCATTCTACGTTGATGAATTCAGTCAACCACAAACCAAAAAGTATTTTTTAAATGGTTGTGTCTGGAGGTGTAGTGGGTTAAAACACTGCTTGCCAACACTGGCATCCCATACAGGAGCCAGTTGAGTCCTTGCTATTCCACTTTAGATCCAGTTCGCTGCTACAGAACCTGGAAAAGCAGAGGAAGATGATCCAAGTGTTCAGGCCCCTGGCCGCCACGTGGAAAATTGTATGGAGTTCTAGGCTCCTGGCTCCAGCTTATGTGAATCCTGAAAGTTATGGCCACTTAGGGAGAGAAACCAGTAGAAGGAAGATTTTTCTTTTCTGTCTCTCCCTCTTTCTCTGTAATTCTGTCTTTCAAATAAATAAATAAATCTCCTAAAAGTTGTGTCTGTACTAAACAGGTAAAGACTTTTCTTCGTGTCATCACTTCCTAGACTATACAGTGCAATAACTAAGTAGGTAGCATTTAGGTTGTGTTATCAATAATCCAGAAATGAATTAAAGTATGCAGGAGAATGTGAGTAGCTTCTATGAAAATACTACGCAATTTTATAGAAGGGACTTGAACATCAGCAGATTTTTATCCTGGAAGGACTCTCCCATGGATGTGGCAGGGTTAGGTCATTAAATCCTTACAGCAACCCGCTGAGGCAGGCACTACTATCATCTCCATCTTACAGATGAGGGACAGATCCAGAGGGGCTGAGCAGCTGGCCTGATCGCACAGCTGACCTGTGGTGGCCCCAGGATGTCAGGCTCTGTTGGCTGCAGAGCCCATGCAGCAGTCGCTGTACGAGGTGAATATGTGCACTCTCACTGCGGCCAACTCTGCATTGGAAGAGAGAATGTGATCAAACTTTAATTCACTTCAGTAAGTGAACCCCAAGGCAGAGAAAAGCAGTGTCATGGTGAACACAGCCTAGTAATGTGTATCTGCATGTTATAAAAATCTCACCTTGTTTCCACATGGCCCCATGCATTTATGCTCTAATAGCTCACAGAATGAAAATGGCTGGAATTCAAGTGTGGTTTGGGGGCACTGACATCAGGGCTGAGTCTGACTTTTTTCGTTTTGAATAGATTTAATTTTGGGGGAACATTTTTGGGTTTACAGAGAGTTGAAAAGACAGTACAGAGATTTCTTATATACCCCACACCCAATTTCTACAATTATTAACATCTTAATTATTAACATCTTATATTAGCATAGGACATTTGTTACAATTAATGAGCCAATGTTGATATGTTCTTGTTTAAGATTTGGTTTATTTATTTGAAAGAGTTAGAGAGAGAGAGAGAGAGGTCTTCCATCCACTGGTTCACTCCTCAAATGACTGCATCGGCCAGAGCTGAGCCGACCTGAAGCAAGGAGCCAAGAGCTTCTTCCAGATCTCCCAGGTAGATGCAGGGGCCCAAGCACTTGGTCATCTTCCACTGCTTTCCCAGGCCATAGCAGGGAGCTGGATTGTAAGAGGAGCAGCTGGGACTTGAAACAGCGACCATAGCTAGCCCTGCGGGCCATGTCTTTAACCCGCTTCGCCACAGTGCCAGCCCCTAATGTGTTATTATTACTAAAGCCCATGTATTATTCAGATTTCCTTACTTTGTACCTAAGGCACTTTTCTGTTTCAGAAACCCCATCCAGGAAACCACATACATTTAGTTTTTGTGTCTCCTCTGGCTCCTCTTGGCTAGGACTGAATTGTAATAAACCTTATACAGAGCCTGAGGGCTTTAGCATAGTTTCTTTGAAATTGCAGCTCAATATTTTCAAGTACTTGTGCAAACAGCCTAATATTATGATGGCTCGTAACAGTGTTTCAAGGTAATAAACATCTCTGTTTTTCTGTGCAGACTGAAGGAACTGTTGCTTAGTCGTCTGCCAGATGACTAATTGGGTACACATGAGCAGTTTTCCAGGTACCACATATTTCATGGGATTTCTTAAGCTGCAGCTTATATGCAATAATCGTGCAATTACAAGACTCTGTTCAACTTTCAGACAGGCTGTTTTCACTGACTCTATCTAGTTTCAAAAAGTATGGCTTTAGCCACTCAGAAAATTTAACCTTTCTGTAATTTTTTCACCATCAGTTTCCCTCTTTTACCTTTGCCTCTTTGCCTATAAACATTCTCAGATTCTCTCATGCTTTAAAAAGTGAAAGAAAAGGCCTCTTGCGATCTAGGCTGATGATTCCTTTGTTCCATTCATTGCTGGGATTCTTGAAAGCCTAGCCTGTACTGTATCATTTCCATTTCTTCCCCATCCTTTTATTCCTTAATAAAGTATAATCAGACCTCTTGCATTTCTACTGAAAACCACTCTCTTAGGGTGGGCATTGTGGCACAGCCTGTGACGCCAGCATCCCATATCTGACTCAATTTGAGTCCTGGCTGCTCTACTTCCTGTCCAGCTCCCTGCTGGTGTTCTTGGGAGGGTAGCAGAAGATGGTGCGGGTACTTCAAGGCCCTCCCTGCCACCCACATGGGAAACCCAAGTGGAGCTCCAGGTTCCTGACTTCAACTTGTCCCAGCCTCAGCTCTTCCGGTCATTTGGGGAGTGAACCAGCAGATGGAAGATTTGTCTCTCCCTCTCTCTGACACTGTGCCTTTCAAATAAATAAAATAAATATTAAGATTAAAAAAACAACAACTTCTTTTAAAGGCAGCTGGTAAGTCCCAAATAGCATGACCTTTTCTTGTTTCTCTTCCTTCTTAGGCCCTTGGAGCAATTGACTATGTTGGTTGCTCCCTCCTTTAAAATATTTCTCACTTTTAAGAATTATTTATTTGAGAGGTAGAGAGAGACAGAGCTCTCATGGGCTACTTCACAACCCACATGCCTCCAATGACTGGGCTTGAACTACGCTAAAGCCCAGAGCCAAGAACATCATCCAAGTCTCCAGTGTGGGTGGCAGGAACCCAGCTGCCTGAGCTGTCACCACCACAGCCTTCCAGAGCCTGCATTGGTGGGAAACTGAAGTCAGGAGCCGGAATCAAGCTTGAAGCCAGACACTGATGTGGGATGTAGAGTCTTAGCTGCTTGACCAAATACCCACCCCTCACTTGGTTTTCATTACATGCAATAATCGTGGTTTTTCTTTTTCTCCTGCAAACATTCCATCATTTTTTAGCTTCCCTTCCTATTCTTCCCCTTCCCCCTAAAAGTCCTTGTTTCCCACAATCTGCCTGCTCTCTGACTTCTATTTCTCATCCATGTCAATAACTCTAGGCTTTCTATTAAGGTACAGTCTCCCACTTCCAAATGCACCTACATATTTACATTTGACTATCTCCCCCATTGAATTTAACCTGATCAACAGCCACACATCATCTTTCCCACCAAATCAGTTCCTCCTAAATTTTATTTCCTGTTAGTGCTCAGACACATCTCCCAGCAGCCTAGACTTCACTGTAACCTCTACCTTGTCCCCCACAATCAGTCGCAAGTGTTATCAATTATTCCTTGACAACACCTTTCTACATTTCTCTCCCTGCTGTTATCATTGGTTCAGCAAGTATTTGCAGAATGCTTACTACATGCCAAACATCTGGCCACTGCATTTTTTTCACCTGTTTTCTGTCTCTACTCTGTCCCCTGCCAATTCACTCAACAGTGCTGCCAGGTGTACCGTCAGAATAGTGTATTCTAATTCTGTCATCCTGTGCTTACAAACATTTAATGGCTGAATTACTGCAAAATGCATTTCTTAGCAAATACTCTGTATGGTCAAAATGTTGTAGGGTTAGCTCCTTGGCTAGGCTTGGTCCATGTTCTTGTCTCTAATGAGAAGAGGAGCAAGATTTATCTAAAGCAGAAGCACACACTGAGGAATGAGTGTGGGCAAGCCTGGGAGAGAGTCACAGTTTACAGAGTTCAGCCTGCCTTTGATTTGCTCTGGGGCCATAGGGTGTAGTGTCTTGGGTGAGGCTTAATTGACTATTCAAACAGGATTGATTTGAGCTGGGGCTTCAGCACCACCCATTTCCTTGGCGTTTTTGGTAAAGGTCAGGATGGGAGGGGGAATGTTGGCCATGCTGATTTTATTATAATGATATTATAATAATACTAAAGGTCTTCGTGGGGACACAACAAGCAACTGTGTTGTTCTGGACATTTTTAGCCAGTGTGAAACCCTGACAGCTGCAGTCTGAGTGCCGGGGTGGGCAGGGCTGCACCAGGTGCTAGCAATCCTCGGCTCCCTGCTCACCTCACTAAGGACTCCACTGGGCTCCTTAAAGACACCAACATACAAGGGGTCTTTAAAAAGTTCATGGAAAAGGGGCAGTATAAAAAAAAAAAAACTATGCATGTAGTTCAAAGTTATTTTGCATCAAAATGAACTTCGCTTTTAAATCCCACTTTTTTCCATGAAGTTTTTGAAGCATCCTCATCTGGGAGGAAGTACTTTGGCCAGAGCAGCTGTACTCTCGTTTCATAATTTTTTCTTTGAAAGCTCTGCCGTGCCTGTGCTCACACCTTACCTTTCCCTGAAATGACCTGCACTCGCCTTCCCATGTTCAAGTCTACATCCAACTTCAGAAAGCTTTCTCAGGAGTGGGCACTGCGGTGCACCTACTGAAGCCGCCACCTGAGATGCTGGTTTGTGTTCTAGCTGCTCTGCTTCTGATCCCCCTTCCTGCTAATGCATCCTGGGAGACAACAGAAGGTGGCTTCGATCCTTGGGCCTCTGCCGCACACCTGGAAGATCGGATAGAGATCCAGGTTCCTGACTTTGGCCTGGCCCAGCCCTGGCTGTGGCAGGTATTTGGAGAATGAACAAGTGGTTGGAAGATCTCTCATTCTGCCTTTCAAGTAGATAAAAATAAATAAATTAAAAAAAAAAAACTCAAATTCCATCATCTCCATTCAGTTTTGAGAAGAGTTTTCCTTTTTCTGAAAATCTGTGAATTGAGTTCCATAAATGTTCTTGGTACTTTGTGCATACTTGTTTGATTTTGTTATTTGTATTTCATAGTAGCTGACACAGTACCTTAGCTGTAGGAAGCAAAGCATAGGCTTTTAACTGGAAAAACCAAATCTGCCCTGTCCTAGAGGATTTGCATGACTTTCTGTTAAAAGAGAAAAGAAATCACACAGTCAGCTTTTGCGTGTAGGTAAAAGAGATCAAGAGGAAAGAACAAGGGAGCTCATGAGAAGAAGGGGAAAGTAAGAACCAAAGGTAACAAAAAAAAGCGCATACTTCTTATTCAATAGTATCCAAGAAGGCAGAAAGGTACATCGTTAAGAATCCTTCGCTTTGTCCTTAGCTCACGTTTTGCATCTTTATCTTGATCAGTCACATAGAAGGCATTCACTCGTTAAGGCATCCAGAAGGGCTGCTATGCTCATTATATAGATGGGCAACTTCAGAGCATTAATGACCTCAACAAGGACACATGGCAGAGAAATAGAGCATAAACTGCCAGGAGCTGCTCAGAGGGTTCAGATTCCCTGTCTGTGACTCTTCATCTTGTGTCCCTCTCCCTAAAGTTACGATCGTTTCTTGTGCCCTGGAAAAGCAAATTGTATCCCAGCTCTCCTTAGAATTATAATAACTCCCTTTAAAGTCTCCCCTACGGATTCAGTAATATCAACAGTAATGGTTCTTGGGGCTCTTACTGAGTGCATGGCGTTCTATACACACACTGCACCCACTTCAACACAGAAAATCCACAGATCCTGGCCAAGAACCCATCTGAAGCAGGTGGCACAAATAGCTAAGCACTGCCATGCCAATCTTGAGTGCGCAGGGGATGCAAATGATTCCTTTCATCATATTTTTTGCTGGCTTCTCTACTTTGCACTTGGAGGAGTGGTTGTTGCATCCATGTTATATCTATGTAATGGGACTCTGAAGCATCCCTTGGCCTTTTCCAAGCAGAACTTATAGCTGATGACAAGCTGTTGCTGAGAAAATGGGTATTGCTCTGAATTCAGTTCTGCATGGAAACAGCTGAACAATTTCCTTTGCCATTATATGGCTTTTTTGCTCTCGGTTGATTTTGAGTAATAGCTTCACTTCTGTAGAAAGGAGATTTTATTTGAAGTAAATTCACAGGTTTGGCTCAACAAAGTGGACTGTAGTTTTCAGAAAATCTCTTTTGAACCTTCCAATAATAGATTTCCTCTTCTACAATTCCTGGGACACATCATCCTTCACACTCAAGCATGCAGACAGTTTTGTTGTTCACTCTGTTTGCTCTCTGCCACTTTGGT
Source organism: Lepus europaeus (assembly GCF_033115175.1). NCBI lineage: Eukaryota > Metazoa > Chordata > Mammalia > Lagomorpha > Leporidae > Lepus > Lepus europaeus. The sequence continues at coordinate 15,049,822 of NC_084843.1, read as the reverse complement.
CTGCTTTTTATTTTTTATTTATTTATTTATTTTTTGACAGGCAGAGTGGACAGTGAGAGAGAGAGAGACAGAGAGAAAGGTCTTCCTTTTTTGCCATTGGTTCACCCTCCAATGGCCGCCATGGTAGCGCGCTGCAGCCAGCGCACCGCGCTGATCCGATGGCAGGAGCCAGGTGCTTATCCTAGTCTCCCATGGGGTGCAGGGCCCAAGTACTTGGGCCATCCTCCACTGCACTCCCTGGCCACAGCAGAGAGCTGGCCTGGAAGAGGGGCAACCGGGACAGGATCGGTGCCCCAACCGGGACTAGAACCCGGTGTGCCGGCGCCGCAAGGCGGAGGATTAGCCTAGTGAGCCACGGTGCCGGCCTGCTTTTTATTTTTTTAAAGATTTATTTATTATTTATTTGAAAGGCAGAGTTACAGAGAGGCAGAGAGAGAGAGACAGAGAGAGAAGTCTTCCATCCCATGTTTCACTCCCCAGTTGGCTGCAATGGCTGGAGCTGCACTGATCTGAAGCCAGGAGCCAGGAGCCAGGAGCTTCTTTCGGGTCTCCCACATGGGTACAGGGGCCCAAGGACTTGGACCATCTTCTACCACTTTCCGAGGCCATAGCAGAGCTGGATCAGAAGTGGAGCAGCTGGAACTCGAACCGGCACCCATACGGGATGTTGGCACTGCAGGTGGTGGCTTTACCTGCTATGCCACAGCGCCAGCCCCTTGACCTGCCTTTTCAACTTGGGATACAAATAGAACAAAATCTCTTCTATTTTTCTAATGAATTGCTTGGATTCCCACTTTTCCTCAGCAGGAATCCCGGTCTGTTTCTGAGAACTTCCTTGCTGTAAGGTGTCAGTCCTGTTTCTAAACTTCAAGGAAAGAAAGATCTGGAGCCATTGTCATCTGCAAAATGCCCTCATGACCAAATCACCTCCCAAAGTCACCCCTCCCCTCCATGCCAACATCTTGAGAGTTCAGGTTTCAACATGAATTTTGAGGGACATAAACATGCACTTTGTGCACTTGCCCACTGTGTTGGGCTCCTTTTGCAGGATTAGGCTCCTGCTTGGGCTACAGCTGTGTCCTATTGTCTATAAGTTATAGCCAGCATGATGTTCAGGATATTTCCATATTGATGTCACATGGACATTGAACAATCAGAATGAACCATAGCCATAAACAGCTGGTAGAAATGTATAGAATATGTGTTGATTATTAGTCCCTATGCCCATGATCAGCGCTTTTCCTCCAGAGTAATTCCTACTGTGATGAAGAGGCTGGATCCAGAGGAGCCTCCAGCCTGGACCACATACTGCACTGAGCCAGCTCTCTTCCAGGGCTGTGGAAGAACTGTGTCACCATTCTAGACACTCTCTTTATTCAAAGTATCTTGTCTCAGGGGTGCTTTGACTAGGGGGCCAGTTGGGGTTCCTTCACTTCCAGAAGCCCCTGTGTTGGTATCCTGGGTCTGCCACGTAGTAGCACAGATTGGGTGACTTGAAACAATAGACAGGTGTGTCTCTAACAGCTGAAGGCTGGAAATCCAAAATGAAGATGTCGACAGGCCAAGCTCCCTCCGAAATCTAGGGGAGAATCCCTCCTTGTCTCTTCCTGGCTTCTGGTGGTTTGTGCACTTCCGGTGCAGCCTCCATCATCTCCTGGTATTCTCCCCAAGTGTGTCTGGGTCTCTGGGTCTCTCCTCTACTTCCTATAAAGAAACCAGATATATTGGATTAAGAGTCCACCCTCCTCCAGTACGACCTCGTCTTAGCTTATTATGTCTTCAATGTCCTTATTTCCCAGTAAGTTCACATTCTGAGCAAGACACTGGGAGTTAGGACTTCTACATATCTTCTTTGGGGAACACAATTCAACCCATCATAGTCCCTCTTTTATTAAATATACTTCCCTTTTTTTCTAAATATATAGATGGAGGAAATCTTATACAAAGAGGCAAAAAAAATACTTTGTTACATAGAAAATAGGTCCTACTTGCTCCGCTTTTTGGAAGCCAGAGAACCACCAAGAAACTCATTTTCAAGACAAAGAAAGCCTTCTCCAAGGAGATGTTCTGTTGCTATTAAGACAGAGAACTTTTCTTGGGAGAAAATAAAATGAATTGCACACCATCACGGTACGTATTAGATTTTCTTTAGAATCATCCAAAGAAATTATTAGGTGCATGAAAGCAATAACACTGTGATCCCATTTCAAATGCACCCTTGCCCATTTAGAATATAGGAAAATTGTCGGGACTCTTGTTTTCAATTAAGAAAACTAAGATTCAGAGAAGTGGCTGTCATATCGTAAGTGACAAAGTTGTGATTCTGAACCTTTGCATCCTCTTAGCTCTGATCAGCAGACCAAGCTGAATTCCACCCACCTTTTAAGACTTGACTGAACAAAGTTCCCCACATTTGAAGACCATGTTCTTTGCCTTCTCCAGTCCATTGATCTAAGAAAATGAAGTTCAAATGACATCATTAAAGGCTTGAATGAGAACTGAAGAACTTAGGTTCTATTAGGAAGGCAGGGAAGACTTTTTTTTAAAAGAATGACAGAAGATTTATCTATAAAGTGTATTCAAGGGTGATCGAGGAGAATCAGGGAGGCCCATTAGGAAAGTGCAAGAAAGAGGAAGTGTAGAATAAGACAAGGACATTGGCAGAGGTCAAAGATGGTTCCAAGATTGAAATTTCCAGAAGACAATGCTTCTTTTAAAATAGGGAACACAAAGGGGCCAGGGCGGGGAGGGAAGGTGGATGCAGTATGGGAGAGAGAGAGAGGGAGCACGAAGTCCTGGGGAGGTATTCTAAAGGAGATGTCCCATTGAAAGTGTGCCTTTTTTTTTTTTTTTAATTTGACAGAGTTGTAGACAGTGAAAGAGACAGAGAGAAAGATCCTCCCTCTGTTGGTTCACTCCCCAAATGGCCGCCACGGCTGGCGCTGTACCGATCCAAAGCCGTATGTGCCTTTTAAAATGAGGGTACAGAGAGTCTAAATGTGGTCTTTCTTTAGACAGCAAATCCTACAGCACAGTTCCCAATGGCACACACACCCATTGTGGTGTGCTGAGTTCTCGCCAGCCACTAAGTAGCAATTCGTCAAAGGTCTCATAGGGGATGGAAAGAGGGTAGAAAGGCCAGAGACAGACTGTGGCCCATGATGAAAACGATTGTTCCAGTCAGAGTCAGGAAGTGAAAGTCCAGGAAGGAGGAGAGGCGATCAAACGTAGAATTTTGAGGGTAGATTTTTGGCACAATGGGTAAGATGCTCCTCGGGATGCCCACATCCATGAGTCTAGGTTCAGGTCGCAGCTCCTCTTCTGATTCCAGCTTCCTGCCAACACGCCCTCCGGGAGGCAGCAGGTGGTGGCTCAAGTAGTTGGCGGGGTCCCTGCCACCCATGTGGGAGACCCAGATTAAGTTCCAAGTTCCTGATTTTGTCGTGGCTCAGCCCCACCTGTTGTACTCATTGGGGAGTAAATCAACAAATGGGACATCGCTCTGTCTCTCTGCCCTTCAAATAAACACAGTAATTTTTAAACCAGAATTTTAATTAGAGAACTAACTTTTCATGCTTGTAGGAACCAGTCAAAAACCATTCTCCTCTAAACACTGCAATCTACAGATAAATAAACACAACCCAGAAATCTTGCATGGGTTACCCAAGGTTACATAGATAAACTGGGAATAAAACTCCCAGGTCAATGTTGTTGCCGCTGAATTGTCCTGCCTCCTAAGAGTAACTAAGGCTCAGAGAGGAAGAGCGACTTGTTCAGTCACCCAGTCCGCTGGCAGCAGTGGCAAGGCTTGGGATTCTTAGGATGGAGCTCTTCCACACCATAGACCCAGAAGGCAATGCAGCTGTGAGAAGTCATGAGCACCTTGGCGCAGTCATGCCTGTGATATAAAAGCCAGGTCTGGTGAGGCGGCCTGCTCTCTTGAGGGGGTTTTGACAAAAGTCACAGAGAGGAGTTAGACATCACCGTGGGATTCAGAGTGGAATTCTTCAGGACACAAAAGCTGACATGAGGAGTCCACTTAGGGTAGTAGGGGAAAAGCGCTATTGAGCCAAAAAGAAAGGAGAGATGTGGGTGGGGCTGGCAGCGAATAAGGCTTTGGGGGCAAGGTGATGACCTTCCTAATGCAGAGCTGAGTGAGGTGGGACGTGGGGCGCGAGGCCGGATGCTCGTGCCTCTGAACAGTGGGATGTGACTAAGCACATTACTTTGTTCCAGGCACTGGGCTAAGCACCTGAGACGTCTCATAAGGTCCCTGTGAGGCAGGGACAGCTATTATCCTCACTTTACAGGTGAGGGAGAGAGGTTAGATGACTTACCTCCCATGCCATAGCTCACAGATGAGAAAGCCAGGGCTTGAACTTCAGTCTGGCTCCAAGTCCAACCTGGTAACTGCTCTGCCTGCCTCTTCCGACACAAGGAGTTACAAGCAGAGCTGGGGTGATGGCAGCTCCCAGCACAATCTGAAGGCCATTTGTAACTTAGCGGCTCGGGATAAATTACCTACCCTTGCAGAGCTGCACTCTGCTTTTTATAGAGATTCTGCAATAAAAGTAATAATCAAGGTACCAGTCATAGCAGAGCATCCAGAGTGTTCCTGTTAAACCATAAATTGCATCCTGCCATCACTCTGCTCAAAACCATCCAGCAGCTTTCCAACTCAGAGTAAAAACCCATCTTTACAGTGGCCTGCGCGGCCCGGCGTGATCTGCCCTCTGACCTCAGCTACCGTCTCTGCCTGGATACCTTAGCTCACCTCCTCACCTCCCTCCATTCATTAACCAACTATTCCACTGCAGAAGGCCATCTCTATCTCTACAGAAAATCATACTCTGTACTCCCCTTCCCTACTGTTCCAGTTAACTACTGTGGTGTCAGAATCACTCCGAGTGCCTATAGGATTAAAGTGGCAACAGTCGTTTTATTTCTCATGGTCTCCGAGGGTGAGGATTTCAGGGAGGGCTCAGCTAGGAGGTCTGGCTCTAGGATTTCTCGGGAGCTTGCAGTCAATGGGTGGCTACAACCGAAACAGCAGCTTTCCAGCAGTAGGGGGACTGGTGTGTGTCTTGTTACACAGTGTCAGGGCCTTCCATGTGCTCTCTGTGGGCTAGTTTGAAATTTCTCACAGTGTGGTAGCCCCAGGACAGTTGAAGGCTTCACGGGTGGGTGTTCCAGCCAGCAAGGCGGGAGTTGTATTGTCTCATAAAACTTAGCCTTGGGATGCACATAGCATTATTTCCATGCTTTCTATTGGCTGAAAAGTCACAAAGCCCACCCCGTTTCAAGAAGAGGGAACATGGCTCCCACTTCTCAATTGGAGAAAGGTCTACATCATAGTGTAGCAAGAGCCTGAGGGACGGGAGCTATCGTGAGCAGCTGTGAAAGACAGCAGCCAAGCTTCGCTTTCTCCGGAGCCGTCATCACCTGCTCACGTGTGCCACTGACCTGGGTGTTTTCCATCTTCTGTCTTCTGCACTAAAATGTCAGCCTGTTTTGTTCATTGCTCTGTCCCCAGAACCTTGCACAGAGCCCAGAAGGTATTGGCATTCAATACTTGTTGAATGAATGAATGCCTTTAATCCTAACTATACAAAGATTTTCAAAGGGTTCATGGAAAAATGTGTACTATAAAAGAAACACGCATCGATTTCAAACTTTTTTGCATCAGATAAACTTTTTTAATTCCATTTTTCCATGAACCTTTTGAAGTACCCTAAAGATAACTGATGTGTGTGGAGAAGCAGGCGTCTAGATAGGTCTGACTGAGCTGGAATCCTCATAGCCTCTGCCAGTTCACTCTTTAGCTGTCAATCAAAGATGCTTGCCTTCCCAAGATGCCCCAGTCTCATCTGGGTCCAAGAAAGGGGAGATGCCACGATGATACGTGGCTATGAAGCCCCCTGTGCAGTTTATGGAGCTGTCATAAACATGCTACAGCGCCAACCCTTTCCTCATACAGGAGACTGAAAGTGGGCGAGAGCCCTGTTTTCACCGCAGACCATGGCTGGGGTACTACCCAGGCTCCCCCCTCCTCGGGGCAATCCTCTAGCCCATTCATGGCGTTATTTCACAGCCCACACTCACTCCTAAGTGTATGTTTTCTTTGTCTCCTGCTACATTCTGTTTCTACCTATGTACACAACTTTATCCCCACTTAGAATCTGTATCTTTGTGAAGATAAGAACCTGGAGTAAAAACTAATATGCCCAGGCCCACATCATCACCATTTTACCCATGAGGGGAATGAGGCTCGGAAAGGTTTGGTCCCTTAGGCAGGATCCCTTGGGTGCAAAACGCCAGGGCCAGGACTGAAATCCAGTCTTGACCTTTCCCCTTTCCTGGGATGCTCATTAGACACCGGCACCTCTGAGAACTCGCACCTCCCCTCCCCCCACGCCCGCAGAGACACGCACACTGCCACTCTCCACTAGCACACCAAAATCCAGTTTTTCCCCAGTTGGCTGCACTCACGCTGAGAGCAAAACAATTGCACTTTAAATCCCCTTATAGCAGGTATTTCAGAGCTTGTTCAGGAGTAACCAGCACACTTGGCGTTTAGTTTTATTTCTGGTTTGTAGCAAAAAAGGCAATTAAATGAAAGGTTAGGCAGCTTTTTAAATGGCCAACTCAAGCTTTTGGCTTCTTTTTGCCTTGCATTTTACCAATATTTGTCATTATTTCCCTTAGGGAACCTTCAGATCCGTGATATTTGAAATAACAAAACCCTTCTGTTGGCCCTTCAAAAGGTTCATGGTAACACTGCACCATTAACATTCACAGCTCCTCATTTATGAGGCCCAGTCACTCTGATTTCCATATTCTTCTCTGGTTTTTCCAATGAGGGTTTCACATAATAGTGTTTGAAGCCTAAAGACTTCAAAGCAGATTCTTCACCATTTTTATCCTGAAAAATATTCAATATTTGTGTAATTAAAATGAAGTCTTCCTGGAGAAAATGACAACTCAAATAATCTTAAATGTACCTCCAAGAAAAAAGCTGTCAAAGTGACATTTACTTGTAGAGTCACATTCTCGAAGGCCTTTGCTTCTCCCTCTGATTTCTTGTAATCTTTGAAGGCTGCGTCATGGCTGACTTCAAATCACCTTTTAAATCATTAGGGGCTCCTTTCAGTGTGAGCTCTGAGGGGGAAGGGCTCTCTCTTTCTTCTGCTCTGGATTTTACCAAGCATTTTAAACAAAAACAGAAAGCTCAATCTTCCTTGACCTTGGCTTTCCTGCTATCTAACATCCTGTTTTCTCCTTTTTGTATGCACTAACGGTTTTAAACAGTTCTTTATACCCTCTGTTCCCATTTTTTTTTTCCATCTGTTAAACAACATGGCAAAGATTACCAGTGCCCTCCCATCTAACTGGCGAATCTAGGGGAATTTCTCTCTCTCTCTTTCTCTCTCTCTCTCTCTCTCTCTCTCTCTTTCCAAAAAGAAAGGATTTGTTGGTGAGGGAGTTCCCATCTTCTTGTTCACCCCCCCAAAATGCCCTCAAAGTCGTGGGTGGTAGGGACCAACGTATGTGAACCATCACCTGCTGCTACCCAATTACATGAGCAGGAAGCTGGATCAGAGAACAGCAAAGACACAAACCAACACTCTGACTTAGGATGTTTGACTCCCAAGGCAGCTTGACCCATTGCGCCACAATACCCACCCCATTACCTCTTAGTTATTTACTCCCATCTGCTAACTCTCCCATCCAGGATAAAACAAAAATGGCAGAATGTGGAACTAGGGAGAGCAGATTTTTTGCAGATAGTGATCAGAAATGGAAGGAAATAGTCAAGATACCTATGATAAGCCAGAATAACAAAAAATGAATAAGTTGCACTGTAATAACTTCCAGGCTTATGTTAAAGAAATTAAGATCTCAAAGGATATTCTGAAAAAAGAAGAAATGACAACTATAATCCTAAAATAACAAGAACAGTGAAGTTTTCAATTTATAGTGTATGCCAGAGACAAGCGGATTCAGAGTCTGACAGATCAGAGAACAATTTGGAGCCATTTGTAGGATTATAATTCCTTTACTCACAGCGGCAGTGAGAAGTGCTGACAGCAGTGGGGCCACAAGAGGCATCTGCCTTTGTGTCCATGGTGGCAGGGACACGGACGCACACACATAGAGACATCAACACACATGCACTCATCTGCGTGAGTGTCAATAGCCACATCTAACCATACCCCCCAGTTGCTTACATGAGACAAAAGTGGCTCATTGCCAAACAGATACATAACAGAGTTGTGGGCAGCTAGCCTAACACATGGACCTACTGGTTACCACGACATCGGTTACCATAGAGACAGAGACAAGAGGGCACAAAAGCATGGTAACTTGATAAATTTCACCTTCCCAACAATAGTGTCAGTCAAAGCTGTACTTATTGTCAAATTCATAATCTTGAATGTTTTATTATTCAGAGGGACAGCATGGCTTTAGGATTAGTCAGACCTAGCTGTCGATCCCCATGCTGCCATGTACTGATTGGCCTGCAATGGCTTAGGCTCTCAGTCTCTCTTTCTGCCTATGTACAATGGAATAATGATGACTTCCAATGAGAAATAAAGTTATGAAAAGTGTCAAGGATATAGTGTCCAATGTGGGATAATCAACAAGCAGTACTGCTGTTGGAAGATTTATTTAAACAGTTTTTATTACAATTTAACAAAGTTAAAAAATTAATATACTTAAATATTCTTAATAAAGAGATTTGAAGTAATCTAAACGTGTTGTACCTACCTTCAGCTAAGAAATTCAACCTTGTTCATTTATTTTGACTTGATACAAGAGCTTTTGGCAGTTTTTAATTAAGTCCTCACTGAATTTCTGTCACTGAATAAGCAAATTATTTGCTAAAATAATATTCTTGCTTCCTTTTTCTGAAACTGCTTCCCTAGAAACAATTTATAAACTGCAATATTAAGCATCAAATTGGATTGGCAACAGTTTCGGTTGTTTAAAAAAGATTTCATTTGAGAAGGGGCCTATCTGAGTTATTTAGATTCTAAGAACCGAAACCACTTTGTTAGTTCTGTTTCCCTGGCTTCTGAGAGAGGAGGAGATATGAATTCAATTAGCACCTTGGTGTTTTCTTTATTCTTCACTTCAATACGGGCAATGCTTCCTATGCACAGTGCTGTCAGGTCGCATCAAAAGACAGAGAAACAGTTTCTGGGTTTTAATTTCCTACCAAAAAGGCAAGGCACATATTCTGTTGCAGTCTGATTAGTATGAGAGCTGGTGTGGGACCCTGCGAGCAGGCACCATCTTTGAAGCTGGTGCAACACGGGTCTTCGTTAACCTTGGCCCAGGACTGTAGTCCTCTATGCACAGGCAGAAGGCAACCACTCAGAAAATGAAGCCTCCCTGAGCCCAAACCAGCCTAAGCCAGGTGACATCAGGCCAGAGAGAACATACAGTGCTCAAATTCTCCCACCCCCTTCTCCACAGACATACGAAGTCGGTTGTTTTGGTTGGAGTTTGTCAACAATGAGCTTAATGATGAAGTCACTGTGAAGGTGCTGGGATGACTCATTTACCAAGCCCTATTCTGGAGGAGGCCAGGGGTCCTGTAGAACGTTCGCTGTCCCAAGAACGCCCTTGCTTTTCTAGTGAGGGCACTGAGGCCTATGCAGGCTAACTACCCTACCTGGGGTTAAACCGCTTAGTCGATGTTCTGGGCGTTTGACTAAATGCGGTTATCTTGAACCGGTAGGAAATTTTGTCCAACCAAAAAGGAGCCTCCCTAACATCCCAGTTCTAAGTCCTGCTCTTCAAGGGGCCCCAGTCCCATGCGCACATCTCGAGGGGATTCTCCTCCACCGCTTCCACCGACCGTGAAGTCCACGGTGCTGTGACGTCCTACCCCACCCCGTGTCCCAGCAGCGCGGTCACCTGGCTCTGCACCTGCTCTGAGGCTTAATCCGTGTGAGTCAGTAGCTGACTGAGCACTTACTTTGTTTAAGGCACCAGGGAAGTCAGAGATGACCACTGATCCCTATACACACCCACTCTGGGAAAGGTTTTCAGTGTGGGGTAGCTCTGGGCCTTCTTTAGGCTGGAGATCACAAACCTGGATGCCTGCAGAGGCCCAGCTGACAACATAAAGGAGCGATCCTGGCTGGCCGTAAAGCAATTACTGCTGGGAGGCTGGGGGTCGCGTCCAGCTGGAGGAGGCAGGCCTGTTGTAGAGGGGCAGCTGCTGCTCATTTCCAGCCAATCGTATCCTGATGTAAAAATGTAGGCCCAGTGTGGCCAGTGCTGAAGATTTCTCAGAAAAAGCCAGAAATCTACATGTTTATGTAAAAATCTTTCAGATTTCCAAAAAGGACTGCACAAGTCAACTCTCCCCAGGGGAGTCTGCCAGGCAGTCGTAGCGAGGGTGCAGTGTCCTTTTCCTAAGAACCCTTTTTCGTTTCTTATCATCTGCTTTCCTCCTGACGGCCCCGCTAACCTTTCCTCTTCCCCAGCCGCCCTCTGACCCCAGCCTGGGTTCAGGGAACGTTCAGGGGACCAGAAGCCTGAGTGTCAGTTGCTGGTGCGTTACACACAACCTTGAGATACAGCCCTCCGGTGCCAAGCCCTTCACTGTAGACTTTTAATTTTCAACGACGCAGTGTTTGTGATTTGCGTCTTTCAGGAAAGAGCTGTATCGGTTGTAGTAAACACTTCAAGGCTGAGATGCATTAAGAGAGTTGTGCCGCGTTGCACAGTGAAAAATTCCATTTCGAAGAGAGTGAAGAAAGCATCAATGCCACATGAAAGTCACCGCCCCAAGGGTTACGTTAGTATTAGAACTGGATTTTAAAAGGGACCAAATGGGCCAGCCATTAAAATACCTGTGATTGAGCTCTCTCTCACTCTCCTTTCTCTCTCCCTCTTTGTCTTTTTATGTAATAATGTGAATATCTGACCATTGTCTTTAAAACACTGCCTAGTGTGCAGAAACCCAGGGCCGAAAGTTAAGAATATCAACTGTGGGAAGCGCACTAGGAGTTGATGAGAGATTGGTACCAGGAGGAGTAGATGGGACCAGAGGAACAGGTCGTGGGGGTTACTCACAAGTAGAGACTAGAAAGGCAGAATCAGAAGACCGTCATAAGGGTGGGGGAGGCAATATTATGTCCGGTATGGTTTCAGTGTGGCCCCCAGAGCTCGTGTGTTGAAATGGTAGTCCCAAAGCAACAGTGCCGAGAGGTAGCACCTATAACAGGTAATGATGGCTGGATTAATTCCATTATCAAACAGGTACCTTAGCTGTCCTCAGGAGGGGGTTCCTGATAAAGGATGAATTTGGCACCCACCCACACGCATGCATCCTCTTCTGCTTCTGCCATGGGCTTACACGGAAGCAGGACCTGACCACACGTGGGCTCCTCAGCCTTGGGTTTCCCACCCTCTAGAGCTGTTAGCTATTCTGTCTGGCAGCACAAAACAGACTGAAACAATGGATTATTGTTAGAGTTGACTTTGGGGTATAGGAGATGATGAAAATAGATATAAAAGGATTAGAAGTTAGAGAAGCATGCAGTGTTATGCCAGAAAGTGGCTAACAACGGACTCCTGGGGACGAGGGCAAGTCCTGATTACAGCATTCGCTTACTTCTGTGGTATAAATGCTCCTACCACAACCACAGGCTGTCAGTGCTGAAGTCATTAAACACGGGGTTGGAAACAGGTGTGCGCAGGTGGTTCTCAGCAAGGTAGAAGGTAAGGCGGCCAGCGCCACGGCTCAATAGGCTAATCCTCTGCCTGCTGCACCGGCACCCCAGGTTCTAGTCCCAGTCGGGGCGCTGGATTCTGTCCCAGTTGCCCCTCTTCCAATCCAGCTCTCTGCTATGGCCCGAGAGTGCAGTGGAGGATGGCCCAGGTCCTTGGGCCCTGTGCCCGCATGGGAGACCAGGAGGAAGCACCTGGCTCCTGGCTTCAGATCGGTGCAGCGCGCTGGCCACAGTAGCCATTGGGGGGTGAACCAACGGAAAAGGAAGACCTTTCTCCCTGTCTCTCTCTCTCTCACTGTCCACTCTGCCTGTCCAAAAAGAAAAAGAAAAAAAGGTCAGGCAAGTGAAATCAACAAGATCAAACACAACTCAAGGTCTTAGAGTGGGTATTGTGCAGGGGATTAAGCTGCTGCTTGGGCTACCCACGTCCCATATCGGAGTGCTGGGATCGAGTCCTTCAGTTGCCTGCTAACATGCCTGGAAGGCAGCAGATGGTGGCCCTAGTGCCTGGATCCCTTCCACCTGGATGGAGCTCTCAGCTTTGCCAGGCCCAGCCCTGGCAGTTGTGGGTACCTGGGGAGTGACCAGCAGATCTGTCTCACCCTCCCCTCAACTCTGTGTCATTCTGCCTTTCAAATAAATAAATATTTTTTAAAAAGAAAGAAAACTCAAGGTCTTGAGATGCCCCAGGTCTGAGAGATGGTGAAGTCTGCAGAGGTAGCTGAATTCACGTGACCGCAGAGGTCATGAAGCTAACGAAGCGAAAGAGAGAAAACAAAAGGCCTCCTCAGACCTGAGGGGTGATTGCAGGGGAGAGGGTGGAGGCTAGAACTTGGGCTCGGAAGCCGGAGAAGCCAGGGTGAGGTTGTGCTCAAGTTCAGCGCGTGTCAGAGCGGCGTGTTGCATGATACTGTGGGCCTCATTCATCCCGTTATGGAAGCAGTTCTGTGGGCCGGCTACAGTGTGGGTTCTCAAGAAATACCAGACACCATACCTGTCCCTTTAGCAGAGGACAGAGGGCTGGCTCGCAGAGTGCCACGCAGGGCCACGGCTAACATGAGCCTGGGATTAAAGAATGAGGCGCTTTTATAAAAGCTTTATTTATTTGAAAGTCAGACACACACAGAGAGAGAGAGAGAGAGAGAGAGAGAGAGAGAGAGACATTCCATCTGCTCATTCATTCCCCAAATGGACACAATGGCCAGGGCTGGGCCAGGCCAAAGCCAGGAGCCAGGAGCTTCATTCAGGTCTCCCACATGGGTGCAGGGGCCCAAGAACCTGGACCGTCTTCTGCTGCTCTCCCAGGCCATTAGCTGTATCGAAGACTACACAGACTGGTGCCCGTGTGGGATGCCAGCATTGCCAGCAGCCGCTTGACCCACTGAGCCGCTGAGGTTCATCACGTGAGATACCACTTTTTTGAGTCCTTACAATGTGCCTAGCATTGTGCTAAGCACTTGGCCTGCTTGCCATTTCGTCTTCAGAACGATCCCTTTCACAGAGGAAGAAGCAGAGTCAGGAAATCTAAGTAACTGAACAAGGTCACACAACTGGCCAGAGGCAGAGCCACGCCCAGAACAGCGGTGTCTCTAATGCCAAAGAGCCTGTCCCCGACCACTGCACTGCACTGCCTCCCCTAGAAAAATAATCCTCTGATGGAGTCAAAGGGTTGTTGAGTAGAGATTTAGTTTCTTTTTAAAAATTATTCAGCCTGCATATTCCTAAAGAGTCAATTCATGTTAAATTTTTTCCCTTGTGCTTCCATGTGACATGTATTTTTAGGATCTGCTGTTAGCAAGTGTATTTTTGTGTGATTGAGTGGGAAAGTGGGAAAAGTTTTGCAGAGCTGTTTAAACCAGAATGCAGGGGGCACAGCAGTGCCTGTAAAGTCTCTGCCATCTAAGGTCTTGGAAAAACCACAGAGAGATGTGTTCTCAATGTATTATTCAAGGTACAACCGCAGATGAATGACTAGTTAAAGGTATTGTTACAGCATTGTCAATGACCCCGTTCCAACAGCGAACAAAATCTCTCCCTGTGCTAAGCCAACTGGCATTTCTGAGATTATAAAACCACAAAGTGGGGAAAATGTTAAAACTGCTAAAGGAGAAGTGATGCACAATAGAGGAGCAGGGGGAAAATCGGGCCTCATTGTCTGCCTGGGCAGATGGCGGACCGCTAGGTGGGCCTCGGTGCAGCGTCCAGGGTAATTGGTTGCTGGGGTTTTCCTGGCAGGAAGGATCTAGACCGCAGCTTCATCCCAGAGATCCTGGCTCACTCTTTCCCAGGCTCCTCTCCATGACTAGATCTGAGGTTGATCCAAGCTGGCAACTGCAAACAGAAAGTTTACCTTTACCGTAAAACGCTGTTCTGGAAATAAGGACATGGAACGTAATTAAGGACTGGATTTCCTGGCCGTCATTCTCTCCTGCATGTACAATTATCTGCAGATATAAAATTGCTTGCTTTGATAATTATACCCTCCCAATGAGGGGCAAGTGGCTAATTATGCCCACATGTGGCCGATTGCACTCTCCATTAGCCAATTATGTGTACAATTATTTGTGCACATAAATAATTGCACTCATGGAAAATAGCGGCCCTCTTTTCAAATCCTCCTGCTTAGAGTGGCTGATGGAGTAATTGTCACACTGGAAATGTGCTTGGTGGGGAGAGGAAGAGTATCAGATACCAGGAAACGCGTACGTGAGCACAGCTCACAGATGTGCACCGCAGCAAATGGCATCGGGAGGCAAAAAAGGGCAGGAAGGGCTGCAGGATGGAGCAGGGCCAGCCTGTGCGTGCAGAAGCCTGGGCGGCGCTCACACGCCGTGACCTTGGGCAGGTCCTTAACCTTCCTTCAGGTATACTGGGTCTGCATATACAATGAGGATGATAATAATGCCCAATTCCCATTGCTGCTGTGGGATGCATCAGACAGTTCGAGAGGATTCACAGTCTCCTTTGGGTAAAAGCGTTACATAAATATGAGGCATTATCACGGTATTGGCCCATTTCCAGTGGTGAAGGAAAGCAACAACTCTCCATGGCAAAGGACCACTGGTCTGGAGGGAGGGGGGGTTTGATAAGGACGGGAAGCTCGCGGCCCTAGCACTGAGGCCTCTATCATGAGACACCAGCAAATGATGTCTGATCATATAGACTTCATTCACTCAACAAACAGCTATTAGCCCTTACACTGTCCTGGCATTGGGAAATGCAGTGGCAGGCTCGACCCTGCCGCCGACCTACCTTTTACTCAGGCTCTGGTTAGGAAATGAGGGATGTATCACCTCACAAGTAGGACACCCAACGTGGATTTTCATGTTTGCTTGCTGGGGAATTCAGTGACGGGAACTGAACTTGGGGTGTAACAGGTCAAGCCACAATTTGCAGAGCCAGTATCCCATACCAGGGTTCTGGAGTTTGAGTCCTACCTGCTCAGCTTCTGATCCAGCTCCCTGCTAACGCACCAAGGAAAGCAGCAGAAGATGGTTCCGGAACCAGAAGGAGTTCTGGGCTGCTGGCTTTGGACTGGGTTGCAGCCATCTGGGGAGTAAAGCAGCAGATAGAAGGTCTCTCTCTCTCTCTCTCTTTCTCTCTCTCTCTCTCTGCAACTCTGATTTTCAAATAAAATAAATCTTTAAAACAAATTCAGCAGCAATGAATCATGAATCTTGTGGGCTACTTTCTGTTTTACTTTTTAAAGGGAGAGAGAGAGAGAGAAATCTTCTATCCACGGGTTCACCCCACAAATGGTCATGACAGCCAGGGCTGGGATGGGCCAAAGCCAGCATCCAGGAACTCAGTCGAGGTCTACGTCATGGGCGGCAAGGGCCCAAGTGCTTCAGCCGGCATCTTCTGCCTCCTAAGCTCTGCATTAGCAGGAAACCGGATCAGGAATGGAGCTGAGTGTCTTAACAGCTGTCCCAAGCCCAGCCTCAGACCTGTGTTTCCATGACAACACGAACAGGCGACAGGTGTCACAGTGTCAGGGGAGATGAGGGGCAGGATTGCTGCGGCCTGTAGCTGGAAGCACAGCAGCTCCCAGGGGGGCTTCTTGCTTTGATTTGCCTGTGCGATCCGGCTTTTACCACCGCTCTAGATCCACCGCCGCCTGTGTCTCCATCTCTGTCTCTCACACGTCCGCTGGAAGGAGCCTCTCTGCATCTGAGAGTGAGGCAAGGCCTCACAGATGCAGAAGTGCCGAGCTAGTCTTGAAAGATGAGGGCCTGTGTGTTAGATGAATCAGACAGAGGGGTTGGGGCCAAGGTATAGAATAGCCTAGGGCAGGATTAAGTAGACTCTGAAACCAGTCAGTGCCTGGGTTTATATCCTGGCTGTGTGATGTTGGGCCGGCTGCTTAACCTCTCTGTGCTTTTGTTCACGCTTCTATAAAATGAGGTCATACTGTAGATCTGTGCATCTATTGGGCTTTATCTGTTGTTATATAAGAATCAAATTACTAAACATACATAAAACTGTTTGGGATGATGACAAGTACAGAATAAACACTGGATAATTGTTTCCCATTATTGTTATTAATTGACTGAAATACACAAAAAAAATTAAACCAAGAACAGTAATATGAGTGGTTCTCACAATTTAGCATATCTTTCAGAAAATCATATGGGTGGGGCCGGTGCTGTGGCATAGCAGGTAAAGCTGCTGCCTGCAGGGCAGGCATCCCATCTGGGCACCGGTTCGAGTCCCAGCTGTTCCATTTCTGACAAGCTCTCTGCTATGGCCTGGGAAAGCAGTGGAAGATGGCTCAAGTCCTTGGACCCCTGCACTTGCATGGAAGACCCAGAGGAGGCTCCTGGCTCCTGGCTTCAGATCAGCGCAGCTCCGGCCATTGTAGTCAACTGGGGAGTGAACCAGCAGATGGAAGACCTCTCTTTCTCTCTCTTTGACTCTCCTTCTCTCTCTGTGTAACAAATAAATAAATCTTTTAAAAAAAAAAATCACATGGGTAACTTACTAAAAAAGTAAATACTCGGGCTCCATGCCCGGTGATTCTTGTCACTATGTTGGCCCAAAATCCCAGCCCAGGGGTCTTTGTCTTACAGAAGCTTCCTGCTTTCCAGCCCAGATGGTGCTGATGCAGGTAAACCAAGGGCCACCCCCTGGCAAGCAGAACGCCATGGAGGCGTCTGACTGCACTCAGGTCTCCCCTGGCAGATCCAACGCCAGAGAAGAAGGAGATCTGAAGGTCTTTCGCTGAAGGCCTTTGGCTGGTGTGCTGCTCTGCAGGGAGGACCCTCCCTGTGGGCCCCAGTCTCCTCCAGAGCAGGGCTGCCTCTGGACATGGTCACGTGTGGCTCTCTGGGACACGGAACTCCCTTGTATTTCAGGAGAATGATTTTTTTTTCCTAAAAATGAGCATTTTAATTATGAGATGAGTCCCATTTTTCTAATTCTATAAAAAAGAAAAAAAATCAGTGCTTCAGGAAACGATACCAAAGCTGAATGTCTCCAGCTCCAGATGATTCACAGCGATAGAAATGGAGCTGGACTTTGGCTCCGGTGCAAAATATATTGATCTGTTGCCGGATATCCTGTGTTTTCCAAAAAGAGTTGGTTCCACCTGCTACGCTTCAATGCTTAAGGGAAGTCAGTCTTCTAAATGCTAGCTTTTTTGTGTGTTGTTTCCTTTTGTAGGAACATTTTTTTTTAAAAGATTTATTTATTTACTTGAAATTCAGAGTTTCAGAGAGAGAAAATCTTGCATCTGCTGGTTCACTCCCCAGATGGCCACAGTGGCCACGGCTGGGTTAGGTCAAAGCCAGGAGCCTGGAGCTTCATCTGGGTCTCCCATGTGGGTGGCAGGGCCCACTCACTTGGGTCATCTTCCACTGCTTTTCTCAGGCCGTTAGCAGGGAGCTGGATTGGAAGCAGAGCACCTGGGACATGAACCAGCATCCATGTGGGATGTTGGCATCACAGGTGGTGGTTTTATCCACTATTCCACAACACTGGCCCCTGTAGGAACATTCTAACAGTAGCAAAAATGAAAACTGCTTCTGAGTTTAAAAGGGACCCAGCACACAATGCTTATCACTGTTTTCTTTAGGTGATGAGGGGAGAGGTGGCCTTGTGTATTCTACAACATCTCCTAGGGTCCGAATGCTAGAGCAATTGCAGAAAAGAGGCATGCCTACTGGACATTGGCAGAAGAGTTTCTTTGGCATAAGAAATACTGGTCATTTGTAAGAACAATTGTTCCACTCTAATACAGCTGAGAAATGAATTTGGTTGCCCCAGATCTACATCCTGAATCTTTATGAAGACAAGTTCCCCCAGTTACCCACTGACGCCGTAATGTGTACTCTAAACTCTGCCATGTGTTCACATGGATCCGAACAACTCTCAGGAACAGCAGAGACTGGAAGGCCATCTCCTGCCCCCACCCGAGGCCCGTGTTCCCCGTGATAAATTTCTGAGTGTAGCCTCCAGCCTCTGCCATGCGGCTGGGCTAGCATCTGGCCAGGGGGTGCTCCGTGCTTGTCAACACTTGTCTCCACAGGCCTCAGGTGACAACATCAGTGGCACGTACTTCTGCACAGAGCTCCTCGGGCTGGAAGGAGGGCCTCATCGAACAGCACGATAAAGATGAAATATGACCAGGATAATTGTGAAGCCAAACTCTAGGCCAGAAGGCTTTGGCATCATCATTTTGCAGCAGAGTGAGCTTGGGTTGATGGGAATTTCTCTGCCTGTCCATTCCATCTGGATGGCTCACACTGCTAGAGGGTTTTCCACGTGGCCTTCATGTCCATGGTCTGCCGGGGCATCCATCCCTGCCGTAGGCAGGGCAGGGGACACCTGTGTGCTGGGCTCACTGCCTCTCCCACTTGCTGTCTGCCTTCCCACCACATCTAGCCACACTGACCTTTTGTTTGGCCTTTCTAACAGACCATGGCTTTCTGCCTCCAAGCCCTGCAACTGCTATCTCCGTTTCTGAGAAACACGCCCACCTGGGCACAGAGCTGGCTTCTCTTCCCGCAGGGCTCACATGTCTTCTCCTCCCTGCCTCACACGACCTCACTCTTTGCACCCTGTTAATGTCTCTGTAGCACTTGCCTTGATTTATATTGATTTTTGTGTCTTAGTTGGAGTAGTTATTTGATTGTGACTATCTCTCCATGCCATCCTTGTTCACTGTATGCATTTATAAGCCAGTAATTTCAACTCAGCTAATATTTATTGGACATAGTTTCTCTGGATAATCGCATAAATAATTGTTGGTCCATCCTGAGTTGATAAACATCCCATTGATCACTGTATTATGGCATGAAAAAAGTAAACACATTTGTTCACCTTTTCTTACTGATGTATGTGAATGATTCAAAGTAGATATTCGGGGCTCAATATGTACATGGGCTAGGCCATCTTACAGTTCCAAATATCCAACTCTCTGGCCCACATGCCTAGCTTGGGTACATCTGGCCACAAGTCCTATTCAGATTGTTGGTCTCTGAAGCTGTGTCTTTGTGGGACTGGCACCAAGGCTTAGGATTTACCTTTAATGCTAATGGCACCTAAGTAGCCTGTTACATCCTTACTTGGTTGGTCAGAGCTGTGGGGAGCTGGGGTGGGGTGCAGAGCTGCTACTGTGAACTCCTTCCACATGGACTGCCAGGCAGCCATCAGACGGTGTTAATGATTTTTGATTTAGGTTTGAACAGAGCAGTCCCTTGGGCCACTTACTGTGCCTCTTTGGAAAATGCTCTTCAAGTAACTGCTGAGCTGATGAAGGCAATGAAGGGCTCATGGAGGAAAAAGACAGACAGTCGGGCTTTCCAGAATGCTGCGTTTGGATGGGATGGGATTGTGAAAGGATGTTTAAACTTTACATATGTATTGCGGCAAACACTCATTTATTCCATCCTTTCCCATTCCCATCTGTCTGTTTCTCTTTGTTCTTCTCTCTCTCCCCTGCTCCCCATCCCCATTCAATGCAAGCAGTAATAGAGTTGCTTCTCCACCTCTTGGAAAGAAACCTCATTCTGATGGAAACCGTGCTGGCGAGCCTTGCTCTTCATCATGGAGACAATGCTCTGTGCTTTATCTGTGCACTGCTGAGAGGCCTGGTGGAAGCAGCCCTCTAAACGAAATAAGAGAGAAAGGTTCCTGCCAAGGGTTGGCAGAGCTGCAGGCTTCCATCCCCTCCTCCGACTCTCAGCATCTGAGAGAGAAAGAGGGAAGGAGGAAGCTGTCTTCCAGAGGTTGGGTGATGGGCAACTGAGGACAGAGCCACCGAAAGGAATGCATGGAGAATTGTACAAGGAGGCTGTGCAGGCTGCATTGACTCTGATAAAGGATCTACATCTCTAGTAGCTGCTCTGTCCTTTGGTGACTCTTCGGAAATGATAAGTTGGCAGAAGTTTCAAAGGGACGTGTGATAGGTAGTAGAGGAAATTTCTAAGGTTGAGACACTGATTCCTGCACCAACACATGAAAATGTACCATTACCATATTGGTCCTCTTGCTTGCTCTTGTCAACTGTGAAGCAAAGGTTCACAGGTCATGGCTATTGTCCTGGAATTATAGTGGAAAGTAACATCTCCTGTGTGTTTCTGTGTGCCAAGGGCTGTGCCAAGTGCTTCACTGTATCATGACTCCTCGTCAGGGTTGTTAGAAGGAAGTGGACATGAAGCAATAAACAGTGAGGAGATACTAGGCTAGCTGCCCGCCTTGTGTCCCTGCAGACAGAGCAACATGTGCTCTTTTCCAAATGCTACAAATAACTACAAATCCTACTGGTTCCCGAGGTTGTCATTGTAGAATGAAGACACAGAAAGGAATAGTCATGTCCCAGGTGCTAGTAAAGACAGTGGTCAGGCTGGCGCCACGGCTCACTAGGCTAATCCTCCGCCTTGCGGCGCCGGCACACCGGGTTCTAGTCCCGGTCGGGGCACCGATCCTGTCCCGGTTGCCCCTCTTCCAGGCCAGCTCTCTGCTGTGGCCAGGGAGTGCAGTGGAGGATGGCCCAAGTGCTTGGGCCCTGCACCCCATGGGAGACCAGGAGAAGCACCTGGCTCCTGCCATCGGATCAGCGCGGTGCGCCGGCCGCAGCATGCCTACCGCGGCGGCCATTGGAGGGTGAACCAACGGCAAAAGGAAGACCTTTCTCTCTGTCTCTCTCTCACTGTCCACTCTGCCTGTCAAAAAAAAAAAAAAAAGACAGTGGTCAGCTCACTGCAGGTTGGCTAGGAAACCCCAGCTGCTGCCAGCCACTGAACAAACCATCTGTCTCAAGGAAAGCCAGATAAATGCTCGCTCTCTGTTACAGAAATGTTGGATGAAAAGGCATCAAGAAAAATGTAGCGACCGTTATGTTTTCCAGGATTCAAAAGCTGCCTCACTCTGGGTGAAGGCTGTCCAGGTAAAGGAAGCCAGTGCTTCTGGTTCTGCAAGGTGGCAAATGCCAAAATAAGACCCACACATGGAACTCAGATGCCTCCAACTGCAAGATCCACAAACGATAATGATGAGCAGCTGGAACCGCGGGAACATGTGCAACCCATCCTTGGTCAAGTGAGCCCCAAAAGAGAGGGCCTCCTCCTGTAGAGAACCATTGCATGTGGGTCCTCATCCAGGCTAGAAAAGGCCAGCTCAGACCAGCAAAAGTCATCAGGCAAGGGGCTGTGACATCAGGCAAGTGCTGTGACATCTTGTAGAAATGGTGGCCCAGCAAGTCTACATTTCCTTTTGGTACTGGGAGAAGATGGACTTTGTGCTTAATGACACATAAAACTCTTCCCTGGGAGGAGGCAGCTTTCCAAGCAATATGTTGTACTCTCTGAGATGTAGGGGAAAGGGAGGGATAGTGCCTGATTCAGGTGGTCATTCGGGCCCCAGGATGACAGGGAATCTGCATTTTTAAGCAGTTTCCATGGTTACTCCAATCATTGAGGTCTCTGTTGTAGCTGTCAAGAAAGAGAAGAGTTTGAAAGGAGCTTGTGGGAATTTTTCTAGGCCGGACTTGGGATACGCAGAGGCCACTTCAGATCATTTCCAGCTGGAAAGGAGGTGGAGAAATGCAATCCCAGCAGGATTGTCTATGGATAATAGTGGGCTCTGCCACCTTACACGTGGGCTTTCAAGCAGTTAGAAAAATATCAAGAACATTCTTTACCCAATTGAATCCAGCAATGGTCCTGCAAAGTCAGTACCGTTATCATCCCCATTCTGTAAATAAGGAAATGAAAATACAGAGAGAGTAAGTTGAGAAGGGGCCACATTTGCACCTTCAGTTCTGGAAGCAATCCCTACAGGAATCTGATGGTAGCTGTTCTCTGGTAAGGTGAGAGCAAGGGGCCAAGAGGCCCAGAGGGTGAGCTGGGCAGCTGGGGGTGCCTGGAGGAATGGGCTGGGCGGAAGGGACAGATCGGCTGAGAAGCTGATGCTTCACGACCTTTGCGGGGCCTTAAAGTGTGACAGGGACTTCACGAGAGAAACTGGGGGGCAGAGGGAGAGGGGGCAGGGAAGGAAGGAGGCAAGGGAGCCACGCTACAGCAGCTCTGAAGACAGCAGGCTCAGCGTGTTAAAGGACAACGTATTTTAAAATTAAAACCACATGCAATATATAAAATGCATACATGCCAAAGATCTTACTTATCACTTCATAAGGGAAGCAGTACTATGCTTCAACGGTTCAAAGGAGAACCCAGAGACCTGCATAGACACAGGCAAGGGACAATGTTGAGATGAATTTATAAAGAGATGCAAAACTGATTTATCCACACAGCCATGATCAATTCCATTCTACAGAATAGGATTCAGTTGCGTTCTGTAGACAGTAATTATTTTCATCACCATCAATTCTCTACAAGTAACAGTTGTAAAAGAACTCAGACAATGAAAGGCAGAGATAAGCCAGAGGGTGTGGTAGACATGAATTTTTCTTTTATTTTTTTCCTCATTTCAAAGTCTTTCACAATTTTTCCTGATAAGGAAGTGTGTGTCTGGCAGGAAGCAAGACTGGAAAGATGGTTGGGGTCAGATTTTAGGGGGGTAATAAATACCATGTAAATGTATATGAATACTACCATACATATGGGTCTCAAATATTTAAGAGCATAAGAATCACCTGTAGAGCTTAGGCCACATTCAGGCCCATTTCCTCGAGGACTTCACGCAGTGAAGGCTGAAGATCTGCACCTGTAGAAAAAGCAACCCAAGGGATTCTGATGCACTGTGAGACAGCTGGTGGGAAGAACAGAGCCGCTGAAGGTGGTGAGCCGGGCAGCAACGTGCGGGTGTCTGGGTCGGGGCAGAGGAAGCGTCACTGGAAGTGGGGGAAGACGGGCGGTCTTAAAGACTGCAGAACAGTAGCGACCGCAGCTGATAAACACCTGGGGGCTTGTGACGGGCAGGGACTGCATTAGGCACATGGCGTGCAGAAAATGCACAGAAGCCTGGATGCGTCTGTGTTTGTGGACAGAGAGAGAGGGGGCCGGACTGAAGGGAGATTTTCACCAAAGCCATCAAGTCCACCTCCTTCTGATTCAAGCCCAAGGCTGCACAGACAGCCCTGCCGCAAGCTCTCGCTGGGCTTTCAGGGTCAGGCCTGGGCACCTCGTGGTGCAGAGATGGGGCTTTCCAGCAGCGATTCAGCCCGGACTCTGGGACTTCTCGAGCGTTCCGGACTCTCTGGTCACTGTGGAGATTTGAACAGTAAGAAAAGCTCCAAGTTCAACTCTCAAGTCGCTCAGCATTTGGATGGGGCAGGGCACCTGAGCCACGATGAGCGTCGCTGGTTTCAGCCGTCCGTGAAATGGGCACCTGGGGAGACACAGTGAGTCCATGTCCCACCCTTGAACAGGGTGAAACGACTACTCACTCGGAGTACACGGTATTTAAAAAGGATGGCGGAGGGAGTAGCAGGAGTGGGGCAAAGCCTTTATACAGAACTCTCCCGCTCTTGTCTGGCAATGGAAGACAAATCATTTTAATTGAGTAAGCATTCATGAGGCCCTTGTAATTTGATCCTGACTTAGCAGAACGAACCGAGGATGTAATCTTGGGTCACGTGATCTTGCTGAGTTCAGCTTCTCCTCTCAAACACAGGAGCCAACGTCTACTTCCTAGGATTTCCCTGAGGATCAGACAAGATGTCACTGTTCCTTGGTGGTAGCTGACATTCAATAAATCGTACCTGCCTTGTTTTTCTGCTCTGTGGCATAGTAGCTGGTTAACGATGAGCAATCTGAAAATGAATTGCCTTCTATGTATAAGTGTGCAAATGTCACCTTAAACTTCAGCTATTTTAATAAAACATCAATTTTCAGAACTATGGTGGGTTCTCCCTGGTCAGGTTTGATAAGCCATAAAGAAGCAATGCCAACCCACATTTTTCCCAAGGTACTGGGAAACAGAGTTGAGCAATTCCCACCAATAATTTAATTTTAGCCAATAGTTCTGCTCCCTTCTCTCTCCTATCATTTTACATAAACCGGTACCAAGTGAACACTCTGACCTGAGGCTCCTGTCCATACCCTCGGTTTCCCTGATCCTCGGTTTGAGATTTGGCACTTGTTAAAGAGGGGTGAGTGTCAGGGCTATGGTGCGCTACGATTCCCGAGGCCTGGGTCTGATTCTCTTGCCTTTTATTATGGCTGAGGCTGTCAATGACCTTCAGAAAGACACCTAAGGTCTGTGCAGAACAGTGGGTTTGCCAGCTCCGAGACAGAGTTGATATTTCCATCTCTGCCTTGAGCCCACACTGAGAAAAAGATTACATGACTGCCATGACCTGCGAGCTTCATGGAAGCTGTCTTATAAATATTAGAATTAATTAGAATCAATGGTATCATTAAGCATTGCTTCACTGCAGCTCTGGCAAGTATAAATACCAGCTGACTAAGAAGTCAGCTTTCCCTGAGGCAAAATTGAAATTTGAAAATGCACGTTTGGGGAGCTTAATTTGCAATGTATGATTCCACAACACATATTTTTTTCTTACATGGAATATTGACAATAAAATTTAACTCAAAATGCTTATTTCTAGGGGTGACTAGAACTTTAATTTTTTTAAAAAAATCCCAATAAGAGGTCTCTAAATTAAAATAAAAAACTTATTTTTGTGGCTGGTGTTGTGGCGTAACAGGTTAAGCCACACCTGAGACACCTAGACTTCCATTTGGGTGTTGGTTCAAGTCCTGGTTGCTCCATTTCCAATCCAACTCCTGCTAATGTGCATGGGAAAGCAGTGGATGATGGCCCAACTCCTTGGCCCTCTGCACCCTCATGGGAAACCCAGATGAAGCTCCAGGCTTTGGCCTGGGCATGTTCTGGGCATTGCAGCCACTTGGGGAGTGAACCAGTAGATGGAGGATCTCTCTCACATTCTCTCTCTGTAATTCTGCCTTTCAAATAAAGAAATTTAAAAAAGCATTTTCATTTTATTTGAAATATCTTCCAACTGCTGGTTAACTCTCTAAATGCCTGCAATAGCTAGAACTGGACGAGGCCAAAGCCAGGATCTCAGAATCCAGTCTGGTTCTACTATGTAAGTGGCAGGGACCCAAGTACTTGAACTACTATCTGTTGCCTCCCAGGTAGGTTGCTCATTAGCTGGACTAGAAGTAGAGGAGCTGGTGGCACAGTGGGTTAGAGCCCCGGCTTGCAGGGCCAGCATCCCATATGAGCACCATATGAGTCCTGGCTGGTCCACTTCCAATCCTGCTTCCTGCTGATGTACCTGGGAAAGCAGTAGAAGATGGCCCAGGTCTTCGGGCCCCTGAACCCATGTGGGAGACCTGGAAGAAACTCCTGGCTTCTGGCTTCAGATTGGCTCAGCTCTAGCCATTGCGGCCATTTGGGGAATGAACCAGCAAATGGAAGACCTTTTTCTCTGTCTCTGCCTCTCTCTATAACTCTTTCAAATAAATAAAATAAATCTTAAAAAAAAAGTAGAGGAACCATGACATAAACCAGGTACTCCGATATGGGATGTAGGTGTTTCTAGCAGCATTTTTTAAAAAAGGTTTATTTGGCCAGTGGCGTGGCTCAATAGGCTAATCCTCCACCTGCGTCGCCGGCACACCAGGTTCTAGTCCCAGTCGGGGCGCCGGATTCTGTCCCGGTTGTCCCTCTTCCAGGCCAGCTCTTTGCCATGGCCAGGGAGTGCAGTGGAGGGTGGCCCAAGTGCTTGGGCCCTGCACCCCATGGGAGACCAGGAGAAGCACCTGGCTCCTGCCATTGGATCAGCACGGTGTGCTGGCCGCAGCGCGCCGGCCGCGGTGGCCATTGGAGGGTGAACCAACGGCAAAGGAAGACCTTTCTCTCTGTCTCTCTCTCTCACTGTCCACTCTGCCTGTCCAAAAAAAAAAAAAAAAAAGTTTATTTTATTTGATAGGCAGAGTTAGAAGGAGAGAGCTTCCATCCTCTGGTTCACGCCCCCGCCCCCCAAATAGCTGCAAAGGCTGGAGCTGGGCCAGACCAGAGCCAGGAGCCAGGAGCGTCTTCCAGGTCTCCCACATGGGTGCGGGAGCCCAAACACTTGGGCTATTTTCTGCTGCTTTCGCAAGTACATTAGCAGGGAGCTGGACTGGAAGTGGAGCAGCTGGAACTCAAACTGGTGCCCATGTGGGATGCCAGCACTGGGGGCAGCAGCTTTACCTGCTACACCAGCAGGCCCCTCCTAGCAGCATCTTTATGGTTGTGTCAAGTACCCTCTCCTAAAATGTTTTTTATAAAAATTAAATTTTCTATATAACATTCTATACAAAAGTGCAGATCTACCCTCTCTAATATCAATTGAAGAAAAGAAGAAATATATACATATGTATAGGTACTTGTAAATATATACACCACATTGATTTTTGTTTAGCTGCAAAGGAGGAGAATGTCCAATCCAGGGGCTGTATTAGGTCCATGAAATTATTTGGTCTGACTTTTCCAAGGCAACCAGAGGTAGGACTCGAAATTTAGTAAATTTTTAGGCTGACGATGTTGTGTGGCCCATGAATGGTGTTGTAAATATCCAAATGTCCCTTGGCAGAAAATGGTTCCCCAGCCCTGGTAGAGGTTAAAATGAACTTCTGTAATATGTTGTAGTGGACCGATACAGAACGAGGAGGCAGGGCACCTGCATTCTCAGAAAGTGATTTTTTTTTTTAATTTAAAGATTTTAATTTTTTTTTTTTTTGACAGGCAGAGTGGACAGTGAGAGAGAAAGACAGAGAGAAAGGTCTTCCTTTGCCGTTGGTTCACCCTCCAATGGCCACCGCGGCCGGCGCACCGCGCAGATCCGATGGCAGGAGCCAGGCGCTTATTCTGGTCTCCCATGGGGTGCAGGGCCCAAGCACCTGGGCCATCCTCCACTGCACTCCCTGGCCACAGCAGAGAGCTGGTCTGGAAGAGGGGCAACCGGGACAGAATCCGGTGTGCCGGCGCCGCAAGGCGGAGGATTAGCCTAGTGAGCCGCGGCGCCGGCTTAAAGATTTTAATTTTTAAAATTTATTTAAAAGGCAGAGAAAGAGAGATCTATCATTTGAAAATGACCAGAATGGCCAGGGCTGGGCCAGGCTGAAGCCAGGAGTCAGAAGCTTCATTTGGGTCTCCCACATGGGTGGTAGGCATCCAAGTACTTGATCTACACCTTCTGCTGCCTTCCTAGGCACATAAGCAGGGAGCAGGATGGGAAGTGGAGCAACTGAGACTCAAACTGGTACTCATATGGGATGTCAGCATTGCAGGAGGCTGCATAACCCAGAGAACCACAAAACCGGCCCCCAGAAAGTGATTGATAAGTCTTTATAGTGCAGCTCAAGGCTATTCAAAGTGAGGTGCCCAGACCAGCACCATGGGTGTCCCCAGGGAGCTTATTAGAAATACGGATCCTTGGGCCTGATCCTAGTTCCACCACATCAGAGTGCGAGGCCCTGGAACGTGTATTTTCACGGACTCTCCTGTGCACTGGAGTGGGAGAAGCCTGGTGCAGCTGATCCTCGCTTGGACAGACTAACTGGGGCTGTAATCTTGGGTCACTGAGTCTCGCTGAGTCGTTTCCTCCTTTTTAACATAGGAGCCCACAATGTCTACTTCACAGGATTTGAGGATCAGACAAGATGTCACTGTCTCCTGGTGGCAACTGACACTCAGTAAGAAACTTGCCTGTTCTTCTGCTCTGCTGCATGTTAGCTGGTTAATTATGAGCAAGTCACTCCATTGTCTTTAGTTTAGTTGATTCACCTGTAAAATGAGGATTGACGCAGCGCTGGCCGTGGTGGCCATTTGGGGAATGAACCAACGGAAGGAAGATGTTTCTCTCTCTCACTGTCTATAATTCTACCTGTCAATTTTTTTTTTTTTTTAAAAAGGCAGAGTTACAGAGAGGCAGAGGCAGAGAGAGGTCTTCCATCCACTGGTTCACTCCCCAGATGACTGCAACAGCTGGATCTGTGCTGATCTGAAGCTAAGAGTCAGGAGCTTCTTCCGGGTCTCCCACATAGGTGCAGGGGCACAATCACTTGGGCCATCCTCTACTGCTTTCCTAGGCCATAGCAGAGAGCTGGATCAGAAGTAGAGCAGCCGGGACTGGAACTGGCACCCCATGGGATGCTGGCACTGCAGGCAGCAGCTTTACCTGCTAGCCACAGCGCCGGCTCCACAAAGGCATACTTCGGCCTCACCTTGGGTTGGTATTTGAAATTGGCCACAGTGGGAGTGTAACTATTTGCACCATGAAGACTGGGCGATGCTACAAGTCCAGAGTTCATTTTTTTTCCTCCTGAAGAGCTGTCTATTAAGAATTTACCAACACACCACTGGTGTTACCATTGTTCAGTTACCACATCAAGTTAAGGCTCTGACTCTAGACTTAGAAATCTGATTTTTTGCTGAGAATAGAGTCATTTTCCATAGTCTGATATATACAATCAGAATACCAATTAATTAATCTACAGTGAGGAGCATTGCCCCAGGGCGTTCCTCAAGGGAAGGTGAAAGGAGCTAGGTATGCGTTTTGAGTGTTTAATGATGTTAAGCGAAGGCACAAAATATCTGTTTTCACAGCTGCAATACCAACTGCATTAAGGAAGGCACTGGGCAGGGCCACACTCTCCCTTGACCCTCTGATGGCCACTGCCTGTCTTGCTTGGAGACTCTTTCTCGCCATGACTGTGGCTGACTGTGCCCTTCCACCCTCCTAATGGACTTCCTTGATGCTTAGCAGTGCCTCTAATTGGGTTTTAGTCAAGGTCTGGCGGTTACTCTTCATCTTCCAGGCAATATCACAGACGGTTTACAGCAGGATCCTTGGGTATGTCTTAAAAACGCAGATGCTTATGCCTTCCCCACATCTATTAAATTGGAATCTCTGCTGGTGGGGCCCAGAAATCTGCATTTGCACAAGTTACTTGGTGATTTCTATATACCATACAGTGTGAGGACCACAGCCTGAAGGTTTCTTTGCACATCTTTACTCAGTAGAAAAAAATACTGATTCCTGAATTTAACTCCCAAAGCACTTGTATTTGTAAGTTCCCCAGGAGCACCACATCGTAGTCCCCCTATACCACTCACTTCAGTCAGGAGGGGCGTTCCATGCTGAATATTTTTGTCCCCACAGAATGCATGTATTGACGTCTTAGCCCCCAGCATGATGATAGGAGATTGGGCCTTTAGGAGGTAACTGGGTCATGAGTAGAGCCCTCATAAGTGGGATTAGTGCCCTTATCAAGGGACCTGGGAGAGCTCTTGCTGTCTTTCCATCACGTGAGGATGCAATGAGAGGCTGGCAGTGTGCATTCAGGAAGAGGGCCCTCACCAACGCCAAGCTTGCTGGCTCGTCAGCTCAGACTTGGGCCTCCAGCACCGTGAGATCAGACATTGCTGTTGTTTATGAGCTACCCAGCTTACAGAACTTGTTACAGCAGCTGGAGTTAAGAATGTGCCAGATAGAACGGCCCAATGAGCACAGACTTGAAGGGCGATCTCATGAACAGAACTACCCATTGTCATTATCCTTGATGACAGACGTACACGAAACACAGAAATGGAGTTTGCAGTATGTGCAGTCTCGACGCACACACTGAAGTGCATGGGTTTGATGTTAGCTCTCTGAAGCAAAAGGAATAAACTTTTTGAGACTGGCACACTGTCAGAGAGAATCATTCCAGCTCAGTGGATCTTAACCAGGAGTGAACTTGACTCTAGGTAACAGTTGTCAATGTCTGTAGATATTTTTATTACAACCAGAGGTGGGGGTGGCTGGAGTGGTACTGGAAACCAGGGACGCTGTTAAACAGCCTACAAGTCACAGTACCCTGAAACAAAGAATTCTCTGGCTCCAAAGGTCAATATTGCCAAATATTGTTCCTGCTTCCTTTTCCCTTTTCTATTCTAGTCAGTTCTTTCAGCGTTTAGATTCATCCAGCAGTCTCTTGCCCCCAGCACTTTGTGAAAATTTTTTTAAAAGGCTGAATCATTTTAATGTCACAAGAAAAGAATGAATTCATGTGAAAGGATAGGTCATTCTACTTAATGATGCTTTGCCTTTCATATAGCAAGAGCTCAATAAAACATTTTTAATTAAAAGGTGAATAGTTTAAACATTAATTTCACATGTGTTTTAATAAATTATGGGAAGATGGCCATACATGTGTGTTTGGAGATAGATAGATAGATAGATAGATAAACATGTTCTCTGTCTTGAAGGGGTCATCAAGTACAGATTCTTGCTTTTCCCTTTGAATGGATCCACTGATAATGCTGTTTAACAAAGAAAGGAAAGTGGGTATTATTTGCTGAGGATGTAATGCTAATAAAAGCCAGCCCTGACTCCAGCCCCCATGATCTATTTAAAGAATTCAAAGAATGTCATAAAAGCATGTGGCTTCAAGGTTAATGTGTAAGATTTACAGAAACTTGAAAAATCACTATGACTAAAAAATGTATGAACTCCCTATATACCTTTAAATGAGAATGACAGCCAAAGCCAGTTAATTATAAAAACAGCTAACTTAACAGGTTTTCATATTTGCTTCCTGCTCCAACCAACATTTAATCAATAATCTCTACAGAGAAATAACAAAGGAGAACCACACTTTCTTTATTACACGTATCCAAGTTCCATGCCAAGTTTTCTATCTGTAAATTGGGTGCTTCCAGAGTTTAATCACTACAAAGAGATAGGAATAACCCCAGACTTGATTTGACTGCAAAGTGACAATAATGAGTGATCAAGGAGAATGGGCAAAGGAGTGAACAGAGAGGCCAGTGCTGTGGCATAGTGGGTAAAGCTGCCGTCTAACAGTGCCAGCATCTCAAGTGGGCAATCATTAGTTATCCACCTTACAGTCCTGATTTGGCTCTTTCTGACTTATTTTTGTTCTCTAATGATTAAGATTAAGCAGGACTTGGCTTCGCAAACTCATGCAAAATGTTTAAACTCTGAAGTTGTATGATAAGGACTGATGGATTAAGGAGAGAGACTTGAACTAATAATTATGGCATCTGAGAGGTAGGCCTGTTGGGAGGTCTTTGGTTATCGGTTGCCCACCCTCAGGTGATTTTCACGGAGGACTGGCTAAATTTTTAAAATATGTATTTGAAAGGCAGAATTATATAGGTAGGAGAGACAGAGAGTGAGAGATCTTCCATCTGCTTGTTCACTCCCCAAATGGCTGGGGATGGACCAGGCCAAAGCCAGGAGCTTCATCCAGCTCTCTCATGTAGATACTGGGGCCCTAGCCCTTGGGCCATCCTTCACTGCTTTCCCAGGTACCCCAGCAGGGAGCTGGATCAGAAGTGGAGGAGCTGAGACTTGCACTGGTACCTGTATGGGATGTCAGTGTTGCAGGTGATGGCCCAACCAGCTACACCACAATGCTGGCCTCAAGAGGGCTGGCTTCGCTGTGGCTTAGTAGGTTAAGCCTCTGCCTGAGGCGCCAGCATCCCATATGGGTTCTGCTGTGAGTCTGGGCTGCTCCACGTCTGATCCAGCTCCCTGCTAATGGTCTGGGAAAGCAATGGAAGACAACCCAAGTCCTTGGGCCCTCTGCACCCTTGTGGGAGACCCAGTAGAAGCTCCTGGCTTTGGATTGGCCCAGCTCCGGCCATTGCAGCAATTTGGGGAGTGAACCAGCAGATGGAAGACCTCTCTCTCTCTCTAATTCTGCCTTTAAATACATAAATAAATCTTAAAAAAAAAAAAAAAAACACAGCTCCAACTGACACCTTAATTAAAAAAAAAAAAAGTGACAGAGCACCAGATAAAGGATCCTGATCATTGTCTTTACATAAAATCATGCGCTCTTGGTAAATTATAGCTGATATTTTAGATGCAAAAGCAGTTGACAAGACAGGTCCTATACTCCTGTTCAAGAATACAGAGCCTTAGAATGCAAACTCCTTAGTGTAGCATCCTAGACCTTTGATCTCCTCTGTAAGAAAGAACTAGTATTTTCCAAGATGCTATTTCTGACTGTTAGTGTGTTTGCCTGTCTGCCAAGTTTTGGACTAGATTAAATATCTGTCCTTTCCATTGTACCATAATCTTCTCATTCATCTTCAATCTCAAATGCCTTGAACTCAATAAATCTTGGTTGAGCAAAACTGAATTGAACCTAGGTTTTCTGACCACAGTCTGGTGCACTTTCAAATTGTCAACTTACTAGGAACCAAGATGGCATAGAAGGTTTTTTTTTTTTTTTTTTTTTTCAGATTTTTTTGCTCAAGAGTTTTTTCCCACATATAGATATTCTATAAATTGTGTTACCTTTGGCTCTTGCAGTTAGATTTCTTAAATGTATCACGGTTATATTTACACACCAAATTGTTTTGAATTTTGACAGTGGATGAGATTTGGGGATGTATAAGATCTCAAATGTATTTTTGTTGCTTTTTATTAAGATTTATATATTTATTTAAAAAGCAGAGTTCCAGGGAAGGAGTGTAAGAGGGAGACACACACACACACACACACAGAAAAAGAGGTCTTCTATCTGCTGGTTCACTCCCCAAATGGCTGCAATAGCTGGAGCTGATCAAGCCAAAGCCAGGAGCCAGGAGCTTCTTCCAGCTCTCCCGCATTGGTGCAGGGGCTCAAGCATTTGGGCCATCTTCTACTACTTTCCCAGGAACATTAGCAGAGAGCTGGATCAGAAGTAGAGCTGCTGGGACTCAATTGGCGCCCATGTATGATGCTGCTGGCGCTGCAGACGGTGGCTTAACCCACTACACCACAGCCCTGGCCCCCAGTTTTTATTTATTTATTTATTTTTGAATAACTTTTTTTTTTTACTGTAATTCATACCCATCGTAGAAATCTTGGAAAACAGTAAAGGAATAAAATACGAATTATTTATGATTGTACTACACATTGACTTTTTTTTAATTCTGCAGAAATAAGTCTTGGTTCAATGCTAGGAATACAGTGTAGCATAAAGGCTAAGGTGTAGAGAAGCATAGTTGACTTAAGAAATTAGCTAGCTAGACATTGCCTTGCTGGGGTAATTTGCAGATGACATAAGTAAAAGGTTAAGTGACTTGTCAGTCTCACACAGCTAGCAAGGGGCTTGGGAGGATACTGAAGATACTGAAACCAGATTGCCAGTCTGCAGTGAAGGGTCAAGGGGGAAGTGCTACCATCTAGCAGTAGCCCACTGGATGGACATTTATTTTATTATTACAGTAAGTCACATGGCAGGTCATAAGGGGGCATCTCATTCTTCTAATATGTCTCCACTGTATTTAGAATCTGATAAAGCCCCTATTAGAATTCACCTCTTTAAGAATAAAAGGAGCTGAGGAACTAAAGAGAGGGTTGGAAGAATCCATTAATTATATCCGTTAAGCTTCAGTTACAGCTAACAAGGAGCATCACATGACCATGGTATGTGCTTGTTCTGAACAATAAAGAACATGAGGGAAGATAAGATTCAGGACTGAAATGTCCTTCAGTATTCTGTAGGTAGTGGTGATGAAAGTCATTCAAAGAAAAATTGATTGAGGTATTTTAGTAAACAAAAGAAGTCGCTGCTTACCCATCAGGAAGTGTATTGTTAATATAGTGCTGCTCAGCCTTCTGGAAGAAAATGTTTCTTCATGCTTCTCTCTTTAGCCTAATTCTTATTCTGTCACTTTTCAGGCAAAAAAAAAAAATTGCAAATGATGGCCCTATTTTATTTGCTTCAAAAGAAACAGGCTGCTGCATTGTGCCTGGAACATTTCACTCCTGGCCTTGATGTAAGTGTGAAAGAAAGACCATATAATTGAGCAGGCAGTTTCTAGGAAGCAGCAAATATAGTGTTAAGAAAATGAGAACAATGCTATTGGATAAAAGTAAATAATTTCTGCAGCTAATACATTCTCAATATATTTTCTTTAATGCTAACTTCTTAATATGATAATAACAGCACCATAGTAGCTTATAAGCATTGCTTTTCTTATATTTTATATCATGGAATTTACTATCACCTATATTTCTATTGCCTGAGGCTTATATGGAGGATCCAGAACTTTTATGAACAAAACTGGAGCATCAATACCTGACATTGGAATATATCTGCATTCTCTGAACTCTTGGGGCCAAAGGGGTCATTCTTATGAACATTGATTTAAAACATTAAGATGAAAACTTGGATGAAGATGAAGACAATAAAAATACATATTCCAAAATTAAAACCAGACCACTCTACAAGATTTTTTTTTAAATGTATGAGATCTGAAGAGGTGAGGGAAGATGAGTTTTACAACTCTTAAGTATTTCACCCTTGATGAGAGTATTTTAGGGTAGAAGCTGGACATCAGGTGAAGGATATTTTTGGAGAGAGATGTTGGTATGCAAGAATGAATTCCATGGTGCCCCCATGGAGATAGGGTAGCAGAAGCTTGTCCTTCTCTTCAAGGGACTTATTGTAGACATGGACCTTGACAAGACCACATAAAGAGTCTAATATGTGAAAACTGAGCCATGGTCTAGTTTCTGACTTGTAGTTACAGAGGAGAGACAAGTTGACCATTGCTTTGATGGATGAATCCAAAGATGGCCTGCAAAGAAATTCTCATGGGTGTTGACTTAGATTTTGTCTATGAGTTCCCCTGGAAGAACAAACATATAACCACAGAGGGGAATGGTCAACAATTAATTGGCACCTAAGATTTTTTTCTCCAGTGAAGATAATGATATAAGATCCCCACTGATGGGGTGGAGGTATGTCTAATAAGTACTCCCCCCCCCCAAAAAAAATAAACCTCTCCCATACACCCAACTGTTCAGCTTAGAAAACTCAGTATTTAGCAATCACCAGGGGACCTGGCGAGTAAGAACTTTCCCACTCCACTTCTTTCTCCCTCCTCGTGGTCCTCCAACCTTAGGCTGAGCAAGCTGGGACAAGCAGGGGCAAAGCCCTAGGAAGGAAAAAAGAGCAGCAGCTTTTTCTCAATGGCAGGACTCTCCCTTGCCACAGGCCTGAGCTGGGGGAAGGGAAGAGGTATTTCTTTTAGTGATTGGCATTTGGTACAACGGTGAATATGTTGCTTGGGACACCCACACACCACATCAGAGTACCTGGTTGGAGTCCCAGCAACTCTGCTTCTGACCCAGTTTCCTGCTAACATGCATGCTGGGAGGCACCAGATGATGGCTCAAGTACCTGGGTCCCTGCCACCCATCTGGGATATCCAGATTGAGTTCCAGGCTTCTGACTCTGGCCTGGTCCAGCTGTGGCTTTTGCAGGCATTTGGGGAGTGAACCTGTGGATGGAAGATCTCATGCTCTCTCTCTCCCTATTTCTTAACCTTTCAATTAAAATGAAAATATTTTTTTTTTTTTTTGGACAGGCAGAGTGGACAGTGAGAGAGAGAGAGACAGAAAGATCTTTCTTTACCGTTGGTTCACCCCTCAATGGCCACTGTGGCCTGCGCGGTGAACTGATCTGAAGCCAGGAGCCAGGTGCTTCTCCTGGTCTCCCATGGGGTGCAGGGCCCAAGCACTTGGGCCATCCTCCTCTGCACTCCCGGGCCACAGCAGAGAGCTGGCCTGGAAGAGGGGCAACCGGGACAGAATCCGTCGCCCCGACCAGGACTAGAACCCGGTGTGCCAGCGCCGCAGGCAGAGGAT
This sequence comes from Lepus europaeus, assembly GCF_033115175.1. Taxonomy (NCBI): domain Eukaryota; kingdom Metazoa; phylum Chordata; class Mammalia; order Lagomorpha; family Leporidae; genus Lepus; species Lepus europaeus. The sequence goes on along the minus strand of NC_084843.1, from coordinate 15,013,996 downwards.
TAGCCTATTGAGCCACGGCGCCGGCTGCAAATAAATTTTTTTAAAAAGCATTCCTTTTTAAAATTTAGTATTTAATTCAAAAGCATTTAAAATTTTGACTACACTGAGATTAAATATTTTACTTATTAAATCAACATCATAGAGTGGGCATTTGACCTGTTCTGGTTGGGGCATCCCACTTCATAGTATCTTGGTTTAAGTCCCAGGTCCAGTTCCTGATCCCAGTTTCCTGCTGGTATGTTCTCTGGGAAGTGATGGAGATGGCTCAAGGGGTTGGGTTCTTGCCACCCATGTGTGAGAACTGGAATGTGTTCTTGGTTCCTTGCTTTGCCCCACCCCTTCCTAGCCATATGAGTATTTGGGAAGTAGATCAGCTACTGGGCCTCTTTCTCTCTCTCTCTCTGCCTCTCAAATAAATAGATGAGAAAATTTTAAAAAAAGTTAAAATTTAAAAAAATATTTTGAAGCTTGATATGATAAAGAAATTTAAAAGTAAGGGGGAATCTTCTTGAGTGTGCATCCCAGGGCTAGGACAGAATGACTCCCAGAGCAGATGGATGGAAAAGGCACAGAGAGCCTTCACCAACAGTTTGAGAGACGTACTGGTTGACTATGCAGAAATGTGGACGTAGCTTGCAATGAGAGGAGAAAAAAAGAGATTGTGATATTTTTCCCATTCGTGTCTTTGAGAAGAAAGGTCAGCTAGTATAAAAGTTGAATTCAAAACCCAATAGGTGTATTTGCATATTCTAGACTAGGACCTATCATGTAAGCATTGAATTATGGTATTCATTATTTCAAATGACAAGCTAGGGTTTTTTTTTTTTCTTTCTAATTTAACAAATTAATTTTCCCTGGAACCTTCTGGTTTGCATTTTAAGATTTGAAGCTTTCATCACAAAAAGCTGACAGCACTGAAGATTAAAGTGAGTGGTTCCTCTCAAGATGTTCTCAGTCCTACAAAGGATTCAAGGCATATCTTGGCTTCCTTCTATCACATAACCTGTATTTCTTGATGCTCTTTATATTCTGCAATTTTTTTAAAAGAAAAAATTCTTCTGTCGTTGAAGGACATGTCAAAGAATAGAGAATGCCATTTTATATCAAAGGAAGTTCATAATATGATTTTAGAAGTTCGTTTGGCTTACGACACATCTTTTCCTTGTGGAAGTGTTAATAGCTCTGTACAGTAAGGTTGGCAGTCTTGCTAAAAGACAACTTTTTTTCCCTCCTGACTTAAAGCATAGTTTCATAATGTGAAAACTGGCAATCAGGAAACAGTAATTTTTTTGACTTCTTTTTTCAAGCTTCTTAGAAACCAGTACTTAATCATCACTATTTTTCTCCACAGATTATTTCCTTCTTTTCCTCTCAAAACTTTGAACTTTCTTAGCGTGGCACCAGGACCAATGTCTTTTTTCTGTTATGGAAAGATGAAAGGGGAACGCCATATCCCCAGCCAGACATCTGAAATCCTGAAGCCCTGTATTTGACTTTGTTTTGCAAATTGGCCCTTCTCTTTGGGTAAGGTAATTTGTTATTCATAGTTTCCCTTGGCCTCTTATTATCAAGGGGAAAATTGCAGAAATTTTAAAGAAGGCTCTAGGCAATTCATCCCTAAAATGCTGGGGAGTTATAAAAACAAACACATTACTGAAACTCCCAGATAACCAATAGTGAAGTCGTTACATTTAAGCATAAGTAAAATTTCCTCTGGGTCATTAAATTATAGAGGAGTAGAAAGATTGTATTTTGAGATTCAGACAAAGCTAGGTAACTCATAAGTTAAACAAGTAAAATTCACAATTCAAGAATATTGACAGCAGTTGAGTTTGGTAGACTTGGCACCGTCTAAATTTAAAGTTGCCTTCATTGTGCTAATAGAGGTACTGCAGCAGTAGGCATTTCAGAAGAAAATAACAATTTACAGCTTTAATGTGTTTTTTATTCGCAGAAATTTTTTTAAGTTATCACATACACTTAGAATAGGGAAGAAATCACCCAATTCCCTTGCCTTTTCCTCTGACCAAAGCCCCTGCTTACCATAACACCCACAGCCCAGGGAGTCTGGGTTCCCCAGTCCTGATGTGATCAAAACCACTAACACAGCCACTCTTGTTTCTGTGCAAGTCCTGGCACCTGGTCTGACGTACTAAGCTAGCAGGTTAATAGCCTGCCTTCCTTCCAGATTCTCTCACCCTCTGTCTACAGCCTCTTATGATGACTGGGGACAAAACTCCCTCTGAACAAGCTCCAAGCCCCAGACCTCACTCTGATTTTTGGTCCATGAAGCAGGTGCACCTGCTGGGCGAGATGAGATCAGGTAGAAACACAGCCATTCATAAAGATTTGGGTGAATTTCCTTCTAATTTTTTTTCTATTACCTTTTTTCTTTAATAGTAATAACCCATGCATCCATTCATATTTGAATGCCATGCCCATTTATTTAAAATGACATAGTATCCATTCTGTATAGTCTCTAGAATTGTCAAGTTTAAGACAACACAATATTCTCCAAATAATAGTAACAGATTCTGCCCTAGCAGTAGACACCTGCTATGCTGCCTACTCAGCACCCCTCTTTTCTTTAGGGAAACACCATTGCCCTTTTGTATAAGATCTGGGTGAAATTGCTGACCACAGTGTTTTCACTCCCTGTTTGGTCTCACCAGGAAGTAACTGGAGGACCCAAGCCAGGCCAGTTAGACACAATCTCCAGATAACTAGGGTCTTGACCAAAATATTTCCCGAGTCAAGTTGTGGTAGGAGATGAACAGAAGGAGATTGAAGCTGGATCATTCTAATAGCTGGACCCCCAATAAAAACTGTCCATGAGAGCTTTTTGTTAAAAAAAATTTTTTTTTGTTTGGGCCGGGGCTGTGGCACAACAGGTTAACCCCCTGGCCTGAAGTGCTGCCATCCCATATGGGTGCTGGTTTGAGACCCTGCTGCTCCACTTCTGATCCAGCTCTCTGCTATGGCCTCGGAAAGTAGTAGAAGATGGTCCAAGTCCTTGGGCCCCTGTACCCACGTGGGAGACCCGGAAGAAGCTCCTGGCTCCTGGCTTTGGATTAGCACAGCTCCGGCCGTTGCAGCCAATTGGGAAGTAAACCAGCAGATGGAAGACATCTCTCTCTCCCTCTCTTCCTCTCTCTGTGTAACCCTGACTTTCAAGTAAATAAATAAATAAATCTTAAAAAAAATTTTTTTTTGTTCTCCAAAGACAGCTCCCATCCGCTGGTTCATTCCTGAAGTACTTGCAGTATTCTGACCAATGCCAGTGCCAGAAACTGATAACTCAGTATAGGTCTACTATGTGGGTGGCAGAGACCCAACCACTTGAGCTATCATCTGTTGCTTCCCATGGTCTGTATTAGCAGGAAGCTGGGCTCGGGAGCTGGAGCCAGGAGCCAGAACCAGATATCAAAGCCAGCTACTCTGATGTGAGGCATTTGTGTCTTAACTGTCAGGCTAATCACCTGCCCCTCCATAAAACTCCTGGGGATCCCATGGTTCCCATTCTTCCTGATGTCATTCACTTAAGGAATTACCCAGTCTCTCCCACATTTTCTTCTGTTGATGATAGTCAGAGATGTTTTGTGTTCTTTGCAACCAAGGAACTCTAAGTGGTAGATTTATTTCTAGTTGGTTACTTTTATTATCCTAAATACCTCTGTGATAAACATCATTGTGTATGCATGTGTGTATAGATATGGCTTTTTATATACTTTACGCAATCCCCCAGAAGTGGAATTGCTTAGTCAAAAGATATGTACATTTTTCTGATTCCTAAAATAAATTGCCCAGTTGCTTTCTAAGAGGATTATACCAATTTACATTTTGTATTGAGTGCTACAGAGAACTACTGAAAATAATATAAAACCTTGCCCCTCCATTCAGGAGGACCTTACAATAGATGATATGTCTTTAGTACTTGAAATAAGAACATAAAGTACATTCGGTTTAACTTTAAAATAATTTTATTGGGGTGTTTATGGGATCTTACAGAGTTATTACCAACATACATTTATAGATTGATCTGTACCAAGCCTTGGTGGCTAAACAAATTACTTCTTTAACTGGCTTAAATCCATAATAATAATTTTTAAAAAACCCTGACACTAACTGAATTTTTAATAAACACTTAGCTATGGATTTGTTTTTTTTCCTATGAAATCCATAAATGACACTACTATTATCCTTATTTTATAGGTAAGGAAAGGAATAACATTTCCAATGGCTGTGCTAGGGCTAAAATCCAATTCCAAGTGACTCTTAAAATTGCATCTCAGCCATCTGCCCTGACTGGGCTTGTGGTCAAAAAAAGAACTAATTTTACCACTTAGTAATGGACAACCTTGGGAAATTCGTTCAATCTCTCTAAATTATCATTTTCTATAAAACCAAGATAATGGTACCAATAATAAAAACAAATAATCCTAATGGACAAAGACACAAATACCAGCTGGACTGGCCAATGTGAATTAAGTTAGTAGACACAATGGGCTTCCTAATAGTTCATGACTGAATGAGGGGACCTACTGACCCACCAGTCACTGGCAGAGATGGAAACTTTGTGTCTCTCATAGGGCAACCTCTTACTGCATAATGGTGGAGGAGGAAGTCAACTGAGGACAGGGTACTCTGCAAGGCAGAGCACAAAAGTCATCAGCCACAGCTGGTCAGATCCTCCTTCCTAAGTAGTGACAGTTGTCATTCTGCACAATGCTAGTGAAGTGGTGTGCAGAAAGGGTGGGAGCAGGGTTACCTCCTAAGATTTACCCATTTGCAATTCTTATTTATTTATTTATTTGAAAATCAGAATTGGAGAGGGAGAGACAGAGAAAGAGAAATCTTCCATTCGCTGGTTCATTTCCCAAATGGCCTCAATGGCCAGAGTTGGGCCAGGCCAAAGCCAGGAACTTCATATGGATCCCCCATGTGGGTGTAGGGGCCCAAGCACTTGGGTCATCCTCTGCTGCTTTTCCAGGCACATTAGCAGGGAGCTGGATCAGAAGTGGAGCAGCCGGGACTCGAACCACCGCCCATACAGGATGCAAGCACTGCAGACAGCAGCTTAACCCACTACACCACAGTGCCATCCCCTCCTCCTGCAATTCTGAAAGAGAATTTGATGTTTGGGAGAATAAGGTTTCTTTCTTACCAGTGACAAAACATTCTATTAGTAATAGGAAAAGCTCACAAGGGTCATGGGTGTCTGTCCTCAACTCCTGCCTCCTACTTGGCTGAGTTGAAGGGAGCCATCTGTGGCTGTGGCAGCTGATATTGTCAGTGTTGTAATTCCACACCCACTCCTTCATGCCCCACCATGTGGCCACAGACTCCTTTTGAAAAGGAAAAAGTGTTTCCTTTCCCATAAAATACAGCTCAGTGTCAGAATCTTGCATTGCTTGCTCACTGATGCAACCTTCCACGATGTTGGGGCTGCTTGCTCTTGGTCTCCCTGTGGGTCCACTGAAGGCTAAAGTGTGTGCCCAGTTATTTGGGCAGCAGATGCCCTGTGGAAGGGCACTCGGAGACAAGAGCTAATTGGAGCTTTGTGATTAGCTGTCATGGTTGCCTGGGCCTGTCAATAGTGCTCAATAAAGCCAGAAGGCCAAGCTATTCCCTGCTGCATACTGATTGCTGAGTCAGACTTCTGAGTGTGGAAGGACTTTCTAGGCAGTCAATTTTAGAGTATTAGTCTTAGTTCCTAAGTAGTTAAAATTCCAGCTGCTCTTTAATCTGAGTCTGGAGAATTCTTAGTTATGGCTGAGATTCTACTATGATATCTTTACCCTCAATATGCACAAATCTCTCCCCAGTCTCTTAGAATCCTGAATCAGCTGTATCTGATCCGCTGTCTTTTTTCAGTTTCCAATAATGATAAGGACAGGTTTAGAGGACAGGAGAATTTTTACATGCCTTGCTCATTTTTCCTTCTGACTTCCTCTTTATTAAGTCCAGGCCCTGTTTTTTCATGCCTATATAACTATGATGATCACAGAGGAGATCTTGTGAGGCTACCTTGGTTCTTAATGTCCTAAGAACTGTTCAATTCTTTCTTCAATCCTGGGCGTTGCCTTTTCAACAAGTTCCTATTTTGGCTGAAGTTGGCCTGAGTCTCCCTGCAAACAAAGAACTAATAAAACACCAACTTGCAAGGATCTATGTTGCTTTTGAATTTATGCAGCATCATCTGTCTAGTCCACCCACTAATCTTTAGTATTTGTTTCTTTTTAATTCAGAAATTGTCTGTGTGCATGTCTTGTCTCTCCAGATAGAGTGTAGTTCTTTAAGGAGTGCTGGACCATGTTCTATCCATCTGTAGATATTATACAAAACCTAGCAATGCCAAAGGAAATACTCAATAGATACTTATGGATCAATTACTCCATTTTCTCCTTCTTTATCCTCAACCTTCTCCCTACCATTTTAAACATCTCCATGGAGGTACCATGGAGCTTTACCAGTTATGATTGTATCCCCATAACAACTAAAAGAGGATCCAGGGAGGCAAATTTAAATCTGTCCTGGCATTAAGCCCTCAGTGTTCTGATGCTCCCTGGCTTGCGTGGGCCATTGTTTGGTCATCCCCTCCCCCAGCCCTGAGGGCTTATTCTAGGCTTCCATGAGAACTAAGTCCCTATAGTGAGGGGATTGGATGTTGAGAAAAATCATTATTTAATCATGACAATATGAATACTGAGCATGTGTTTATTATAAACACATCTTTATTTGTTAGGAGATAAAAGAAGAGTGAAAACTGGATGACCATGTTTCTTATTCTTGGGTTGTTAAGTGATAAACACAATTCAAAACAACCTAAGTCAAAAAGGAAAATATCTTGGCTTTTGTAAGCTTCCCACAGAGAGGGTGGAGGGAGCTTCAAGAATGACTGAATGAGACCCTGTGATGAATCCAGTGTGAGTCCCCTATCCCTGAGGTGGTGACCGTGACAGTGATGGTGGGGTCTTATCAGAGAGAGTGGTGTGTGTTGGGATGGGAACAGGACTAAGCAGATAAGGGCAAGAGCCACTATACCGTGCTAAAAATGATTTCCTCTGATGGCTTTCCACATTTTGTAAATGTTTCTGACAAAGCAGCATACTGTGAAACAGAACACCATACCTATTCTAGTGGGTGCTTGTGTCTTGAGGCTGGTGCTTGCCTTTGACGGCTCCTTCACTGCTTGAGCCTGAGACTGTAGGTGCCCTATAAATTGTTCTATGGGGTAGCTCTCAGGCTGGGCTCCTCCTGTTGATCTGTTCCTTCCCTGTTACCTCACTCTAGTGGTCTTCCCTTCCTGACCTCTGGGACTGGTGGCTTAAATGGATTGCCTAGTCCTGGAAGACAAAACAGATTGTCCCAGATCAAACACACTGTAACCCCTAGGCCAGCTCCCCCTCCTTCATCTAGGCTACACTCCCAGAGCTCTGCATCTTCACCTAGATCAGAAACACTTGGAAAAGGACATGTCTACTTCACACCAGACATCCCATCAGTAGATTGTTTTTGATATGTTGTAAACTTCATTCACATTCTGGAGCTAAACCGTTCCCCTAGTGAACCTAGTACCAAGCAAGCTGCTCCTGGAATGGAGGAAGCCTCCTAAATACTGGATGTGCTAGATGGCTGTAATGTGGGCATGTAACACATTTTCTAAATGTTTGCTTTGGATACAGCACTGACATTAACAGCTCAAGGTCTAGCAGGTCTGTGGAGTTCATTGCATGCAGCTGTGGTTTGAAAATGGCTTGTCCCCTCTGAAACTGTCAAAATCTGATTCCCAGTGTCCTGGTGATGACAGTGTTTGGACCATGAGGGTGGATCCTTCATGAATAGATTAATGCCACTCCCTGGCTGGTAAGTTATCTCAGGAGTAGGTTATCCACCCCTCGTGAGTTTTCTGATTTGCACATGCTCACTGGCCCTTTTGCTTTTCCGCCAAGAAATGAAGCAGCTTGAGGCCCTTGCCACATGCTGGTGATGTGCTCCTGGGTGAGCTAAGCAAACATCTTTCCTTTGCAAATTACGCAGCCTCCAGTATTCTGTGATAGCATCAGAAAACAGCCTGACACATGGAATGCAGCTTCCGCAGTGCATCCGATGTCTCCTGTGTGTCCAGCCCTCCTTCCTTCAGGAGTCAGCTGGGTTTTCTGCTGACTCTCCACAGGAGCATCAGTACTTGCATCCTAAAGCCCTCTGCTGGAGTGATGCATACTCCTGAGGATCCCGGAAAACATCTACTGCAGGTTCCCCAGAGCCTGTGATAGATTAGAGAGGGAAATGAAAAAGCTGAGCTCTTCAGATAAACCTTGCTTTTTTTTTTTTTTACAAGCCCCCTAATTTCACTGCATAATTATTTTGAATCCAGTGATAATTTGTACAATTTTCCTGTAAGTCATTCATACATAATTTCCTATCATGCAAGACTAGACATTGCTAATACATATCTAATAATGAGAACTGTGCTTCTCAAGAGTACATGTTTTTATGTGTTAAGGCTCCTGGCCTACACATAAAAGGCTATTGAACAATATGATACAGAAATCTTTTCCTTATAATTTCCAAGTGTAAGGAATTCACTGGATTGACTGAAGTAGACGGATCTATCCATTTCTGTGCCCACTTATAACAAAGAAGTCATTAACCAAGCAACAAAAATACAATCCAAGTAATCAGAAGAACAGACTGGCTTTGCCAATATAAAAACAAGACAAAAGAAACAGTGGAAAAGTAAGAATTTCTTTCATGAGATCATTGAAATTCTATTACAGTAAGAAGCGTCTTGACCTGACTGAGTAGTGATGACCTTGTTGGCCTTTTGTACCTATGTAGGAAAGTGGTTTCGCCATTAATTCTCACATAGCACAGGTAGTGAGAGAAATGCCTGGGCTTGCTCTTAGAAGCGCTCTGGATTGTGTGTTAGTCTTTTAGTGAACCATAAGGAATAAACAAATCCCTCCATCTTTGGAGAAATCCCTCTGCTTGGGTTGTATCTCGTAGTTACCTATCTCAATTCATTAAATATTGTCTAAGGCCCAACTCTGGCTGTTGTTTTTTCTGATCTGTGATTAGATTAACTATAGGTAATTAAATGTTCAACTTCTTGTCTTCCAGGGTATATTCAGCCTTCTCACAAATCTCTTCTAGGGAAGGAACTCAGAATTTTTGGAGAACCTTCCTGCCCTCACCCAAACTCGTTTGTCAGTTGACTTCTTGTCACAACACTAGAATAGCTGAGACAAGCTGCTTAGGAAGGAAAGAGGTATATTTCAGTTCAGGGTTCTGCTGGCTGTTCACTGTCCAAGATCAGCTGAGTTCCATCAGTTGAACCTCTGGTCATAGTTTTGTTTTGTTTTTTAAGATTCACTTTATTTATTTGAAAGACAGATTTACAGAGAGAGAGGTCTTCCATCCGATGGTTCACTCCCTAGATGGCTGCAATGGTCGGAACAGCACCCATCAAAGCCAGGAGCCAGGAGGTTCTTTCAGATCTCCCATGTGGGTGCAGGGGCCCAAGTGAAATCGGAAAAGACACCCTAAAATTTACACTAAAATGTGGTCCCTTAAATTTCCCTAGAAATGCTATCTGGGGGGCCACAGGTGCTACTGGAATTTGGGGTGCCTTACTATTTCACCACGGGCTTATTACTAAATTCCCGGTATTAATAAACCCAAGAGGGCTCTTGCCTAATATTTAGAGAAGAATACTTAATACCGGCACAGATAAACGAGGCAGCACAGTACGTTTTAAGCTTTTATTTAGTGAGAAAGATGCATAGGAGAGTGAGAGCTTTATTTAAGAGAGAGGTGAATAGGGGTTCATACCGAGCACCAGGAACCAGCCACGTGGAAGAGCATCTGGGCCTGTATCTGGGCCAGGAAGCCTAGAGCACACAGCCCAAAGGCCATGTGCCCTGGAGGCACGGGGCTACAGCAAGCCCCCTCCTAACAAGAGAGAGAAGAAGAGTGGGGCTGGACACACTGTGCCCCAGGCTTTTAACCCACTTCCAAAGGAGAGTGGTTAATTAACCTGATTGGCTGGTTGGCACCCAGGTCTGGCAAGGTAGGGGGATGAGGTCACACAGGGGCATGGTGAAGGCGTGGTCTTCTAGCTCACAAACCTAATCGATTTTAATCTATATGCCTGCCTACTTTATTAGGACTTGGGCCATCTTCTGCTTTCCCAGGCCATAGCAGAGAGCTGGATCAGAAGAGGAGCAGCCAGGACTAACACTGGCGCCCCATATGGAATGCTGGTGCTTCAGGCCAGGGCGTTAACCTGCTGCACCACAGTGCCTGCCCCATGGTCATAGTTTTATTGCTAGTGGAATCTGGAGGTAGCACAGAGCTCACATGGCAGGAAGAAGTTCATATGTATCTGTCTCTCCTCATGAAACCACCTTGATTTGATCATGTGATCTCCACCCTAACAACTTAATCCAATACAATTACTTCCCAAAGGCCCCATCTCTAAGCAGCGTAAGTGAATTAAGTTTCTACCCTCTTATCATGATTAACATAAGACTTCGGGGGCCAAGCCTTTGGGGGACATCCAAACTAATATCCAAACCATAGCACATATTCAATTGTAAGTGCCTAAACCCTGCTCCCTATCTGGAGCAGGAGAGGAGGCATTTGCAGCATCTATCCTTACAAAAGATCATTAATGCTTGATGACCGTGGGGACCTCTCAAGAAAAAATACATACATGCACACACACACACAACATCACTGTGATGGCAGTTGGTGCACAGAACCAGCTGTTCCCCTAGAATATTTTATCCAGCATTCTCCCTGGATGGTGAATGCAAACGACTCGGGTTGGAAAAGTACACTAGCTTTTGATTAACGTTTGGATGAGGGCCAGTTAAATATTTAAATCTGAATGGGTATGCTGACTCAGGCTCCTTAGCAGCATAATGGACAGAGAGTCCTCAAAGCTTTCATTAAAAGGGTTTCTGGTAACTGATGTCCAGAGAAATGACTTGAAATACAACTCACTGAATTCCTCAGCTTTCATCTGAAACAGAATATGTAATGGCAAAGAATTCAACCTGTCTCTTGGAAATTTGCAGGTAAAATTAAATTTAAAGAAGCTAAGGCTTAAATATTTTGAAGAAAGGAAACCTCCAGTAGCCTTGGGACTATGTCTGTTTTTATCCTTTTGAATCCTGTATTTAATTATGCTTATTGCATTTTTAGTGCAGCTGGAGTCACTGATCTGCTGATAACACAGTCTGGAATGGTTTGTGGGAGGTTCTCAGGATGTATCAGAGACTGATTAGATTCCAGTTTTATTTTTAACGTTGGCCCTCTCTGAATTCCCCCCTCTCGTTTTTTGTCTTTTTGTTTTCCTTAAAAATAAGAACAAACTGTGACTTCGCAGACATCTCAGGTCGCTGAGCGTACCCTGACCTCAGAAGCAGCTTCGTGAGCCTGGGCGAGCCACTTTGAGCCTTTAGCCGTAACTGCAGACACGTCCCCTATCTTTCATGTGATGAGCCTAGCAGTAAAGGTGTTCTCTCTTCTGTTTCTCTTGAAAGAATGCAAATGATTATTTTACCTTCTTTCTCACTCCTGCAATATTCTGTTACTTTTTTAAAAAAGAGGTATTTATATTTTATTTAAAAGGCAGAGTTACAGAGAAAGAGGGAAAGACAGAGATCATCCACCTGCTGCTTCACTCTCTAAAACAGCTTCAATGGCCAGAGCTGGGCTTATCCAAAGCCAGGAGCCTGGAGCTTTATCCAGGTCTCCCTTGTGGGTCTCACTTGAGCCATCTTCCACTGCTTTCCCAGGTGCATTAGCAGGGAGCTGGGTCCGGAAAAGCTGGGACCATATGGGACTGGTGCCCATATGGGATACTGGTGTTGTAGGCGGCAGCTTAACCTGCTATGCGCATAGCATTGGTCCTGATATCTTGTTACATTTACAAGATTGTAGAAGTAACTGCAAAAGGGGACAGCAACAATAGCTCCGTTAAAAATGGGTGAGTTCTTTGAAGTCAATTGAGTTGCTTCTTGTTTAACTTGTCTTCCTGTGGAGGCTGTGAGCTCCTTGCAGGCTGCAAGAGGATCTTTTACTCCTCTAATCTTGGCTTCTCTGCCCCCAATTCCCACCATCAGTTACTAAAGCCATCTTAATTTTTTTTTCTGAAAAATGTACCAGAGAGCTTTTAGGGTGTCTGTCCAGTTCACAAAGGCCACTGCTCTCCCTCTTGAATCTGTCCCAGCAGCCATAGATGTGTGTGTGTATGTGTGTGTATTTATACACCATATGACTTTCTTTTTTTTTTTTTTTTAAGGCATAGCTGATTGGAACAGTGATAGACAATTGCCACAAGCTGGGCCATCAAATTCCTCCTCCTCCACTGCCTCTGAAATTTCAAATTAAGATGCAGAAACAGCTATTTTGTCTGTGCATGGGGCCAGAACTGTAACATATGAACTCGGAGCTGTAGGAATGCAATATGCTCCCAACAGCGACAGAAGCAGGGGAAGCCAGTCTGCACAGAGAGTGGGAGGCAGCTCCGAGAGAGAAGCAGATGCAGACTCCAAGAGGTCTGACACCTTTCTGGTCAGGTTCCATTTGGTTCAGGGGCCCAGAAGCATTGCTGTCTGGGAACATCATGATCCTCTTCTGTACATCTCTAACAAATCCCTTCCCATGCCCATTCCCCATTTAAGTTAGCTTGTGTTTTGCTCTTGAAACCAAAAGCATTCTAAATGATATAAAATGTTTGTTATGCAGAAAATAATATGATGGTTGCCAGGGAAAAGGGAAATGTGGAGCTGTTGTTTATTGGTTGTGGTTTCAGTTTTGTGAGGCAAAAAGGTGGTGGAGTTTGGTGGCAGCACAGTGTGAGCACACTTAACACAACTGGACCGTGTGCATCACAGCGATTACGGTGGTAAACTATGCCGTGTGTATTTGACCACAATTTTCTATGAATATTTATTTATTTATTTGAAAGAGTTACACAGAGAGAAGGAGAAGCAGAGAGAGAGAGAGAGATGGAGAGAGATGTATCTTCCTCTGGTTCATTCCCCAACTAGCCGAAATGGCCAGAGCTGTGCCAATCTGAAGCAGGAGCCAGGAGCGCCTTCCGGGTCTCCCATGTGGGAGCAGGGGCCCAAGCGCTTGGGCCATCTTCTACTGCTTTCCCAGGCCATAGCAGAGAGCTGGGTTGGAAGTGGAGCAGTGGGGATCTGAACCAGTGACCAAATGGGATGCCAGCACTGCATCACCTAAAATGTCTGTTAGTCAGCTTCCTCTATTTCCTCAGGACTACAGCCCTGTTCAGGTCCCCAGTGCCCTATATACAGACACTTGTCACCAAACTGTTCTCCCCATTTCTACCTCCTTGGAAGCTGGTCCCTAGCAATTTACCCTGCAAGCACAGAGCAATTGATATTCCTAAAATAGTATTAAAATGGTGCTGTTCTCCAACATGCAAACTTCATCTCTACCTGCTGAATTCAGGATCAAGTTCATAATACCCAGCTTGTCACATGGGGCCCAAGAGACCTTCCCAACCTTCTGATCTACTGATTGTCTTTAGGGAGCAAACCCCAGCCAGGCTGGTGTACTTCATCCCAGAAGTCCTTGCTCAAGCTGTTTCCCATGGACTCCTCTTTCATCGAATCCTGTTGTCATCCCTCTTTCAAAGCCCAGCTTAAGGTCCATCACGTCCATGAAGCATTTCTGACTGCTCTAGTCATTAGGAACACTTAGTATTTGAACCTTACATCTTAGCATTTAAATACAGTTTCCTATCCATCTATACTTTTCCTTTGCTTGTTTATAAATTGTTTGATGCAGGGACAGGGCCTGATTTTTTATTTTCCTGGATATTGTGTTCTTGGTAGGCTCTTCATGGTGCTTGTTGAAATGAGGAAGGGCTGGCTTCCCAGATTTCCTCTTCAGGACAAACTTTGTGGAGAAGGAATGGAAGCTGTTGTTGAATATTTAGTATCTGCCTCATTTTACATCAAGATTTTTAAAATAAGGATTACATGCCTCATTTAATCATCTGAACAACTCTATTAAATACATATGCTTATCATCCTCATTTTATAGATGAGGAAACAGGCACACAAAGTTAAATGAGTTGTCCAGGGTTATATCGATTAATAAGACAGACTGAGTGAAATCTGTTCAATTCCTATACTTTATGCTTTTTCTGTATTCTCACTCCACATTCTATACTCTATTATTGTTATTGGCTTTCTTGCCTATTTTTTCTGTGAATAACAACCTCCCCAAAGGCAGAAATCTTACCTCAATATATCATAGAAGTTCACTAAGTATCTGCTGAAGAAAGAAAGGAGGGAGGGAGGAAGGGAGAGAGAGAGAGAGAGAGAGAGAGAGAAGACAAGAAACTTCAGGGTGGAGCCTGTCCCACTCCTAAGATTGGCAAGGATCAGTCTTGCAAAGGGCTTGACCAGAAGACATTGGCACATCTTTCTGAACCATGTCTCCTATGTCATCTATCCCTTTCCTCTGGGGAGTGATTCAACCATGTGTTCACTGGATGCTTGATAGTTGATGATGAATATTCTCTGCGCCAGTCTCTCTTGGCCAGGGTTCCTTGGCTTCCAGCCTGCTTCTTGCTTGTTTTGAATGGCTAGTACATGACCTTCCTTGCTGTCTGGCAAATGCTGAACTTCGGCCTTTCTTAACCATTAAGTTTTCAGATAAAAAGCAACACATGGGGCTCTGTGAGCAACACTGCCCCCCTGCACTCCTGACTGGCCATGCACACAGAGCTATAGAATATGGGAATGACTCAGTTTTAAGGATGGCTGGGCAGATAATACCTAGCTGTAGTTCCTAAAATCATACTATTGGGAATTATTTCTTTGAGTTACAGGTTCTCTCCTTCTACATGTTAAATCCCTTACCTAAAAAGTGGGAATAAAAATTGTTATAAGGATCAAAGTAGTTAAATTATATAATGTTCCACTCAGTAAATAATAGCTATTATTATTGTTGCTGCTGTTACTAACTCGCAGTAAGAGTAGTATTCAAGTACATAATATCCTGGAAGAAGTAAAGCATTAAGCCAGAATCACTGTGCCAGCCTTTTCTAGTTGTTTCCTAAAAGTACAGTTTATCAAGGTGAGCAACATGTAAAGATGATTTGTTACAGATTTCGCGTCTGGAAATGAGAAGCACCATGTATCCAGAGCTGTGTGAGGAGAACAGAGGCAGGACACAATCACAATGAGAGCAACTATGGTTTGCAAGGGACAGAAGACCAATGTAGACTGGTGTAAGCTGTAAGAGGTTTTATTAGGATTCTGGGTAACTGCAGGGAACAGAGAGCAGGATCTCTCCTCTCATCCTCAGTTCTGTCTGCAAACAAATTTCCTGTCCATGGTGACAATGACAGCCAGCAGCCCTTCAGCCTCACCTCTCCACCTCTGTGAGCCAACGTTCAACACCGCCTCTCCAGCTTCAAAAGTCACAAAGCATCCCAGGGCAAAACATACACTGGCTAGGCCTGAGTTGTATGTCCAACAATGGAGAAATCACTGGGAAGGGAGGCGTTCAGAAGGAAGCTTGGTAGCTCCACAGGACTCAAAAATGGAGCCAAGGGGGAACTAGTCCTGCAGAAAGCAGCAGTTCCCACTGACTTACGGTGTGTGGTTCTAGGAAGCCAGGCTTGCAGAGCCTAGGGGGCCTGAACATTTCCCTTTAGGTGGATGAAAACCCACGTTCTTCTGACTAAATATTTTTCCATTTTCTTTATGAGGAGTTTCCATGGAGAGGCTGGCTTGGTGGGAGAGAGTGGGAAGAAAACAGCTCATGCCATTCCTCACCAGGACGCATCCTTCTTGCTGCTTTAGGCCAGCCCTGCCCACGGCTCACACATTACTCCCCGCTTCTGGGCTTTTCACTCTCGTCTTTCCATGGTGCTCATTTTCCCTTCCTTAAAAGATACTCTGTAAAGAGGGAGGGAGATT
Organism: Lepus europaeus; assembly: GCF_033115175.1. Taxonomy (NCBI): domain Eukaryota; kingdom Metazoa; phylum Chordata; class Mammalia; order Lagomorpha; family Leporidae; genus Lepus; species Lepus europaeus. Next base: position 14,998,019 of record NC_084843.1, on the reverse strand, counting down.
AGCCACGTGGGCTGGTTTGATTATGTGCTGATTTAACTCATAATCATATACCTGGAAAAGAAAATGTCAGACACACTTTAATAGCTCTTAGCAAACTGTGGGCTTTCTAGTCACCCACAGACAAATGGAGCTGTGATTCTATTAGAGCAGGCAAGGAAAGAACACATTAAAGAATCGTATTCAGTATCAATTGTGCCCATTTCTAGCTTTGTGCAGGAAGACCAGGCAGGGGATGACATCAAGTCTTCAGTACACTATCTGTGTGTTTAGGGTTAAGAGTTAAATAATTGGAACAAATGCAATACAGGTTGAATATCCATTATCTGAAATGTTTGGGACCAGAATTGCTTCAGATTTTGGATATTGTCTGATATTGGTATATTTTCATATGCATATCAAGGTATTTTTGGAATGGGACCCAAGACTAAACACAAAGTTCATTTATGTTTCATGTACATATATGCCTTATACATATAGCTCAAAGGTAATTTTATACAGTATTTTTTGTGTGCCTGTGTTTTGACCATGACCTGTCACTTGAGGTCTGGTATGGAACTTTCTACTTGTTGGTGCCTAAAAAGTTTTGGATTTTGGAGCAGTTTGGCCTTTGTATTTTTAGACTACAACCTGTGCTATAACTTACTGGCTACAGGGTGGGTAGGGCTGTGACTGCAGTGGTGCCATTCATGTGAAGACTCTGAATGTTGTTCTTCCCTGTTTGACAGCGACTTAATTTAAATGGAGAGAAACACTCAGTCTTTTACAGTTCACAAGCACTTTCCTGTGCAATGTACTATTTCGATCCTCCCAACCAGCTGCGTGGGCAGACATGTTAGTCCCATGTCACAGAGGGGGCTCTTTAGGCTGGAGCTCAAACTGGCTGGTGGGTTTGGAAAGCTGAGCATCACTGGTGCTGAAGGTTAGTGCACAGAGCACCTGGAGGTCTTCTAGAATGCACATCCTCACCCTCTGCTCCCAGAGGGTCTGATTGAGTCAGGTTGGGGAGGGGCTCCGGAAACTGACCTTTTATCACAGCCCATGTGGTTGTGAGGCACGTGGGCCACTTGAGTGTACTTGTCACACATTGTCCCCTAACCAAGTTTCTGTGAGAAAGTAAAGCACCTGTGACCAAGTTACTTAATCTTTCTGAGCCTCGTCTGAAAAATGGGTGGTAGTAAAAATAGGTAGACTCCATACCAAGTAATTCACATATTTTACTTCATTGGATCTTCCTGATAACTCTAGGGGGTCAATCCCGTTGCTTTTTCCATGCCATAGAACTCAAGCCCAGATCACTGCTACTCACTTATTCTTTGTATAATTTCCTGGAACATTTGAGGTGATGCATGGGGGTTGGCATTGTGGCATAGCCGGTAAAGCTGTTGCCTGTGATGCTGGCATCCTATGAGGTTCCTGTCCCAGCTGCTCTACTTCCAATTCAGCTCCCTGCTAATGCACTTGGGAGAGCAGTGGAAGAGGCCCAAGTGCCTGGGCTCTTGCATCCATGTGGGAGAGACCAGGAAGAGGTCCTGGCTTCAGTCTGGCCCAGTCCTGACTGTTGTGGCCATGTGGGGATGGAAGATCTCTGTCTGCCTGTCTCTCTCTCTCTCTCTCTCTCTTTCAAATAAGTAAAATGAATTAAAAAAAACTGATAGAGTGTCCAGTAGATGTTGCTGGTGTGAAAAAATGGCTGCAGCTGTTCTCACTACTTCTAAAACTGAAGAAATAGCAATTGCCAAAATGCAGGGGTTGAATCAGATCATTCTAATGTCTCTTACAGCTCCACCATGCAATGATTTCAGCACATTAGATATAAACTATATTTAGCAGGGTTCCTAGAAAGAATGGCAGTAACTCAGCTATAGTAATGACCCAATTCTTCCTTAATTTTTTTTTCTATTTGAGAGGGAGAGAGAGTGTGTAAAAGAATGAGCTAGCAAGCTCCTATTTGCTAGCTCACTCCCCAAATGCCTATTACAGCTGGGAGGCCAGCGCTGGGAACTCAATCCAAGTCTCTCCCAGTAGCAGAAATATAACTACTTGAGCCATCACACTGCCTCCAGGGGCTATAGTAGTGCGAGATGAAGCAGGGGATCCAACCCAGTACTCGGATGTGGGATGTGAGTGTCCTAACCAGCATCTTAACCACTAGGTTACATGCTCTTTCCCCCCTCCCCCATCTTCCTTTTATCAGAGATTTTTTGCTTTTTTTAAAAAAAAACACCCGTAGACAAAACTACAGAGATAAATAAGAACAATTGTGCTTTGATTATCAGGGTAACAAGTGGTATTTTTTTTCTTTAAAAACTTTATTTCAATGTATGTTGATATGCCTACTATGGCAAATAAACATTTGAAATAAAAGCTGGAAATAAAAGTTGTCTCGTGCTGCCAACTTACAGTGTATTTTTTTTAAAGATTTATTTATTTATTTAAAAGAGTTACACAGAGAGAGAAGGAGAGGCAGAGAGAGAGAGAGTTGGGGGGAGTCTTCCATCTGCTGGTTCACTCCCTAATTTGCCACAACAGCTGGAGCTGCGCCCATCCGAAGTCAGGAGCCAGGAGCTTCTTCTGGGTCTCCCACACGGGTGTAGGGGCTCAAAGAGTTGCGCCATCTTCTGCTTTCCCAGGCCATAGCAGAGAGGTGGATTGGAAGTGGAGCAGCTGGGACTCGAACCAGTGCCTATATGGGATGCCTGCACTGCAGGCAGCGGCTTTACCCGCTAATCCACAGTGCTGGCCCCACAGTGTATTTATTAAATGCATTTTTGTCAGAAGCAGCAACTTAATGTCCATGATAGAAAAGAAAACCAACAAAATAAAGGTGCCAGAGCTAAAGGACTTCAGAGTTCATGGACCTAAAGCTGCTCATTAGCTTTGGCTTATCCCAAATATGGAAAGTAAAATATGATACAATTTGCATGCTTTACACAGTGTCATGTTGTTTAAACAAGAAGTTCTTGGAACAATCTGTACCATCATTGAAACACTTCATTTGCTTCCTGGGCATTAAATTTAATCTTCTGTTCCTGCCCTGTATTGTTAAACAGTACTTTCATCTTTGCTGGAGTCAACTATTGGGCCTAATGCTGTCTTTTTTTACTCTGGAAATGAAGCATACATATTTACAGTTCCAAACCTAAGTTTTCTTTGCTTAGAAATAAGAGGTATAGATAAAAGAGGAAATCCCTTAGACTGCAGACATAGGAAAAGATCTGCAGTGTTTTATTTCTTGCATTTTTTAGAGAAGGCAAAGTAAAGTTACTACCTTCATTTAAATTTTCTTCCTAATTTTCCCTTAGTGAACAGAATGAACTTGTTAATTCACATTTTGGGTTCAGAGGATGTGGTCATTAAAGCAATGAGGAGAATAGTCCAAGTCTCCAGAACTTAGATTGCCCTGATGCTTACAAGAGAGTATGGATTTGAAGTTCAGGAAGCATAAAGAGTAGATAACAGCTTGGACCCTGTAGCCAGTTTGCAGGTTAAAATCCTATCCCTGTTGCTTCTCTCTCTGCATCCTTACCCTTACCCTTGAGTGCCTCTGATTCCTCACCTTGAAAATAGGGACAGTTATAATAATACGTATCTGCTAGAGACACTGTGAACATTGAGTTGGTGGTTGTGGAAGAATATGAAAGAGTTGGTTTTCTTAGAACAGTGGTATGTACTAGCATGTTAGTTTATATTATGTGCTAAGTGTTTGTTAAATAAATAGTTGTTACATGGAGCAGGATAGCCATTCTGCCAAAAGTAGTGATTGGAACAGGAAAAATGGCCGCTCATATACAGTTTACATTCTAAAGATATAAAATAAGCAAAACAAATTATATAGTGAATATACAAAATAAAAAGGTAGAAAAGCATGGGGTGGAGGAGATATTGTGGTTATAAATATGGTGGTCAGTGAAGGCCTTTTCATTGAAAAGGTAGCATTTGAGCAAAGGTTTTAAGGAGTTGTGGAATGAGATGTGGGTTTCTGGGTATGAAAAAAATTAAACTGACATAGGATAACAGGAGAAAAGCATACATATTTACTTAACATTCTTATGTGTACATGGGAATCTTCAGAAGCAAATGAAGATCCAAAGAAGCTGTTGGGCTCCAAAGCTTATATACTTTTTGTTTGTTTGTTTTTTTAAGAATTTATTTATTTGAGAGAGTTACAGAGAGAGAGAGAGGGGGAGAGACAGAAAGGTCTTCCACTTGCTGGTTCACTCCCCAAATGGTTGTAATGTCCGAGGCTGAAGCTGTTCTGAAGCCAAGAGCCAAGAGCTTCTTTCTCCACGTCTTCCACGTGGATGCAGGGGCCCAACCACTTAGGCCATCTTCCACTGCTTTCCCAGGCCATAGCAGAGAGCTGGATTGGAAAAGGAGCAGCCGAGACTCAAACCATCACCCATATGGGATGCTGGCACTGCAGGCGGAAGCTTAGCCCACTACAACACAGTGCCCTGTCCCCTTTTTTGTTTAAACACAAGGAATAGCTAAGTTACAGAGATGTGACAAGGCAAAGCAGCTTGGGCTAGGAACAGTCAATTATGGAACAGAACTAGGACATAAATCAGGGAAACTAGTGGAAACAGGGATATTTTTGGAGTTTTGTCATTGCAGGTCCATTTTGGTCATGACTCTCGGTTTCCGGTGATAGGAATCTTCTTCTCTTCCTGGTGCAAGGTGGGCACATTTCTCATGGGGAATTTTTTGACCTGCTTTTAGATAGAAAGGGGAAGTCTGAGAACTCTTCCTGGACTTGCTGTTTCTCCAATGTCTTCAGCTCAGAGCAGTTGGAAGTGTTTGAATGAAGAACAACCACATAGGCATTGTGATTAGAATAGCTTGGGTGAGGTAGTCTCTGTTAGGCTCTGTTTCTTCACCTCTAGCACAAGGAGGGGTATTGAGAGAATCTTTCTCCAAGGGTTATGGTGGGAATTAAATGATATAATTTGCACAAAGTGCTTAGCACAATAACAAACATAAGATAAAGCTAAGCTGTATGGGTAGAGGTAAGTATAAAACACTCTTGGACTAGTTTACCTTTGGAGAGGTGGAGGAAGGTGCATTTCCACTTTTTACTTTATATACTAAAAATAACGGGAGGAAAAATGCATTGGGATTATGAGTTACTTTTAACTTCCCTTTTCTACTTTAAGTTACTTTTTCAAAAATGTCCTGCAATGCCTGGGTGAGGAGAAGATAGAAGTGAAAGGATAAGATCACTCAGAATTTCAGGTTTTTATAAAGCAGAAGAAATGTAAGGCTTTTTTTCTGTTTCCTCTTCATGGCCCATTTCTCTGACTCTTTGAATGTGGGTATGATATTATCCTTATCTTCCTCCTGTCACTGTCTCTTTTAGTTAAGCATAAAGTGAGCTTTTGAAGCTGTAATAAAACAAGAACAACAGCCTAGTTCATCCTCATGGTTTGGAGCCTCTTATTCTTTCAAAATAACAAATACATCTATTTAGTGGTTAGGACTCCCTTGAGTTGAAGCCATTCATCTCAGTAACTGCATTTGATCTGCCGGAGGTATAAGCTGTCACTAAGGACATAGGGTTCCTTGTTGGAATTGACAAACTGAATATCCAAAGGAGATTCTGGTGCTCTTTAAATCGGGGCACCAGAGGGTAAAGTGAGACTGTGTGGTTGGAGACAGAGGAAACAGAAGAGGTCACCAGGAAATCTAGTTGTTAGGCCTAATCTGAGGGCCCACATCAAGAAATAATTAGGTGGGGCTGGCACTGTGGCATAGCAGGTAAAGCCGCTGCGTGCAGTGCCAGCATCCTATATGGGTGCCTGTTCGAGACCTGGTTGCTCCACTTCCCATCCAGCTCTCTGCTATAGCCTGGGAAAGCAGTGGCGGATGGCCCTAATGCTTGGGCCCCAGTCCCTGCCCCTGCGTGGGAGACCCAGAGGAAGCTCCTGGCTCTTGGCTTTCAATCTGCCCAGCTCTGGCCATTGTGGCCATTTGGGGAGTGAACCAGCAGATGGGGGAATCTCTCTCTCTCTCTGCTTCTGCCTCTGCCTCTACCTCTCTGTGGCTCTGCTTTATAAATAAATAATAAATAAATAAAGCTTTTAAAAAAATAATTAGGCTACTGTGAAACTTAAGATAATAACAATCCCTGGACAGAATTGAGGGAGTTTCGCCATGATTTCTCTTATTTTCAGTCTTTAGCCCTTCCTTCCTGTTTGGTTTCCCACTGTGCTTGTTCCTAAAGTTTGCTGCCAGCTGATTTTCAGCCATCCTTGGTAAGATCCCTGACTGTATGTTTACTTAAAAAAAACCATTTTGGTGCCTGGGGTCCTATCTGAGACCTGTCAAATCGGCAATTTTTCCTAGTAGATCGTGGGCATTGCTTTTTTTGTTAGTTTGTTTTTGTTTTTTCCTGTAAGCTTTCCAGGTGATTCCAGTGCACATCCAGAGTCGAGAGTCATAGTGATAACAAAAGCTCAAGGAGTGTTTTAATTCCCTCCAAGGCGAGTTTTCTTTTTTTTCTAGGCATCTAGAAGATAAGAAAGCTGTTAGCACATAAAGATGTATAATAATAAAAATGACAGTCATCATAAGATTATTAATATTATAGGTAGCTGTAATTGAGTTTTAAATGTGTAAGTTAATTCACTTCTCAACAACAACCCCATGAGATAGTCTTATTATTACACATTTCACAGATGAGTAATCCAAAGTACCAAAATTTACATAATTTGGCAAAGACATCAGGGCCCACACTGTACCACCCACCTGCAAGGTTGAAATCAGAGTGGTGATGACATTGCAGACTCTGCTTACATTTTATCTCTTCTTATTAGGTTGAGTCATTCATACTCCAATGGCTTCCACTTTAAGAGTAAGATATAGCTAATATTTGCAACTTCCATGACATAAAATAACTAAGAGGGTACATACCCTCTATTTATTTATTTATCTATAAAAAGATTTTATTTATTTGAGAGGTAGAGTTACAGACAGATGGAGAGAGAGATCTTCCATCTGCTGGTTCACCCTCCAAATGGCCACAATGGCTGGAGCTGAGCCAATCTGAAGCCAGGAGCCAGGAGCTACTTCTGGGTCTCCAATGTGGGTGCAGGTGCCCAAGGACCTGGACCATTTTCTACTGCTTTCCCAGGCTATAGCAGAGAGCTGGCTCAGAAGAGGAGCAGCCAGGTCAAGTGGCCATATGATATGCAGGTGTTGCAGGCAGAGACTTAGCCCACTATGCCACAGCACTGGCCCCCATACTGCCTGTTTAAAGTGATTTAAATTATTAATCAGCATCCTGTGATTTCTTTTGGAATCTAATTCATTGAATAAATCCATGGCATAAGTTAGTTTCATAAGCCTTCTATAATTGCTCGTCAGTCAGTATGTGATGTAACTTAGAGAGCAAGACTTTCCCCCCAAAGAATGGTCTTTCTGTTTGTGACAAATTATTCTTGGCAAAGTAATTAGCTAGTTGGGTTATTGAAGCAGATGGGAAATATTTCTTCCAAAATTTCAGAACTGAAATGATTCTTATTCTGTCTGGTGATAAATGTCAATTAAAATAGTCCTCCCTTCACAGGAAAAATTAAGAAAAAACTAGTTTAAGAAAATATCAATCCTGATTGCCAGGGAAAATTTGTTTCTGCAATAAAACAAACAAATTAAACCCCTTAAAACTAAAAAATCAAGTTTACATGTTGAGTTTTTTTTTTTTAACTTTTTTTGGAAAAGTTCCAGTTATCTATAGGTTTAGCGTAACAAAAGGATTCTCCTTGTTTGTTGAATTTGATCTAGAACACTACTTTCAGCCAAGTCCAGACATAATTCCTACATGGCTGGGAATTATTTTCTGTGTTGACAAAGATGCAGAGAGCTTAGATCCTAAGGGCATCCATCAAGCTGAACACTTGTAAATATGTTTGCAAATATGTCTGATGCCCTTCACCATAGGATTGACCCAGAAGCAGAGATTTGACAGTTACAATAACAAATTTAAAAATCTCTTAGAAGCACAGTGTGTTTACCAATTCTCTTCAAATAGATGAATTTAAGTTTCATTTAAATATTGCCACTGAAGCTATGCATTTTTTAAAAGATTTATTTATTTATTTGAACGTCAGAGTTATACAGAGAGAGAAGGAGAGGCAGAGAGAGAGAGAGGTCTTCCATCTGCTGGTTCACTCCCCATTGGCTGCAATGGCCAGAGCTGCACCGATCCGAAGCCAGGAGCCAGAAACTTCTTGCGGGTCTTCCATGCGGGTGCAGGAGCCCAAGGACCTGGGCCATCTTCTACTGCTTTCTCAGGCCATAGCAGAGAGCTGGATTGGTATTGTAGCAGCCAGGTCTTGAACCGGCGCCCATATGGGATGCCGGCACTTCAGTCCAGGGCTTTAACCCACTGCGCCACAGCACCAGCCCCTAAGCTATGCATTTTTGTCAAAAATGTTTTAACTATGATATCAAAAGACAGAAATATGAGATGGAACTCATTTAAAAGGACATTTTAATGACTGACTATTCACCTATTTAAGACACAAAGTTCAAGCCAAAGATGTGTTCTTTCTTTGTTCTAAACTCAAGAGCAAAGATGTCATCTCTTCTTTTGACAGAAAAACCTTGGTCACAAATTCTAGGTGGTTACGTTGGTGGAACCTACCCAAGATGTTGGAAATTGAAGGATTTCAGAGTGGGAGGTAGCCTCTCAGCAGGCTCAGCCACACGTGGCTTGGAAACTGGACTTTAAGTACAAATGTTCTGTGTATTGGACACAGCAGTTACTCCACCCATCGTTTCACTGTATCTTGGGATAAGCTGGTTGGATTGAATAGGATTCAGCTCAGCATGAATTTCGGGCACAGTGTGGGAGCCTGGGGATCACTGTGGGGAAACCGCTTTCTGAATGAACTCAGTTTCCCCAGGTGGGAAGACTGGGGGCTGTTCAGTATCTTCCTTTCTGCACCTGGGTCTGGGCTGAGGCTCTGAGTAGGGAGCTGGGGAAGAAGATTGAGGTGTGGGACTATGGAAGGGATGAATGAAGCCCACTGGAGGCTCTCCACACTGGGACATGTTGATAAATCGTATTAAATATGAAGGTGAAACAGACTGAGTGACTCTAGAACAACAGACAAGTGAACCAGGGCTGAAAGTTGCCAGATAGTTCTACAGCAAGGCTGGGCACCATGATCCGGACCTTGGTGCACTCTGCTTGCAAAGAATGCAGACATATCAGAGTGTGGTGACACAAGCTCACTAGGCAGAGAGCTCTCTTGGGATTCAGGATGGTAAGTATGCTGGGAGTAGCTGGGCAGGAGCAGTGGAATCTGCTTTCTCTTTGCTGGCTGCCAATACCTGCTCCAACACAGCCCAGTGTAAAAGATTTTTCCAAAGTGGTACCCCAGAGTCTTCCTTATACTTTTTCTTCCATTATTCTTGCAGCTCTTTTTCTAGATTTGGTCATATTTGTATGTACAAGTAGCTAAAATACATTATCAAAAAACTAGAAGACTTGCATTTATTCACTACCCTATTTTCCTAAAATTTCTTCCCCTGTGCCTCTTTATGCTCTCTTTCCCTGTCAACACTGGTGTCTGACCTTAGAGGCAAGTTGGGAATGGCACTGTGACACGATGAGGAATTAAAGGAATAGCCAGTCTTCTATTTTGTTTGTTTGTTTGTTTGAAAGCTAGGGTAACAGAGAGAGAGAGGGAAGGAACGAGGGAGGGAGGGAGGGAGGGAGGGAGAGAGAGAGAGAGAGAGAGAGAGAGAGAGAGAGAGAGAGAGAAGAGAGAGAGAAACAGCGAAATCTATCCACTGATCCATTCCCCAAATGGCCACAACAGCTGGGACTTGGCCAGATCAAAGCCAGAAGCCAGGAAGTCCATCTAGGCCTCCTACATAGGTGGCAGGAGCCCAAGTTCTTGGGTCATCGTCCACTGCTTTCCCTGGTGCATTAGCAGGGAGTTGGATCAGAAGAGAAGCAGCAGGACTTGAACAAGTGCTCCAGTATGGGATGCCGGCATTGATAATATCTAAATCTGCTGCGTCACAATGCTGACCCTGGCACGTTTTCTATGTATTAACCTCCCTTTTATGTCTGGGTTAAGGAGTCATTGGCATGTTTAGAGAAAAGAAAAGTTTATCAAGTTCCAACTGATAGCCGTTAATACTAGTTTGATGATATGATCTGAGGCCTACAAATGCCAAAATTCTACCTTAGTCTACAATCTTCCTGCTTGAGGTAGCCCAGGTGAGGTAGGTATATGTACAAGGGCTCATGGGAAATTGGAAATCGAAGTACTGCTTTATTATTATCTAGACTTGTGGTCTAATGCAAAGCATGCTGGTAAAACAGACTTACTTCAGGGTTAGATACAAAGCTCAAGGGATGAAATAGGAGTTCAAGAGGGAAATCTTTACTTCTGAGCCTAAACCCAAATTGTCTACCCACTCCATGACAACTGAGATAAAAAGATGATAATAGACTCCAAACCCATTTGATCGTTTGATCAAAGAGGAGAGATGATGACTTTTCTCTTTCCTTCTCATGAGGAAGTGGCCCTCCTCTTGTTGTAGCTTCTTGATATCGGAAACAGGGGGAAGACTGTGACATCCACATATGTAAGATTTAAACATGAGATTTTTGAACCTTAATATAGATAACCAGATTAGCATCCTGGAATCTGACCAATCAGGTTATAATTCCTAAAATTTGAAAAGGTGTTGTGAAACGTGTGAAACAATCAGAAGAAGGTCCTACTTAAAAAGACAGCAAATGCTGGGGCTATCGCTGTGGTACAGTAGGTTATATCCTCTACCTGAAGTGCCGGTATCCCATATGGGTGCCAGTTCGAGACCTGGCCGCTACACTTCCTTTTTTTTTTTTTTCCTAAATATTTTATTTATTTATTTGAGAGGTAGAGTTACAGACAGTGAGAGGGAGAAACAGAGAGAAAGGTCTTCTGTCCGTTGGTTCACTCCCCAAATGGCTGCAACGGCTAGAGCTGAGCCAATCCGAAGCCAGGAGCCAGGTGCTTCTTCCCAGTCTCCCATATGGGTGCAGGGCCAAAGGACTTGGGCCATCTTCTACTACTTTCCCAGGCCACAGTAGAGAGCTGGATTGGAAGAGGAGCAGCTGGGACTTGAACTGGCTCCCATCTGGGATGCCGACGCTACAGGCGGAGGATTAACCTACTGTGCCACATCGCCGGCCCCTGCTACACTTCCAATCCAGTTCTCTGCTATGGCCTGGGAAATCAGTAGAAGATGGCCCAAGCTCTTGCACCCCTACATCTGCATGGGAGACCCAGATGAAGCGCCTGGCTCCTGGCTTCTGATTGGCTCAGCTCCAGCCATTTCGGCCATTTGGGAAGTGAACCAGTGGATGGAAGACCTTTCTCTGTCTCTCCCTCTTACTGTTTGTAACTCTACCTCTCAAATAAATAAATAACATTTATATTTAAAAAAAAAAAAGATAGCAAGTGCTAAAACTCTGAGGTGGGAGTGTGTGGATACTTGATGAACACATCAAAGACAGAAATCTACCTTGAGAGTCCATGATTTTAATGCATCTCAAAAGGAAATAATTTAAGTAATATCTTCATAAATGCTGTTATTTTTAACCTTTCTGAAAAAGCATATGGATATCATTATTGACTGCTCAGATAATATATCTTCTTAAATAGCAGTAGCAATCAGGTAAATAAGAAACTATCCTGCTTAAAAATAGTTGTGGAAGGGGCCAACACTGTGGCTTAGCAGGTAAAGCCGCCACTTGCCATGCTGGCATCCCATATGGATGCTTGTTCCAGATACAACTACTCTACTTCCGATCTGGCTCTCTGCTAATGGCCTGGCAAAGCAGCGGAGGATGGCCCAGGTCCTTGGGCACCTGCACCCACATGGGAGGCCTAAAAGAGGCTCCATGCCCTTGGCTACAGAATGGCCCAGCTCCAGCCATTGCAGCCATTTGAGGAGTGAACCAGTGATGGAAGACCTCTCTCTCTCTCTCTCTGTGCCTCTGTCTCTCTATAACTCTGCCTTTCAAATAAATAAATAAAATTTTTAAATGAGACAAATTCATCTTATTAAAAAAATTAGAAACTTAGAGTATAGAGCCATCAGTTAAACTTCCATTTGTTTACAATTTGCCCACTCTGTGACATTGTGTTATAGCAGCAAAAACAAAAACAAAAACAAAAACCAGACTAAGACTCGGAGGAAGCTCTGGGCTCCTGGCTTTGGATCTGCCCAGCTCCAGGCTTTGCAACCATTTGGGGAGTGAACCAGTGGATGGAAGTGTCCCCACCCCCACCCCCGGCTCTGCCTTCGTAACTGCCTTTCAGATAAGTAAATCTTAAAAAAATGGTTGTGGAAAAGAATATGATAAATTTATGTTAACTTTTACAAAGTACATATCCTAATTTAGGCTGTTCCATTTCAGCTTCTTCATCTCAAATGACTGAGCTGGACAAGAAATAATCTAAGATCAGCTAAAGCAAGTAGTGTAGCTGGCTAGTAGGGTGCAGAGGTAACTGACTAGGGCTCGTTAGCTGAGGCATCTGATAAGAGCTATAAACTAATAAATGTTAAAGGGAAGGATTACTGGATGTTTCTATTTATATCTTCTAGTAGTGAAGGAATAAAAACATACTTGATAAAATGAAAAGGCAGAAAAATCAAGAAGTTTTCCTGAAAACAATTAACTTGAGAGATTTAATCATGGGATAATTGTTACACACAGCTTAGAACAATACAGAAAGATTAGACATCAGTGTAAGTGAGGGTAGCCTTAGCAGCAACAGAGTTGGAATAAAAATAATGAGCACTAGGAAGTCCTGAGGCTTTAGGGCACACACTAATCATACGCCAGAGGAAATGTTCCCCTGCTACAGTTCTGATGGCCCATGGGACTGTTGGACAAGTACGAGCCTTTGAGCGTGTGCTGTGGGTTTGGCTCCGGCTTCTTTGGTGGTTTCCTTTGAGTCACTGCACCTTCAAAGGCCGTCATACCGACACAGCACTGCTGCTTTGCTGTTTATTCGTACATAGTTTTGGTGTCTGGCTAGCTCAGAATGCCCATATTTCCCCCTCTTTTAATGAGGCTTATTTTTTTCCTTATTTTGAGTGATCATTTCCAGTTTCACCCTTTCCAATCTTTCTCTAATAAGTATTTCATTTTGACTAGTCTGCATGTTTAAAAGAAGATCAGTTGAGCCAAGAATCTGTCGGTAATGATGTTATTATTTATGCAGAGTAGACTTGGGATACTCTTAGAGACTGACATTTCCTTAAGCATCCCCTTAGCCATTAAAAATAGTCAGGGCTGTTGCTGATGATATCTGCCAGACTTGAGTTTGGGGAGGGTGTTCCCCAGTGGAGACCTAAGCCTGCATTTTAATTTTCCCCCTAGATTCATTCACTGTGTAGTCAGAGATGCCAAAATTCCACTGCTGTGTCAGATCTCCACTTAGGGGAAATAAGCAGCTACCTATTGTGATTGGCCTAAGGTACAGATCAAATCTTTAATCCAGGAGCCACTCTTTTCCAAATCCTATTAGTAGTGTTTAACTCCTTTGTGGTCATTCTCTTCTGCTCTTTTAAAAAAATACGAACATTCCTTCAATGGGCACACTATTATACTAAATTGATAAAGGATGTTAGTGACTTCTCAGTAAAGAACGTTCATGATGTGTGTGTGTGTATGTGTGTGTGTGTGAGAGAGAGAGAGAGAGAGAAGAGAGGGACAACAAAAGTGATACACCTTTATATCTTTTGTATATTCTTTATGAAAACTACTACAAGGACAAAATTTCTTGCTAGAGTTTCAAGTTTTAATGAGAGTAAAAGAGCACTGTGTTTTGTTCTCTGAAGCCTTCCAATGGTTGTGTGGTTTCCTCACCCCTATGTGGTCACTTACTTTGCTTAGGCTTCTAAAGCAATGGGCTATGAAATTATTGCTACCCGAGTGACAGGCAATACCGGATCTGGATCAGAGGAATTATTGAGCTTTTACTGTGGCCCTGTAGTGTCACCTGGCTCCACTGAGTCCTCAGGTAGCATTTTCAAGGAAGGGATGAAAACTGGCACAGCTAAATGGGACTTCACAGTTACCAAAATAACTTTGATGTTTTATTTTACTTGGAATTTTGATTCTCCCAGCCATGTTCAGGGAGAGCCAGTATGTTTGCTGTTTTAGGAAATGAAGGAATAGGGTCATTGTTGTAGCATAGTAGGTTAAGCCACTGCCTGCAATGCCAGCATCCCATATGGGTGCTGGTTAATAACCTGGCAGCTCCACTTCCAATCCAGCTCCTTGTTAATGGCCTGGGAAAAGGAGCAGAAGATGGCCCAGTGTTTGGGCCCCTGCACCCACATGAGAGACCTGGATGAAGTTCCTGGCTCCTGGCTTAGGCCTGGCCCAGCCCTGGCTATTATGGCCATCTGGGAGTGAACCAGTAGATGGAAGATCTCTCTGTTTTTCCTTCTCACTCTGTAATGCAATAAATAATAAATAAATAAATAAAATCTTTAAAAAGGGGTGGGGGGAGCGCAGCACTGTGGTACAGCGGGTTAATGCCCTGGCCTGAAGTGCTGGCATCCCATATGGGCGCCGGTTCAAGGCCTGGCTGCTTCACTTCTGATCCAGCTCTCTGCTATCACCTGGGAAAGCAGTGGAAGATGGCCCAAGTCCCACTCTCGTGGGAGACCAGGAAGAAGCTCCTGGTTCCTGACTTCGGATTGGCACAGCTCTGGCCGGTGCAGCCAATTGGGGAGTGAACCAGTGGATGGAAGACCTCTCTCTCTCTCTCTCTCTCTCTCTCTCTGCCTCTCCTCTCTCTCTGTGTAACTCTTTCAAATAAATAAATTTTTTTTTTAAAAAAAGAAAAGAAAATGAAGGAACTCAAGATGAAAGAGGTAGGAACTGTTCCATTGTGGGGATTAGATTTGCTGGCTCTTTATCTAGTTTTCTTGAACTACCTTTTGCTTCCTCCATAAACTAAAGAGCTACATCCAGTGATAAAGAACATGGCCACAAAACACATCTTAAAGTGTCTGCTACTATGTGGTTCAGATAAATTAATTTTAAAAACTGTAATACATGCTGCTACTTGTAGATTTAACATTATCTCTGTTTGCCCTGGAACTAATTTTCCTAGAAAAGTATGTCTCCTCCGCATGTGCAGAAAGACTTTCCGACTACATTCCAATTAAAAAATGGAAAATCAGCAAAGTTAAGGTTGACTTTTTTGTTTGTTTGATTTAAAATTTCTCATCAGCTTTGCAGAGGGAGATGGGTGAGGGACTTACAATAGGAAGAATCATAAGCCTGGTTTTAATTTACTTGTGTTCATTTTCAAAATTATTGTGCCTGGAGTCTTCCAAGACTGATGTTTTTAATAAGTAGGATGTCATGTTATCAGGATTTGTGGGGCCTGACTATCATTTGTCAGATATTTTTCTTTTTTTTTTTTTTTAATGTGTGCTTTTCTGTGGTTGCTTCTGTTTCTGAGTGCTGGTGTTGGAGGAAACCTCTCTGACGTCTGGTGTCTTTGTCTCTCCTGAGAGGGTCCATAATTCTTCCATGTTCCTTGCCTTGTAAACATAAACATATTTTCCTGTGTCAGGACCCCAAGCTGCTTTCCAAATGCTAGTATGTTATTGTTCTTATGAATTGCTTATTTTCCTTGGGAGCTTTTGTTGTTTAAGTACTTCCTGTTTTTCTTACCATGACTGTCCTCTTCTTTAAACAGAGGGAACTGGAAACAAACCTCAATTTATGTGAGATTTACAGAAATTTTTACCTGTTTTATCAATATATGGGTCTTATATTTGACCTGAGCAGTTGCTGAATCCTTTCTATTTCTCAAAACCATAAGTACTTCTGTCTTTGTGCTCAATGACACTGTTTTTCAGCATGTGACCCTTTTAATGTTGGATTATTTGGATTTAAGAGATGTAAAACCGTGCAGTGATTCCCAAATAGAAACATTTTGAGAAATTAGAATTATCTCTGAGGGGAAAATTATGATTTCTGTAAATAGTATGATAGTGTGGTTCCCCCCCGCCCCTTTTTTGGGTTATCTGATTCAAATTGAACTTTTGTTCATTTTTGTTGACAGAATTATATATATACAAATTTTAGATTTATTTTTATTTATTTGAAAGAGAGGGTGACAGAGATCTTCCATTCACTGGTTAGAGCCAAGAGCCTCATCTGGGTTTCCCACATGGATGCAGGGGCTCAAGCACTTGGGCCATCATCCTCTGCTGCTTTCCCAAGCGCATTAGCAGGGGGTTTGAACAGAAGTGGAGCAGCTGGGACATGAATTGGTGCCCACATGAGATGTCAGTGCAATGCTGGCCCCAGAATTATATTATATATATATATATATATATTCTATTTGGCAGATAGAATTAGACAGTGAGAGAGAGAGAGACAGAGAGAAAGGTCTTCTTTCCGTTGGTTCACCCCCCAAAAGGCCGCCACGGCCGGTGCTGCGCCAATCCGAAGCCAGGAGCCAGGTGCTTCCTCCAGGTCTCCCATGCGGGTGCAGGGCCCAAGTTCTTGGGCCATCCTCCACTGCCTTCCTGGGCCACAGCAGAGAGCTGGACTGGAAGAGGAGCAACCAGGACTAAAACCTGGTGTCCATATGGAATGCCAGTGCCTCAGGTAGAGGATTAACCAAGTGAATCATGGCGCCGACCCAGAATTATATTTTAAGAAGAGTGTTATTCCCCTTTTCGTGAAGGAACGTGCCAGTGAATGATTTTTCATATGGAATGGAGAAAAGGTCTCTTTCATCCTTCTGTGTCCTCATTCCTTTCAATATTATCTGAAGGAGGACAGAGTAAGGAAACTTAAATAAGTCCCGCAATAGCATCTTGGAGACTCCCACATTTACGCCCTCCTTCTGCTACATTTGTGAGACTGCTTCTCACACCCTCATCTGGTTTAGTAAGACCCATTTTTTATATCTCCATTTTCAAGAGGAATTCTGTTGCTGACTATGCTTGTTTGTCTTTTTTTTTTTTTTTTTAAATTTATTTTTAAACTCATGCCTAAGTTTTTTCTGGCTTTTCTCTCCATACTCAAGCAGGACATTTAGGCAACAAGGCAACTGGTAATAAGTGCTGATCTGCTCTGTGACAAGCCCTGAGATCACCTTTCAGTTTATGCCTTCACTCTTTGGTTCCAAGTTCATTCTCTGGCTGTCCCTGGTTTAGTTTTGCCGCTGCTATCACTGTCTTATGTGAACTTGGGTAAGCCACTTAACTTTGAGACTTAGAAGGGCTTTTTGAGATTAGGCACAGATGACTAACCTGAAAATTTCTCTAATTAGTCTCATTTATAATATATAGGACAGAGAAAATGGGACTGATTTCAAGAGAACTGGGGGTCTAGCTTCAACTCTAATTGGTTAAGACATTTCACTTTCCTGGGTTCCTGCATTTCATTTGTGAAATAAAGAGCTTGGAGAGGTCCATCTTTAAAATTATCTGATATTCTTGTATCTTTGCCCATTTTGTTTGCTTTTGAACTGACCCAAATTCTCTTCAGTAAACCATTTCCTCACATGATAGAATTAATCCTATTCCCAAGAATTACCTTTGAACATTAAATATCAAAGTCTGTCTAGTGTTTCGTCATTTACTAGGTGCTTTCATATATTACCCTGTTTGGACCCTCATTAGCCTTAAAATGGACACTGACAGATTTGACTACTCTCATCTTCTATCTTGGGAAACTAAGGCACAGAGGTTAACACTGCACTCAAGGGTAACCAGCATCTAAGTGAAAGAATTAGAAATCAAAGTCAACTTTTTATGAGTCTTATGCTCCACGCCACTGTCTTTGTTTTTTTAGGTTTTATTACTTTATCTCTCTTATAATTAATTTTTCATTTTCCATCAAGCTAAAATACACTAAAAGCCTTATATAATAAAATGTTGCATCTCCTGCCTCTCTTCTCTATTGGCCAGAGAAAGCAGCTTTAAAATCTTTTCTTCAATGTAGTGTGATTACACTATTATTTCTGTATTTATCAATTTTGGATATGTAATTACTTCTTATAAAAGAAGGATTTAGCACTACATTTACCATTTCCATGTTTTAAAAATAAACTTCTTTTTGGGTTAAATCAGTGGTCATTGTTTGCATTATTACAACCATGTAATATTGGTCCCAGCTGAGCCATCTAGTACAGGTTTTCATGTTTTTTTATCTAGTCAATAATTGCCTTGTTTTATTCTTTTGTAGGTTTTTATATTTATTTTATTTCTTCCCAAATACTCCAAGATGTGTCATATATTCTTAATATTTTTTTTTCCAAGCACTCATATGCATTAGCTTCTCGGTTCTAGGTTGACCTGATTACTCAGTTGACCTGGGGTGCAGCTGTATGTGCCATCACGGTTCTCTTGTTTGGTCTCTTCTTCTATTATTACAGTTTCCAGTAGTTTCCTTAAAAAATGGGGGTCATACATTTTATGAATGCTGTGTGTCTGAAAACATCTTTTACTCTCATACTTGATCGACAGCTTGACTGGGTACAGAATTCTAGATTGAAAATAAGTTTCCCTTACATCTCTACTTACTGCTGGCATCCAAGTTTGCTGTTGAGAATTTTAACACTATTCTTACTTACAAATCGTTACATTTACCTTTTTTTTCCTTCCATTTATGAGTCTCCTTTTCCTCAGTGTTTTAGGCTGTGGCAGATATTTTGCCTGGAGGCTCTGTTTAGTTTGCGAAATTTTCTTAATGTTAATACTTGAATTGATGAATTGATATACATTTTGCCTGCTCCTATATAAGTTGTGTGTCAATGCACTATCATATAATACATATCACATTATAAATGCTTAGTTTAAAACACATTTAATGTTTATTATATGTAATCATTAACAAATCCTCAAGTTTAAGGGGGGAAACTTCCTTTACATTTTAATTCCAATTTCAAAGACATTTCTCTAGACCTTATTTTTCAAATCTTTTGTTGCATTTTAATTTTGGTTGTTCTGTCTTTGTATTCTCTGTTTATCCCTTTATGTTTTAAAAAGAATATCCAGTTCTTGTTTTACAATTGTGAATTCTTTCCATATCACTTGAATTTGTTTCCTCTAATTTCGTTTTCTCTGTTTATTTTTGTTACTATCTTTTATGTCCAGTGAAATTTTATTGTCCATATTTAAGAGGATTTTCCCAGGCCATTAGAAGGGAGCTGGATCAGAAGTGGAGCAGCCAAGACAGAAACTGGCGCTCATGGGGTGCCGGTGTTGTGGGTGGTAGCTTTACTGACTATGCCACAATGCTGGCCCCCAGGAAATCTTATTGACTAGCAGGCTTCAGGATGATCGAGGCTGGCATGTCATCTGGATGGGTGATTTCAGATGATAGCCTTCTTTGTCTTGGATACTCAACTCTGCAAATAAGTGTCCTTCAGTTTTCTGCATGGGGATTATGCAGTTGGTTGTGGGTGTAGGAAAAGACAGCAGGAATATTTTGTTATTCAGTACATAGATTTGTACTCAGTCCATTTTCAGCTGTGTACTTCACTCCCTCCTTCTATTATTATGCCTGATGTCCTAAGTTAGGAGCCTCTGAATCAGTTTCTCAAGAAGTTAAACCTCTTGATGGGTGGGTTTGGGATGTCTTTAGCTGCTTGGGGTGAGGCAGGGGACTCTGGAACCTTACTCAGCCTTCAGCCATCCCCCTTGTTTTTATCCTAGAGCCCCACCTCAGCTGTCCACAGTAACCCTTACTTCTGATCTCAAGGCTTTCCCAGGCCCTTCAGCAGAAGCAGGATTCTCCTTTGCTGTCTCAGCCCTACAGGCAGGTGTGTTTCAGTTATCACTTCTCCATTTGCTGTCCTCTTTCATTGACAGTTCCCAATGCATGCTCACTTCTCTACAAGTTCATTCTTTTCTGGTTTTGTTATTGTGGGTTTATACTTCTAAAAAGTTATATATAAAAAAACCCCAACAACCTCCCCCTAGGTAGGCAGAGTATGTAGAGAGAACTGAGGCACATGTGCAAATTCAATCCAGTATTTTAAATAGGAAGACCCAGCTCATATTTTTATTGAATTAAATTTCACAAAAGGACAAATTTCTGCAATTGACTGCTAGTAATAAATATTTTTTGGTAACAATTTTGAATTTTTAGGATGAAACGTTTAAGGATGCTCATTTTATTTTCCATTAAAATATGTATTAGCCCAGCATAGTGAATCCAGAATTTTGGATTAATTTCCTTGGATTTACTTATAACAATATGTTTGGAATGTGTTAAAAATTGGCAAAAGGCACAGAGTTTATGTGTGTTTGCAAGTGTGACAGTAAGAGAAACTGATAGAAGAAAAGAATGAATCCAAAGGAAAGCAGAATATTAATTAGATTTTGGTTGGGGAGAGGGTAGGGTTTCAGGTCATAGCCATGTAAACATTTTTAATATCATTTCTTTTTGCAGACTTAAACTTCATTTTTTTCTTTACTGTATAACCTCACAGATCATTTGTGTCCTATTAGTGTCTTAAAAACACTGTCCCATTTGCACTATGGGTCCCTTTGAATAAATGCATTGCTGGCTCTTGGGGCTAGGCTCTCTGCAGCTCTTATTATCTTGCCTGCTCTCAGAAGCCTCATGGGAGCCAAATGGTGAACAATAACCAGAGCAGAGATCATTTTTCAATCAAGCAACTGAGAAGGGTCTGCTTTGGTTCATTAGTCCAAATAGGCTCTTTTACTTTATGAGCAGCAATCAAAAGATCCTATCCTTTAAAAAAAATTAAGTGAATTTCCTTCAATTTGGTAATGTGAATTTTTGTCCATCATGTTTTAATACCATTGTTAAGAAGTGTGAACTGAAATGAAGCACATGCCCCAAAATAATGGAAGTTTTTGATACAAGGCTAACTTTGGAAAAAACATAAACTTTTCTTATGTTTCCCCTTGGAGAGATTTTAATAGATGTTTCTCTACAGTTTCATCCCACTTCCATAAAGCTGCCTTTCCCCCTACTTCTACATTGGAGTAATTTTTCACCTTTCTGCTAGATTTATGACTGCAATTACCAATACCATGAATTATTTTAGTGTCGAATAGCACTGCTAAGATGCTGACTCTACTTCTTTAGGAAAAAAAGATAACATCATGTTGGAGTTTTAAAATTTCTTGATCACAGAAGACACTAAAACATCAGTCAAAATTCTAGCCAAGTTTTGTCATTGACTTCTATGCGTCCATCTTCAATCATTGGAGTTTTCTGTATCTATATTATATGACACTCACCTGTATAAGGAACTCACAATTTATTGAGTCTGACAGAAGGTGAACTTACCAGGGATAGAAATTAGGCCTTATTCATCTGTTTTCTCTTGCTTAAATTCTTAATAGTTACATAGTAAATGTTGACAGAAAAAGTTTGAAAAAAATACAATATAGAGGAAGTGGAAATTCTGTGAGATCCTTAGAATAATTTGATATAAATTTAATATATTCAGCTTGATTCTAAAGGCAGTGTTGAGAGGAGACCTCTAGGGCTGCAAGTTCTTCCCGGTAAGGTAAAAGTGTTCAGCTGATTATAGTGGTTAGATGATTAAAAGATATGTATTTTTAATGAGCAAACCCTTTGCTCAAGTATAGGCTGCAGCCAGTATGTGGCTGAGCTATGATCTCTCTCGTTGAAGGGACTCTAGAGCACTCTTTGAATCACCTTCACACTCACTGCTGGTTTTCAGAGCTTGGCTGCTTTCCACATGTCTGAAAGCAACTCTGCATTAGATGTGAGAAAGATGTGCCTGGCTCTAAACTTCGGCTGGTGGAAGAAGAATGGAAAAGCGGCAGAGATTGTTCGTGGATGGATGATATTAAAAAGAATTCTTGATTTCATAGCCAAGGAAATGAAGAGGCGTGATCCAGAACAGTATCTTCCTTTGGACTGGTTTTTGCGGACAGCTCCATCTCAAGGAGTCTCTAAGGGGCACCTGGATGTGGAAAATGTGTGAGAGGAAGAAGCGGGCAGTCCTAATGTCAGGTTTGATGATGACACTGCTGGTACTGATATCAGGTGGAAATTATGATTCGTTCAACCAGTGAGAATCACGGTTTCCCGTTTTCTTTTTGTAATTGTGAAGGAGCCATCTTCTTTTGGACTTCCCTTGCTTTCCTCTTTAAGTCACTGCTCAAGTATTTGCAAACCAAGCCAACACTTATGTTTTACTCACTGAAGGAAAACAAAGCATCCACTAATGGATGCAGCCTGATAAACAGTGGAGAGAGCATGGGTGTCAGAGCTCTTGTGTTTAGATCTCTGTTCCTCACTTACTCCTAAGCTGCCATCGACCAATGTTTTAAATCTCTTTCCTCATCTGCGAAATGGGGTTAATGGAGGATTTCATCTGCAAAGTGGGGATAACAGAGATTAAAAGAGATGATGTGAACACATCATGCCCTCAAATAAACAGGAATTGCATTTCACAAGAATATCACGGCTGTGTGGTTACAACTAAAACTTTTCTCTTGCTGTCAGAAATGCCTTCGGTAGATTCCAAATTCTTTTTCCCACTGCCTGCTCTTCGTTGGTGGGGCTCCAGCAACGCTGCGGTATCTCGGGGATACATGGCTGCAATTTGGGTTCGGTTTCCTTTCTCGAGGGTTCACTTACGACGCCTGTTTAGAGAAGGCACAAAAGTACAAAGCAAAAATTTCAGCACATGCCATCAAATCTTGGAAAATCATCTAAAGGAAGGACTGCCGCTGAGGAAGGAAAACAGCTCTTTTCTGGGCATCATTTCTGCTTTTCTGGAAAAAAAAAAAAAAAAGCCCGATGTTGCAATATTTTTCAAGGCAGAATATTGTCCCAGATGGAGGAGGAAACCCTGACACGCAGAAAAGGACAGACGCGGGGTTCCGAGGCCGTGTCGGCAGCGGGCGAAGTGTGGGTCACTCAGGACCCCACAGTTCTTTGCTGGGGGGCGAGGGTCCTTTTTCCGTGGACGAAATGACACCCCCTCCGAGGGGTCCCTGGGCGGAAACGGCTCCGCGCCCCTCCCTGTCCTTGCGGACCCACAGCGCGGTTGGACTGCGGTGCCTTTAAGACTTTTGCTTGCTGCACATGCTCAGCTCTTTGTGTGTAGTTGGAGTTTTTCTCTTTTAAGAAAAAAAAAAAAAAAATAGGAGGAAGGGGGTTGGGGAAGCGCTGGGCTAAGAGCGCTGCACTTTTGCAGCTGCAGACAGCGGACGGGAAGGGCTTCTTTTCCGCCCAAGCCGCGAAGCCCGGCTCTACCCTGTTCGTGGGGGGCTCCGAGGCCCGTGGGGCGGGGCGCCCCGCGCGCCTGGGGAAGGGCACGGCGGGCACGGACACGCGGGCCGCACCTGGGGGCCAGGCTCCCCTCAGCTCGAGTGGGCGCGCGCGCGGTGGGGGGAGTCCCCGGTCCCTGTCAGGGGCGGGGCGAGACCACGGGGCTGAGGTGGGGGGGGGAGCGAGTGTGGGGGGGCCGGCCCCGCGCACCGCCCGCCGCAGCCCCGGTGCCGCCGAGCGGCGCAGGAGGGAAGATGGATGTTGGGGTGCCGCTGGCCGCCTGGCACGCAGCGCGAGGCTGACCGCCGCTCCACGTCCCCCTCGGCCCGCGTTGGGCGCGCCCAGCTCGGGGCTCCCGCGCGGCCCCCGCCTTCCCCGCGCGCTGCGCGCGGCGCTCGGAGCTGAGGCGCAGTTGGCGCGGGCCGCGGGCGAGGCGGGGCCGCGCGCGCCGCCTCCCCCTCCCGTCAGGTCCTCTCCCGAGCGCCGGGGCGCAGGCTGCGCCTCTCGCTCCCCGCCTCGGGCCGGCTCAGGGGCGCCTCCGCTGTGAGGTGAGCCTGCCGAGGACAAGGTCAGGAGACCGGGCGGCGATGCCTGAGGGCGACCGGGGGCAGCCGAGCGGAGGCGACGGCGCTTGGGATCTGTCCCCGCTGACCGGGGAGCGGGACTGGGGCAGGCGCCGGTGAGGAGGAGCGGCGGCGGCGGCAGCGAGCTCTTCTCCGGCCGGAATCCCCCCTCAGCATCCCAGGCAGCGGCGGGGGCGCTGGGGAAGATGGAGCCGGGGGTCCGGGCCCGCGCTGGCCCCTCGCAGCCGGCGGCCCCGGGGCTGTGGAGGGCTCGGCCGGCGGGCGGCGGGGGCGGCGGCGGCAGCGGCGGCGGGAGCGGCGGCGGGGGCGCCTCCTCCTGGCTGCTGGACGGGAACAGCTGGCTGCTCTGCTATGGCTTCCTCTACCTGGCGCTCTACGCGCAGGTGTCCCAGTCCAAGCCGTGCGAGAGGACCGGCTCCTGCTTCTCGGGCCGCTGTGTCAACTCCACCTGCCTCTGCGACCCGGGCTGGGTGGGGGACCAGTGCCAGCACTGCCAGGGCAGGTTCAAGTAAGTGCCTTCGCCGGACCTTGCACGGCAGCCCTGTCCCGTCTGGGTCGTGGCCTCGGGTCCCCGGGAGGGGGAGTGAACCAGGGTGCTGGGGCCGCGGGGTGGGGGTCCGCGCTGCGCCCTCGGACCGCACCGGTCGGTCGCTGAGCGACTTGGAGAGCGAAGCCTTTTGCTAGCGTCCTAGATGTCCGCAGCCACTTCCGATCGCCTGCTCGGCCGCAGCGTTTTCCCATCAGTTACAGTGCCGGGCACCATTTCGTTAGGACCTTGTATTAGAATCAGAAATCATGCAGACTGCTCAAAAAATACATGCGCACCGTGAACAGTTCAGATGCGGAGGTGTCAGGGCTGGAAGTTAGGACCTCCCTCTACCCCCATCCTGCTGCTCCCAGAGGTGACCAGTGCTAGCTAAGAATCTGGTACGTTTGTAAGCACAGTGATCGTAGTACTAGCGTTTATGATCATCTTGCTCTGTGCCAGACGCTGTTCTAAGCGCTTTACCTGGATTATCGCATTTGTTCCTCAGAACAACTCTGCGACTTACTAGAATTATCCTATGGGATTTACAGAGGGAAATTGAGGCGAAGCATTGGAGTAACGTCCAGAGTTACCCAGTAGGGACGGCTGTGGGATTCCAGATCAGCCAGCTTTACTCCAAAGTGTGTACTTGTAGTGATTATGTTATGTTGCACTTGCTAGGGCAATATTAAATTGAGACTGAACTGGATGACCATGGGTTGGATGAAAAGGATGACATGCCTGGACTTTCTTATGTGGTGAAGACAGTGGATGTTTCTAACAATTAGCTATTGTGTGGAAGCCTTACTTCGGTTTTTCTGATGCTGGAGGTGCTAAGGGATTTGCTGGACCAAGTGAAGATACTTTTCTCCCTGTTGGTTGATGTTTGTTAGATTCCAACCTGATATAAAAAGAAATGGGTATGCATGGGGGAACAGCAAATAAGATGGTTGAGGCCAGTAGGAAGTTGTTGCTTTCTGACAACTTGCAGACAAGTCCTTAGGAAAGTTAGCTTCTTAGTCCTCTAGATTCTCAATATCAAGTGTGCTGGCGGGTTTGTGGCTCTGAAGTTGCACCAGCTCATTATATTGTCAGGATGATAGCAAAATCGAAGTGAGATGTCTCTTGGACTTTAAGGCAAAGTGAGAATATGGTTTACCTTACCAGTATATTGTAGGACAATTTTCTCGGAATTTTACACAGCATAATTCTTTCAAAACTTTTTTTTTTGTGTTTTACTCCTGCTGGTTACAGTGGTGTGGGTAAAACTCAATGTAAAAATATATCTGTAAAATGGAACTTTAAAATTTTAGGTAAATTGTATTGTTTGAGTCATAGCAGGTTTTTGGAATTAATCTCTACTTTTATTGAAACTTATTTGTAGCAATAGGTTGAAATATTTCCAGAGTTCATGCTTTAACTACTTCTGAAATTTAAATTTTTTTTTT
The DNA here is from genome assembly GCF_033115175.1 of Lepus europaeus. NCBI lineage: Eukaryota > Metazoa > Chordata > Mammalia > Lagomorpha > Leporidae > Lepus > Lepus europaeus. The sequence goes on along the minus strand of NC_084843.1, from coordinate 14,972,177 downwards.
TAATTTGAAGAGATGCTAATTAATGCTTAAAAAGTGTTTTAAGGCAAGAAAAGAGATCTTAATTGGATTGTGCTTGTTAGTATCCTCCCTTTGTTTTTTTTTTTTTTACATAAATGTTTTTAAACTTTTGCTGTGAGAGTACTCTCTGGCTTCTTAACCTAGCAAGAAACTTAAAACATATGAAGTGGCAGCCAGCAGTGAAAAAAGCTACATGTGTGTTTCACATCATTATATACGTAAATAGGAAGATTGCATGATTCATACAAAATTTAAGGATACTGAATTTTGTGTGGATGGATTTGCTCCATTTGTCTAAAACAGACGAAACTGCTGTACTCCTAGGAAGCTCATGGACCATCTACACTTTGTAGTAGTGGAGCTTCTTAATTAGCTGCATCAGCAGCCTGTGACCTCACTAGCAGATGTTGTCCAGTTAGTAAGAAAGACCACAGATCAAGTTAGAAGTAGCTTAAATAACAATGAGCAATGGTGTTCATAAACAACACACATTAGTGAGTTAAAGACTAGGTTTTAATGTAGATATAGTTTAATAATAAATCCTGAACTAATCATCATTGGGTATTCATTTCCTTGGGAGTTGTTATTTCTATGATTCATTATACTCTTTTGGTAAATGCTTTTTCAATTCTCTGTGGAATACAGACTATTAATTAGAGTAAATATAGCTGGTACAACTATATATGTTTTGTTATAGATTTTTTTAGGGGCACAGTGGTATTTAATATTAAGAAGAAGAATCATACTTAGAAGGAAAGAATTCTTACTGGTAAAGTGCATGCTAAGCTGTGAAGGGTTTATTTGAAGATGGTGGCTTGTTTTACCCTGTGTTAGAAGTAATAACACAGTAGGAAAGACTTTAGAAATTCTCACTTCACTAATTATCTTGAAAATCTTTTACCAAACTGCAGGATAGCAGTCTTACAAACAGACATCAAAAATGATTGATCAATCTTGGTAAGCAGGTGTCAAAATTAATTGGTTGGTTCCATGGTAACTTACCTTTTTTCTACTATAGGGGTTCCACTAGGGAATAAAAGTATTCTTCAAATGCTTCTTTAGAATGGAAGATTGATGGTGGGGGAAGAACTGCAGAAGCAAATATGGTACCAAAAGTGTACTTCAGTTCTCTTAGCATTGATTCCAGTCTTCTGTTTCCATTTGATAAGAATAAAACACTCAGAATTACAAGCTATTCCTCATACAGGTAAAACAAACCATACATTGATCTTCAGCTCAAGCTAGACTAAAGAACTCGGGACTGAGAATCAGAGAGGACAGTGCCAACTGCAAATATAGTAATCAAGGTTATAATAGACTAATTCAAATTGTATTTATTTTGGATAGTTTAATACAGTGTTAGAATAGAGAACGTTTTGCTATAATCTATTTGAGTGAATGACATTCTCTTCTGGAAGCTAGTTCTTAAGAACTACTTACATAGAGTAACTGGTTTGTGTGTATGAACTTTTTCTTTTAATGTTCAGACTTGAATGGTTTCTTGTTACTATGGCTTTGAACCTTTGACTTCTAATTTCTCTTAGGGAGACATAACCTGAATTAATGCTCTAAGGTTGTGAAATATCTTACTATATTGTGAATTATTTGTAAATGTAGACTTGTTTTTGAATCTTTTCCAAAATTCATCAGTTGACTTTTATTTAGTGTATATGGATAACTTTTTAGGTTAGTTGAATGTGGGTGCTGAATTTCATGCATTTATCATGGAAGTACTCTGGTGACAACAAAGTGAAGATATAATTTCAGGAATTAGGTTGCTGTTATAAATAAAAAGTTGCAGGATTGTGTAAATATTTTTCTTAAGCTACTTTTTAGAAATATATGCACATATATATGTATGTATTTGGAATCCTTTTCATTAATTGCAGGGAAACTATCAAACTGTAAAGTTAAATTGAATGCTCTTTGTCCCTAAGTCTTCTTTATTTCAAAGATTGCAATGTAATGAGTAACTTATAGCTATGGATTCTTTTTACGTTATTAAGATACATACTCATATAGTAGGAATTCACAACAATTTAGAATGACTGTTTCTAAGATCCTACATTGATAAGGCTCATTTTAGTAGCATGATTTTTTTTAAAGATTTATTTATTTATTTGAAATGCAGAGTTACAGAGAGGCAGAGGGAGAGAGGGAATCTTCCATCTGATGATTCACTCCCCAAGTGGCTGCGATGGCCAGAGCTGGGCTGATCTGAAGCCAGGAGTCAGGAGCTTCCTCCAGGTCTCCAAAGTGTGTGCAGTGCCCCAAGGACTTGGGTCATCTTCTACTGCTTTCCCAGGCGCTTCAGCAGGAAGCTGGATGGGAAGTGGAGTAGTAGGGACTCAAACTGGTACTCATACGGGATGCCTGCTGTGCCACAATGCCGGTCCCAGTACCATGTTTTTTAAGAATGGATGTCTCTGGGCTAGTGCTGTGGCTTAGTAGGTTAATCCTCTGCTTGCGGCGCTGGCATCCCATATGGGCCCCAGTTCTAGTCCCTGCTGTTCTACTTCCAGTCTGACTTTCTGTTATGGCCTGGGAAAGCAGTGTATGACCCAAGCGCTTGGGCTGCTGCACCGTGTGGGAGACCTGGAGGAAGCTCCTGGCTCCTTAGCTTCAGATTGGCTCAGCTCCGCCCATGTGGCCATTTGGGGAGTGTCTCCCTCTCACTGTCTGTAACTCTACCTCTCAGATAAATAAAATAAGTTGGACTTTTAAAATTCTTGAAAGTGACACATATATTCCTTTTGGCATCAGAATATTTTGCCTCTTTTATTAATCCTCTCTCCTATCTGGTCTTTGCTGGGATAATTTCTGATCATCCTTCTAAGCTTAAATATTGGTTTCTAAAGGAGATTTTTCTTTTTTTAATTAATTGATTAAATTTTATTTAATGAATGCGTTTTTACATAGATACAACTTTACAGTGGTTCTTTCCCCCATGTTCTCCACCCCGCTCCCATCCTACCTTCCATTCCCTCTCCCATCTTAAAGGAGGCTTTTCTGATAATTCGGTCTAAGTTATCCCTTCTTGACTGTATTTATACTCTTTTTTTTTTTTTTTAAAGATTTATTTGCTTATTTGAAAGGAAGTTATAGAGAAATGGAGATTCAGCCAGAGCTTCCATCTACTGGTTCACTCTCCAAATGGCCACAACAGCTGGAGCTGGGCCAGGCTGAAGCTAGGAGCTTCTAACAGGTCTCCTGCATGGGTGCAGTAGCCCAAGCACTTGGGCCATTCTCTGTGGCTTTCCCAGGCACATTAGCAGGGAGCTGGATCAGGAGTGGAGCAGTTAGGACTCGAACGAGTACCCATATGGGATGCTGGTGCCACAGACAGCAGCTTTACCCACTATGCTGCAGCAGCAACTCCCCTATTGTATACTGTTACAGCACATTTTTCCTTCTTAGAACTTTGATGAATTATTTAATTGTGATTTTTTTCCTTTATTTTAAAGAGCATTATTGAGGTGTAATTGACATACAATGAACTATGCAATTTAAAAGGTATAATTTATTTATTGCAAATTACAGTGTGATATGTTTTGTCTTTGGTATATACCTCTGAAAGTATCACTACAATTAAGATCATAAAAATATTAATTACATATGAAAGTTTTTAATTATTCTCTTTCCTTCTCGCTTTCTCTCTCTGTCCCTGGGCAGCTACTGATCAGTTTTCTCTTCACTGTAGATTTGCTGGTATTTTCTACATTTTTTATCTAAGTGCAGTCATTCATTCTATACAACTTTTTGTCTGGCTTCTTTCACACAGCATATTTATTTTGAGATTCATTAATGGTGTATCAGAACTTTTAATTTCTGAATAGTAACCCATTATGTGGATACACCACAATTTGTTTATCCATACAGCTGCCAGTGGACATTTGGATTGTTTACCAGTTTTGGCTATTCTTTATAAAACTGCTGTGAACTTTTATGTCGAAGTCTTAGTGTGGACATAGAGTGCAATTGGCTGAGTTATATGATAGATAAGTGTTTGACTTTTTAAAGAAATTGACAAACTTTTTCAAACTAATTGTATCATTATGTTCCTACCAGCAAATGTGTGAATGTTCTAGCTAATTCATAGCCTCACCAGTACTTGACATGGTTAGTCTTTTAAATTTTTAATGATTCTAATAAGTGAGTAAAATGTCTTTGAGCTTTAATTTGCGTTTCCATAATAACTAATGATGTTGAGCATGTGCTTGCTTGCCATCTGTATATCTTCTTTAGTGAGATATCTGTTCAGAGTTTTTGCACATTAAAACATTTTTGTGGTGTTGGTTTTTGTGATTCTTTTTTTTTTTTTTTTTTTTTTGATAAGCAGAGTTAGAGAGAGAGATAGAGAGAAAGGTTTTCCTTTCCAATGGTTCACCGCCCCCCAAATGGCCACTACAGCCAGTGCGCTGTGCCAATCTGAAGCCAGGAGCCAGGTGCCTCCCCCGGTTTTTGTGATTTTTAAAAAAAAAATGTTTTCTGAATTCTAACCAGAAACATAATTTGGAAATTTTTTTTTGACAGGCAGAGTTAGACAGTGAGAGAGTGGTCTTCCTTCCATTGGTTCATCCCAAATGGCCGCTACAGCCGGTGCACTGTGCCCATCCGAAGCCAGGAGCCAGGTGCTTCCTCCTGGTCTCCCATGCAGGTGGAGGGCCCAAGCTATTTGGGCCATCCTCTACTACCTTCCTGGGCCACAGCAGAGAGCTGGACTGGAAGAGGAGCAACCTGGACAGAATCCGGCGCCCCAACCAGGACTAGAACCCCAGGGTGCCGGAGCCACAGGCAGAGGTTTAGCCAAGTGAGCCACGGTGCTGTGCTGGCGGAAATATTTTCTGCCACACTGGGGCTTATTGTTTCATTCTCTTTGACAGTGTTCTTCAAACAACAAAAGTTTTAAATTTGTTGAGTTACAATATATCTTTTTAAAAAGATTTATTTACTTATTTGAAAGGCACCCTTACAAAGAAATGGAGAGACTGAGGGAAATCTTCCATCTACTGGTTAACTCCTCAAGTGGCCACAACAGCTAGAGCAGGGCCCAGCTGAAGCCAGGAGTCAGGAGATTCTTCTGGGTCTCCCACATGGGTGGGACAAGACAAGACAAGATGGCTGCGGCGGATGCACAGGGCGGGAGAAGCGGTGGCGGCGGAGGTGGTGGTGGAGCTTGCGGTGGCCCCAGCGGCGGGACAAGCAGTAGCCGCAGCGGCTTATTGGATAAGTGGAAGATTGATGATAAGCCTGTAAAAATTGATAAGTGGGATGGATCAGCTGTGAAAAACTCTCTGGATGATTCTGCCAAAAAGGTACTTCTGGAAAAATACAAGTATGTGGAGAATTTTGGTTTAATTGACGGCCGCCTCACCATCTGTACCATCTCCTGTTTCTTTGCCATAGTGGCTTTGATCTGGGATTACATGCACCCTTTTCCAGAGTCCAAGCCTGTTTTGGCTTTGTGCGTCATATCCTATTTTGTGATGATGGGGATTCTCACCATTTATACCTCATATAAGGAGAAGAGCATCTTCCTCGTGGCCCACAGGAAAGATCCTACAGGAATGGATCCTGATGATATTTGGCAGCTGTCCTCCAGTCTCAAAAGGTTCGATGACAAATATACCCTGAAGCTGACTTTCATCAGTGGAAGAACAAAGCAGCAACGAGAAGCTGAGTTCACCAAATCCATTGCTAAATTTTTTTGACCACAGTGGAACGCTGGTCATGGATGCGTATGAACCTGAAATATCCAGGCTCCATGACAGTCTTGCCACAGAAAGAAAAATAAAATAACCAGTTCTAAAAGCAAAAAAAAAAAAGCCAGCCACGGTCTCCGGCGCCAGCGACGCCGCTGCCGCTGTCACTATGGCCCATTACAAAGCCGCCGACTCGAAGCGCGAGCAGTTCCGGAGGTACTTGGAGAAGTCGGGGGTGCTGGACACGCTGACCAAGGTGTTGGTAGCCTTATATGAAGAACCAGAGAAACCTAATAGTGCTTTGGACTTTTTAAAGCATCACTTAGGAGCTGCTACCCCAGAAAATCCAGAAATAGAGCTGCTTCGCCTAGAATTGGCAGAAATGAAAGAAAAATATGAAGCTATTGTAGAAGAAAATAAAAAACTGAAAACAAAGCTTGCTCAGTATGAACCACCTCAGGAGGAGAAGCGTGCTGAATAGGATTCTTCTCAGTTGAAAAGACACTGAAAAATGGTTTTGTATGACTTAAATAGTTTGTATAGTATATAATCTTTTCTGAACAGATGCTATAGAACTCTTTTAATATGTTAAATTCACCTATTATACTTTAACTGTTAAAAACACATATATTAGAATCACCAATAAAAACTCAATATAACTTTAAAAAAAAAAAAAAAAATGGCCCAGGGAGTTGGGCCATTTTCCGCTGCTTTCCTAGGTCTGTTAACAGGGAGCTGGATCGGAAGTGGAACAGCCAGGACTCCAACCAGGACTTGAACCAGTTTCCACCTGCTATACCATGATGCCGGCCCCTTTTTCTTTTATAGATTTTTCTTTATGGGTAGCCTCTAAGAAATCTTTGCCTAAACCAAGTTGATGAAAAACTTCTTTTCTCTAGAAGTTTTGTATTTTTACATTTTACATTTAGATTTTAGATCCATTTTGAGTTAATTTTCATATATGGAAAGGGGAGTATGGAGTCTATGTTCTTTTTTTTTCTTTTTTTTTTTGTTTATCAATATTGAATTTTTCCAGCACTGTTGTTGGAAAGACTGTCCTTTATATGCTAAAGTGGTTTTTTAATTTGGTTGAAACCAGTTTTTATTTTCATGCCTATTCCTGTACTTTATTTTGATTTTCTGATCTCTTTTGTCAGTGCAACAGTGTCTTGATTATTACAGCTTTATACATTTTGAATTCAAAAATGTTAAATCCTTCACTTTTTTTCCTTCAAACATTTTGACTAGTCTAGATCTTTTATAATTCTGTATGAATTTTGGAATCAGCATGTCAGTTTCCATAAATGTCCTGTTGGAATTTTGTTTAGGATATCTTTATGGATTAATTTAGGAAAAATTAACACTTAATCAGTATTGAGTTTCCTTATATATCAAAGACATGGCATATTTTACCATTTATTTACATCTTATTTAATCTCTCAGTATTTTAAAATTTTCAATGGGCAGATCTTGTCATATTTTCACTAAGTACTTAGTATTTTTTGATGTTATTGTGATAGTTTTTTTTCTTTTTTTCCTTTTATTATTATTTTTTTTTTGACAGGCAGAGTGGACAGTGAGAGAGAGACAGAGAGAGAGGTCTTCCTTTTTGCTGTTGGTTCACCCTCCAATGGCCGCCGCGGTAGGCGCGCTGCGGCCAGCGCACTGCACTGATCCGATGGCAGGAGCCAGGTGCTTATCCTGGTCTCCCGTGGGGTGCAGGGCCCAAGCACTTGGGCCATCCTCCACTGCACTCCCTGGCCACAGCAGAGAGCTGGCCTGGAAGAGGGGCAACCGGGACAGGATCGGTGCCCGGACCGAGACTAGAACCCGGTGTGCCGGCGCTGCAAGGCGGAGGATTAGCCTAGTGAGCCGCGGCGCCTGCCATTGTGATAGTTTTTAAGTTTTGATTTTGCATTGTTGCTGTTATGTAGACATAAAACTATCCTGCAATCTTGCCAACTTTACCTATTAGTTATAGATGTTATAGATTTCTTAAGATTTTCTATGTAGATAATCATTTCTGCACATAAAATAACTTTACTCTCTTTTTAATCTGAATACCTCTTATGTCTTATTTTGTTTGTTAGACTATCCATTAAAGTGATGAGTAGAGTTAATAAGAGTAGTCAATGTTTTGTTGTTAATTTAGGAGGAAAATGTGCAGTCTTTAATCATCAGGTAGGATGTTATCTATAAGTTTTTGTAGCTGCTTTTAATTATAGTGAGAAAATCCCCTTCTGCACCTAGTTTGATAAGTGTTTTTATCAGTGATGGATATTGAATAGAGTTAACATTATATATAATTTTTCTTTTTAGTTTTGATATTATTGTGATAATGTAATAAATAACTACTAGAGTTTTGAATATTAAATCAACCTTACATTTCTGAGATAAACCATATATGAAATGATGTTTTCCTTTTTCTATATTGATTAGATTTGAAAAGATTTGTTTAATTGATTTTATGTATTTGAAAGAATTAGAGAGGTATAGAGAGAGAGGGAGAGAAAGGTCTTCCATCCTCTGGTTCACTCTCCAAATGGCTGCAATGGCCAGAGCTGAGCCGATCCAAAGCCAGGAGCCAGGAGCTTCTTCCGGGACTCCCATGTGGGTGCAGGGACCCAAGGACTTGGGCCATCTTCTACTGGTTTCCCAGGCCATAGCAGGGAGCTGGATCTGAAGTGGTGCAGCCAGGACTTGAACCGGCATCCATATAGGATGCTGGCACTGCAGGCAGCAGCTTTACCCATTATGCCACAGTGCCGGCCCCCAATAAAACCATTTTAATACCGTACATGTTCTTTTAGGCACTGCTTTAGCTCTCTCTCTCTCTCTCTCTTTTTTTTTTTTTTTTGACAGGCAGAGTGGACAGTGAGAGAGAGAGACAGAGAGACAGGTCTTCCTTTTGCCATTGGTTCACCCTCCAATGGTCGCCGCAGCCGGCTTGCTGTGGCTGGCGCACCGTGCTGATTCTAAGGCAGAAGCCAGGTGCTTCTCCTCGTCTCCCATGGGGTGCAGGGCCCAAGCACTTGGGCCATCCTCCACTGCACTCCCGGGCCACAGCAGAGAGCTGGACTGGAAGAGGGGCAACCAGGACAGAATCCGGCAGCCCGACCGGGACTAGAACCCGGTGTGCCGGCGCTGCAGGCGGAGGATTAGCCTGTTGAGCCGCGGTGCCGGCCAGTGTCTCATATTTTGATAGTGTGTTTTCATTTTCATTCATTCACTCACTTCCTGATTTTCACTGAGACATTCTTTTTGCCACAGCAACTGCTCCTGGACATTTTTTCTGATAGCTGCTTTAAGAATATTATCAGATTCACTTCATTGATGTTATCTGACATTTATCTTTTCTCAAGCGAATTGATTTTATTGTTTTTTGGTATGACAAGTAATTTTGGATTATATACTGGTTATTTTACTATTTTGTATGAGACTATCTTAGACTTTTTGTATTGCTGTAATAGAATACCTGAGACTGGCTTATTTTTAATGAGCAGAAGTTTATTTGTTGATGATTCTAGAGGTTGGGAAGTATAGGATTGAAGGGTTGGCATCTGGCAAGTACTTTGATTCTTTGGTGGGAGGACAAAGTGGGGGGCATTGTCATGCTGAACTCACAGTTTTATGAAAAACTCACCCCCTCAGTCAGGGCATTAATCCCTTCTTGAGGGCTGAACTCACATGGCATAAATCATGTCTAATAAGTCCCAACTCCCAACACTGTTGGTTTGGAGATTAAGTTTCCAATACATGCTTTGGGGCACATGTTCAAGTTGTGCCTGAGATTCTGGTTCCTATTTATAGATTATGTCCTAGAAAGAATTCAGTTCATCTTGTTTTAGTATATATGACCTAGCCCACTTACTTTTTTTTTCTTCATTTATTTTATTTATTTCAGAGGCAGAAAGACAAAAAGACATCTGCCATTCACTAGTATACTCCCAAAATGCTCAAAAAAAGTGGGTTGGGCCAAGCTGAATCCAAAAGTTGGGAGTTCAATCTGGTCTCCCACATGGGTGACAGGGACTCAACTGCTTGTGCCTTCACTTATTGCCCTATGGGTATGAATTAGCAGGAAGCTAGAATTGAGAGTGGAGGCAGGACTGGAACCCAGGCATTTTAATCAAGCAGTCTCTTAACTGCTGTGTCAGTTACGTGCTCCTTATCAAACTGAAAAAAAATTTACAGCTTTATTGAGTTGTTAGCAGTTATTCTCCATGCTCCTCATCCACCAACCCGGGTAATCTAGCCAAATGACTGTTTACTTTCTGTTTCAGAGTTTGCCAATAATGGAATTTCATATTATGATAGAACCATTCAATAAGTGGTCTTTGTTCACTGACCTCTTTCAATCATGTTTTCATGTTTCATTCATGTTGTAGCATATATCAGTACCTCATTGTTTTTCATTGCTGAGTAATATTCTGTTATTAGGATAATACCACATTTTGTTATTCCATTTAACAGTTGTTGGACATTTAAGTTGTTTCCACCTTGTAACTGCTTCAAATAGTGCTGCAATAAACTTTTATGTACATGTTTTAAATTCTTTTTAAAATAGATTTACTTACTTGAAAGGCAGAGGAAGACAGAGGGAGAGATCTTCATTCACTGTTTCACTGACCAGATGACCACAATAGCCAGGCCCAAACCAGCAGCTGGAAACTCAGCCTCATCTCCTACATGGGTGGCAGGGCCCAAAGCAGTTGTGTCGTCTTCTGCTGATTTCCCAGGTACATTAGCAGGGAGCTGGATCAGAAATGGAGCAGCTGGGACTCCAACTGATGCACATATGGAATACTAGTATTGCAGGCAGCAGCTTAACCTGCTGTGCCACAATGCCAGCCCCCTTGATGTATTAATTATTATTTTTAAATTTTATTTATTTATTTGAAAATTAGAGTTACAGAGAGAAGGAGAGACAGAGAGAACGTTCATCTGCTAGTTCACTCCCCAAATGGCCACAACTACCAGGGTTAGATCAGTCTGAAGCCAGGAGCCATGAACTTCATCCAGGTCTCCCAGGGAGGTGCAGGGGCTTCTGCAGCCTTCTCAGGCACATTAGCAAGGAGCTGGATAGGAAGTGGAGCAGCTGGAACTTGAACCAGTGCCCAGGCATCCATGCTGCAGTTAGTAGCTTTACTTGCTACACCACAACACTGACCCCAATGTATTAATTTCAATGCCAGGCTTCTTTAATACTTTTTTGATGGTATAATTATACTAATAATGAGAATTTTTTGCTAGAAAACAGAATTTATTATTGTAGCTATTTCATGTAAGTAGTATAGTACTATTTCAAAACAAATTATGAGTTTAGAGAAGACATGATGCGATTGAAATACATTTTACATATATTGCCTTTTTTAGTGCTGATGAAAATGCTTTGAGGTACGTATTGTTATTCTCATTTTACAGTGGAGATAGAGTATGAACAATTAAAAATTATTTATGCAAAGTCTAATAGCTACTATATGACAGATTCATTGCCCAGTTTTGTGTGACTTTTTTTCCAATACTAACCTATCTTTTACTCTTCAATGAGAAGTTTCTCCTTAAACTCATAATCTTGATTTTTAAAGAGCAAAGGGATTACTTAGGAGCATGAGTTGTGGTGTGAAATTGATGTATGTTTCAGATATATTTTTGTCAAAATGCCAAGAACCATATTACATTTATTTGCTTTGATGCTTTATTGAAAGCTTTATACATTTTATCTCTTTACATTTTTAATGCAGCCTTATGAAGTGAGTACTATTACTGCCACTGTTTTACACACAAGGAAACTGGGACTTAGGGAGGTTGAGTAACATGCCCACTAAGCCACCAAGCTGAGATTCTTGTAGCTCTTTGTTTCTTTTTTTCAGTTATATCTTTTTCATTTTTTAGTAAAAAAAATATTGTTCTACAAAGTTCTTATTTGTCCTTTACAAGTTAATATGAATGGGTATGTTTTTCAGTGTGCAAAGATAACAATAGTAATGTATAGACTTCTGAATTTATGATGCAGTTATATGTATCTAACTCTCTGACTGTAATATATATATATTATCTATAAGTTTATTGGCTATTTTAACACATATTATAATAGAAGTTTAAAATATCAGGTTCACAGATGGGCTGTGAATGAATCGTCATTTATTTGCAAAATATTGCTTATGTGATTTTTTTCTAGGTAGGGGGAGGGATAGCTTTTACAGAATTTGCATTTATTTCATATCTCAAAATAGTCATTTTTCTATAAGAAAGAAACCCAATTAATGGTCACTATGTACAATTAAAAAATCTTTTTTTCAACAGATGGAATTATCCTCAAAGTAGTGTTTTAAATTTATTTTTCCAAAAAGCATAGGATTATGAAAGAACAATTTTTTGCTGCTTATTAATTGTTCAAATAATATGGATACTTGTGTTACATGTAGGTATATGTAGACACAATGTATAGCTGTACATATTTACTTATATACATACCTCTATCATGTTTCTGAAGATATTAATCACAGAGATGTGTAGTCACTTTATATGTGCCACATTTATTTGCTAATTGTGTTGTCTTCCATCCAGTTAGAACTGTGTTGTTGAATGTGGCAAATTGCTAGTCACTTGTGGTTTTAAAAATTAATTAAAATTAAATTAAAGCAATTTAGTTCCTTTGTTGCAATGGCCACATTTCAAGTACTCAATAGCCATGTGTGCCCTGTGGCTACCATATGGAATAGTAAATATATAGAACATTTCTATCATTGCAGGAATTGTTGAACATCATCACTATTCTAGAATGTACAGTCCAGGAGGTCTGGGAATTTTTTCGATTTTGTTTTTTCACTTTCAATTTTTTAAAGATTTATTTATTTGAAAGGCAGAGTTACAGAGAGGCAGAGGCAGAGGCAGAGAGAGAGAGAGAGATAGGTCTTCCATCCGCTGGTTCACTCTGCAATGGCTAGAGCTGTGCTGATCCAAAGCCAGGAACCGGGAGCCAGGAGCTTCCTCCAGGTCTCCTATGCAGGTGCAGGGGCCCAAGGATTAGGCCATCTTCTACTGCTTTCCCAGGCCATAGCAGAGAGCTGGATCCGAAGTGGAGCAGCTGGGACTTGAACCGGCACCCAAATGGGATGCTGGCACTGTAGGTGGCAGCTTCACCTGCTACGCCACAGTGCTGGCCCCTCACTTTCAATTTTAATAGCTTCACTGAGTTATGAAATATTCACCGTAAGTTTTACTAATTTAAGTTCCTAATTCAGTGTTTTTTTAACGTTTGTTTCAGAATAGTTTTATATTTTAAAAAAATATTGTATTTTTTTTTTAAAAAACCTGGTGTTAAATTGGAAATGGCATAGAAAATTAATTAATTTTTTAAAAAAAATATTATGTAGGATCTCTGCCTTTAATGTGCTGTACACTCTTATTTAATGCTATAACTAGTACTCCAACAGTATTTTTTTTTCACTTTGTGTTGCTATATGGGGGCAAACTGTTGAAATCGTTACCTAATTTATACTAAACTGATCTTTTGTATATAAAGAGAATTGAAAATGAATCATGATGTGATTGGAAGGGGAGAGGGAGCGGGAAAGGGGAGGGTTGTGGGTGGGAGGAAGTTTTGGGAGGGGGAAGCCATTGTAACCCATGAGCTGTACTTTGGAAATTTATATTCATTAAATAAAAGTTTAATAAAAAAAAAAAAGAAAAAAAAAGAAAAAAAATATTGTAGAGTTACACAGAGTTCCTATACATCCCACACCCAGCTTTCCCTGTTGTTAACATCTTATATTAGTATGTTTGTCACAATCCATAAACCACATCTGACTTCCCTATTTTTCAATCCAAACTCCTATCCCGTTCATTTTCCTACCCTCTAGTAATCACCATTTCATGTTCCTATTGAAGTTTTTTGTTTGTTTTAGCTCCCACATATGAGGGAGAATATGGAATATTTGTCTTTCTGTGTCTGACTTCACTTAACATAATGTCCTATAGTTCATCCATTTTGTTGTTTGGCAGGATTTCATTGTTATGAATAGTGTCCTGTTGTGTATATCACATTTTCTTTATCCATCCATCTGATGATGACACCTTGGTTGGTTTTGTATCTTGGCTATTGTGAACAGTGCTGCAATAAACATCATAGAGCAAGTATCTCTTTGGTATAGTGATTTTATGTATTTTGGGAATATATCCAGTAGTGGGATTGCCGGATTGAATGGCAGTTTTAGTTCTTGGTTTTAAAGAAATCTCTATGCTGTTTTCCATAGTGGTTGTACTAACTTTACGTTATCAAAAGCAGTGTATGAGTTCTCTTTCTCCATATCTTTGTCAGAATGACTATTATCAAAAAGACAGAAACAAATGCTAAAAGATAAGTTGATACCTCATTGTGGTTTTGATTTGCATTTCCCTGATGGCTAGTGATACTGAGCATTTTTTCATTTATCTGTTGGCCATTTGTGTTTCTTTTGAGAATTGTCTTTTCAGATCCTTTGCCATTTCTTAACTAGATTTGTTGTTTTTTGAGTTCTTGATATATTTTGGATATTAATCCTTTGTCAGTTTGAAAGCTTGCAGATATTTTCTCTCATTCTGTCAAATGTCTCTTCACTCTCTTGATTATTTCCTTGCTGCACAGAAGCTTTTGAGTGTAACATATTCCCATTTGTCTAGTTTATTTTTGTTACCTGTGCCTTTGGGGTCTTATCCAAAAAGTTATTGACTACACCAATATTTTGATATGTTTCTCATTTTTTTCCCTAACAGTTTCATAGTTTTAGATCTTATATTTAGGTCTTTGATCCATCTTGAGTTGGTTTTTGTATATGGTAAAAGTTAGGGATCTAATTTTGTTCTTCAGTATATCATCATCTACATCAGTTTTGCCAGCACCATTTATTGAAAAGTCTGTCCTTTATCCAACATATGTTCTTGGCACATTTGTGAAAAATCTGTCAGTGGTATGTACATAGATTAATTTCTGGACTGTCTGTTCTCATTGGTCTATGTTGGCCAGTAGGTTTTTTTTTTTTGACAGGCAGAGTGGACAGTGAGAGAGAGAGAAAAAGGTCTTCCTTTTCCATTGGTTCACCCCCCAATGGCTGCTGTGGCCAGCACACCGCACCTATCCAAAGCCAGGAGCCAGGTGCTTCTACTGGTCTCCCATGTGGGTGCAGGGCCCAAGCACTTGGGCCATCCTCCACTGCACTCCCGGGCCACAGCAGAGCTGGACCAGAAGAGGAGCATCCGGGACAGAATCTGGCGCCCTGACCGGGACTAGAACCCAGTGTGCTGGCACCGCAGGTGGAGGATTAGCCTATTGAGCCGTGGCACCAGCCACCAGTAGTTTTTTAAAAACAGAATTGTGGGGGCCGGCGCCGTGGGTGCCGGCATCCCATATGGACGCTGGGTTCTGGTCCCGGCTGCTCCTCTTCCAGTCCAGCTCTCTGCTGTGGCCCGGGAAGGCAGTGGAGGATGGCCCAAGTGCTTGGGTGCCTGCACCCGCGTAGGAGACAAGGAAGAAGCCCCTGGCTTCGGATCGGCATGGTGCCGGCCGTGGCGGCCATTTGTGGGGTGAACCAGTGGAAGGAGGACCTTTGTCTCTCTCTCACTGTCTGTCAAATTAAAAAAAAAAAACAACAACAGAATTGTGCAACTATAACCATACTTTTATAACATTGTCGTGATCCTGTAAAAGAAATGTTGTACCCGTTAATAGTTGCTTCCCATTTTTTCCCTTGTTTCTTGCCATTGGGCAGCAGCTGCTTTCCAGAGATTTTAACAAATTCATTCTTTTATTCCCCATGCCAAGAATATTCTGACATTCAAGAAATAATTGTAAATCATTTTGAATCCTTGAATGACTATGTGGATATATTTTTTACTATAGTTCACTTAGGGAGAATAATCAAACTATATAAACTTATATCTGTGACTTATTACAATAATTTCTGTGTATCTTATATAATCATTTTATATTCATCTTTAGATGTATAAAATTGTTTTTCTTAATGATGTTTTAAAGTGCTTTTCCAGTCTGAATTATCAAAGCACATTATATTTATAATTTCCAAAAATTTAGTAGTAAAGGTGTTGTGATAGGAAAAATTTTAAGATAGCCCAAATAATTATGTTATATTGTGTGGCAAAGAGGTGTGATGATCTAAATTGGCTTAATCTGATCATGTGCCCTTTAAAAGTGGAACATTTTCCCTGGCAGAGGAGCAAAACAGATTTGAAGCACAAGGAGAGGGAGGGAGCCAAGTTTGAAGGAACCGGAGAGTGGCCTCTAGGAGCTGGGAATAACCCCAGGCCAGTAGCTAACAAGGGAATGGGAATCTCTATTCTACAACCTGAAGGAACTGAATTAATTCTGCCTACAACCTTAATGAGCATGGAATGGATTCTTTTCTAGGGCATCCAGATCAGGGTCCAGCTTGAGTAACCCACCTGAGTTCATGGAGACTTCTGACCTACAGAATTGTGGGTCTTATTTTAAGTTTCTACATTTGAGATAATTTGTTGTAGCCATCTTGGTTAGTGTCCTTAGATGGGGAAAAGTTTTAATTGGTAGTCAGTTCTGTGGTCACAATATGATTTGTTTAAATTAGTGATATAAGATGGTATCTCAGATGACTTACTGTTGTTTGCGTGAGGGGTTTATTTATTTGAAAGGCAGAGTGATGGGGAGGATGGAGAGTGTTGGGAGCTGGTAACGCAATTCAGGTCTCTTGCATGAGTGGCAGGGACACAATTCCTTGAGCCATCACCTGCTGCCTCTCAGAGTGTGCATTAGCAGGAAGCTCAAATAAGGGGCAGAACAAGGACTCAACTCAGGCACTCTCAGATGGGATGTGGGCTTCCCAACTGGTGCCTTAGCTGCTGGGCCAAACATTCATTCCCAGTCAGTCAATTGGTTTTTATGAAGGAGCCGAGAACATGGAATGGGGAAAGGACAGTCTCTTCAATAAGTGATATTTTGAAAAGTGGCTATCTGCATACAGAAGAATGAAATTGGATCCTTCTGTCACCCTTATACAAGAATCCACTCAAAGTGGGTTACAGACTTAAATGCAAGACCTAAAACTGTAGGACTACTAGAAGACATGGGGCAGTGCTATGTGATGCTGGTCTGGGCAATGGTTTCTTGCATATGATCATGAAAACATAGACAAGAAAAGTGAAAATAGGCAAATGGGATTGACTAAAACTAAAGAAAAGCATTTCTATGGCCAGGAAACAATAGAAGAGACAAACCCATAGATTGGTAGAAAATGTTTGCAAATCATAGAACAGATAAGGGGCTCATATCCAAAATGCATAAAGAACTCAAACTACTCAATAACAAGAAAAACACCCCATTTAACAACAGCAAAACCCTGATCTGTGACAACTGAGCACCTAAAAGGAAACCTGTAGAAGTGAAACTGACACTATGAGAAGCAATGACATGATCAGCCCTTATCCTGTCAAGGAACAGCTTACTATTTTGTCCTTTTTAGTATTTTCTTTTTCTTTTTTCTTTTTTTGACAGGCAGAGTGGATAGTGAGAGAGAGAGACAGAGAGAAAGGTCTTCCTTTGCCGTTGGTTCACCCTCCAATGGTCGCCGCAGCCAGCGCACTGTGGCTGGCGCACTGTGCTGATTCTAAGGCAGAAGCCAGGTGCTTCTCCTCGTCTCCCATGGGGTGCAGGGCCCAAGCACTTGGGC